>NC_092712.1:37282293-37582293 GCF_047496885.1 Scyliorhinus torazame | reverse complement strand
GTAAACCAACGGACCTCCCTGGCCTCCGGGTCACACGCAGTGGAGATAAAGGGGTTCTGCCTCGCGAGCCTCACTGTCCAAGGTAGGGAATTCCGCAATTTCCGCCTGTACGTTCTGCCGCACCTCTGCGCAGCCACCCTTCTTGGGCTGGATTTCCAGTTCCAGTTTTGAGGTCAGCTCAAAAGCCTGACCTTTAAATTTGGCGGCCCTATACCCACCCCCCTTACTGTCTGCGGCCTCGCGACCCTTAAGGTCGACCCGCCTTCCCTGTTTGCGAACCTCACCCCGGATTGCAAACCCGTCGCCACCAGGAGCAGACGGTACAGTGCCCAGGACCGGACCTTCATCAGGTCCGAGGTCCAAAGGCTGCTGAAGGAAGGGGTCATCGAAGCAAGCAACAGCCCGTGGAGGGCTCAAGTAGTGGTGGTAAAGACCGGGGAGAAACATAGGATGGTCATCGACTATAGCCAGACCATCAACAGGTTTACGCAACTGGACGCGTACCCTCTCCCCCGTATAGCCGACCTGGTAAACAGGATTGCGCAATACAAGGTTTTCTCCACGGTGGATCTCAAGTCTGCCACCAGCTGCCCCTCCGTCGTGACCGCCAGTACACTGCCTTCGAAGCAGGTGGGCGGCTCTATCACATTTTAAGGGTGTCACGAACGGGGGTCTCGGTCTTCCAACGTGAGATGGACCGAATGGTTGACCGGTACGGCTTACGCGCAACATTCCCATATCTTGATAACGTCACCATCTGCGGTCATGACCAGCAGGACCACGACACCAACCTCCGAAAATTTCTCCAGACCGCGAATATCCTTAATCTGACATACAATAAGGATAAATGCGTGTTTAGCACCGACCGTCTAGCCATCTTAGGCTACGTAGTGCGAAATGGAGTCATAGGCCCCGACCCTGAACGCATGCGCCCCCTCATGGAGTTCTCCCTCCCTCACTGCCCCAAGGCCCTAAAGCGCTGCCTCGGCTTCTTTAGCTACTATGCACAATGGGTCCCTAATTACGCCGACAAGGCTCGACCCCTAATCCAATCCACAACCTTCCCCCTGTCGACGGAGGCCCGCCAGGCCTTCTGCCGCATCAAATCGGACATCGCAAAAGCCACGATGCGCGCCATCGACGGGTCCCTCCCCTTCCAGGTCGAGAGCGATGCGTCCGACGTAGCTCTGGCGGCCACCCTCAACCAAGCGGGCAGGCCCGTGGCTTTCTTCTCCCGTACCCTCCATGCTTCAGAAATTCGCCACTCCTCGTCGAAAAGGAGGCCCAGGCCATAGTAGAAGCTGTGCGACACTGGAGGCATTACCTGGCTGGCAGGAGATTCACTCTCCTCACGGACCAACGGTCGGTTGCCTTCATGTTCGATAATGCACAGCAGGGCAAGATTAAGAACGACAAGATCTTGCGGTGGAGGATAGAACTCTCCACCTACAATTACGATATCTTGTACCGTCCCGGGAAGCTGAACGAGCCTCCTGATGCCCTGTCCCGCGGCACTTGTGCCACCGCACAAGTGGATCGCCTCGGAGCCCTCCACGAGGACCTCTGCCACCCGGGGGTCACTCGTTTCTTTCATTTCATTAAGACCCACAACCTGCCCTACTCCATCGAGGAGGTCAGGACCGTCACCAGGGACTGCCAAATCTGCGCAGAGTGCAAACCGCACTTCTACCGGCCAGAGAGAGCGCAGCTGATAAAGGCTTCCTGTCACTTTGAACGCCTCAGCATGGATTTCAAGGGCCCCCTCCCCTCCACCGACCGCAACACGTACTTCCTGAACGTGATTGACGAACACTCCCGGTTCCCATTCGCCATCCCCTGCCCGGACATGACCACGACCACCGTCATCAAGGCCCTCCAGGGTATTTTTACACTGTTCGGTTTCCCCGCATACATTCACAGTGATAGGGGGTCCTCCTTTATGAGCGACGAACTGCGTCAATTCCTGCTCAGCAAAGGCATCGCCTCCAGCAGGATGACCAGTTACAACCCCCGGGGAAACGGGCAGGTAGAAAGGGAGAACGGAACGGTCTGGAAGACCGTCCTGCTGGCCCTTCGGTCCAGGAATCTCCCAATCTCACGCTGGCAAGAAGTCCTCCCAGTGGCCCTTCACTCCATCCGGTCGCTGCTCTGTACTACCACAAACCAGACACCTCACGAACGTCTCCTTGTTTTCCCCAGGAAGTCCTCCTCCGGGACCTCGCTCCCAACTTGGCTAGCGACACCCGGACCCGTCCTGCTGCGGAAACATGTGAGGGCGCACAAGTCGGACCCGTTGGTCGAGAGGGTCCACCTGCTGCATGCCAACCCCCAGTACGCCTACGTAGCATTCCCGGACGGCCGCCAAGACACGGTCTCCATTCGGGACCTGGCGCCCGCCGGAGCCCCACGCGCACCCGCACCATTGCCCCCACCCCCACCCTCCCCGCAGCACCTGACCGGGGGGTCAGTACTGCCGCCTCCCCTACCCAGCGCCGAACAGGCACCGACGCCCCCTACAGGCGCCCCTCCCTCCTGCCCACTTTTTGCCCCAACAGCGCCACCTAGAGGTGACGAAGCTGCCTCGGAGGAAGACACCACGTTCCCGGAGCCACAACCGCCGGGGCCCCCAGCAGGATCATCGCCGAAGCCCAGAGGCTCCAGAAGGACGACCAGGCCACCCGATCGTCTGATTGCTGCACCATAAAAAACTTTTTCTGTTACCCTCGACATCACGGTACCTCTATACCTGGTCCTACCATGCAAAAGGCGACAGTAACGCTGGCCATCACCCCGCTGGGTTCTTTTTTAACAGGGGGTGAATGTGGTAATACCAGGTATTGCAGTACCTGAGAGGTGGTTGGCCATTGGCTAGACCTAGGAGTCTACCATTGGCTAACATACATAGCTCCGCCCTGAGAGGCGGGGTATAAGAACCAATGCCGTCCCAGCAGCTTTCACTTTCTGTATCGAATCTGCTGGGTACAGTTCTAGCTGATTAAAGCCTATTAGTTATGACTCACCTTGTCTCGAGAGTAATTGATTGTGCATCAGCCAGTTATGCTGAAAACCTCACCCTGCACACTCACCCCCAGCCAGATCAGGAGCCCCTCAACCCCAGACCTCTGCCAGGAATTTAGGCAGGCCGTGCTCAGCGGCCCTCCGCTGATGCTCCAGAGTTCAGGCACAGTGTTCAGGCATCAAAGGTTGCTGGACATGCAGTGCACTAATCATCCTCGGAGACAAACCACCTGTGCCTTTGAGCAGGCACTTGAGAGTTGAGGAGCATGAAGTGCTCTCAAAACTAACAAGGCTACTTCCTCATTTGAAATAGCCTTCAGCTGTGAAGCGAGAGGCTGCTCACAGTCATAGGGGGTAAAATTGACTTTGAGGATAGAAGCCGCAGCAGGGCTCTGTCCTGGAAGAGTTTGATAGGACAGACATACTGCAGCTGTGGTTGTCCACGTAATGGGTCTCCACAATATTTAAAGATGGCCTGAAGGCCTCACAGACGCAAAAGCCCCTTATCTCCCTCCTTCAACCCCCCTGACCACGCCCAAACCCCCTGAAGGGCCCCTGTCCCGGGCACTGGGGCAGCGGTTTGGGTGCCCTTGAGCTGCCTGCTGGAAAATGGAAATGGCCACTCAGCTCTTCACTTCGCCAATGGGCCATCGCGCCAGCTTCACGTTTGGAACTCGCCATCAGGAGCCGGCTGGGAGAAATTAGAAATAGTTTGCGCCCGGTGCTGGTCTTGATTTTGCCCTCTCCCACTATTCACCCAGCGCGCCTGGTTCAAGGTCGGGCACAACACGGGTGCTGAATCGTGCCCTATGCAGATACTGCCAGATCTGTTCAGTCTATCCAGCATTCTCTTTTTTTATTATTGCTCAACTGAAGCTATTTTGGTAAGTCAAGTATTAGCATAAAACCACACAACTTCAGGCAGCATGGTAGCACAGTGGTTAGCACAGTTGCTTCAAGCTCCAGGGTCCCAGACTCGATTCTCGGCTTGGGTCACTGTCTGTGCGGAGTCTGCACGTTCTCCCCGTGTCTGCGTGGGTTTCTTCCGGGTGCTCCGGTTTCCTCCCGCAGTCCAAAGATTTGCAGGTTAGGTGGATTGGCCAGTCTAAATTGCCCTTAGTGTCCAAAAAAGGTTAGATGAGGTTACGGGATAGGGTGGAGGTGTGGGGTTAGATAGGGTGGAGGTATGGGCATAGGTAGGGTGCTCTTTCCAAGAGCCGGTGCAGACTCGATGGGCTGAATGGCCTCCTTCTGCACTGTAAATTCTATGAACTCCGGGATTCGTTCCTGAGGTATCTCAGAGTTGGGTTGCTACATTTGGCACCAGTACCAGTGGGTTAGGAAGTTAATTTTGACATTGGAAATATGTAACGTGCGATGGTAGGTTTAACAAGGAAGCTCTTGGCCTTGTTATTAAGAAACTGAGCTGCATCACGCTCTATGTAGGCCGGGATTCTCCGTTCCTCCAGCCGCGTGTTTCTCAACGTCACGCCGTTCACTGACGGCGGGATTGAATACTCCCGCTGCTTCTCAATGGGATTTCCCATTGAAGCCACCCCATGCTGCTGGGAAATGCGAGGGCCGGGGTTTACTACAGGTGGGAACAGGGAATCCCATGTCAAATTGGAACTGTTACGTAACGTACTTCTTGCTGCAATTATACAGGACCTTGGTGAGGCCACACCTGGAATATTGTGTGCAGTTTTGGTGTCCTTATCTGAGGAAGGATGTTCTAGCAATGCAGGGAGTGCAACAAAGGTTTACCAGGCTGATTCCTGGGACGGCAGGACTGATGTATGAGGAGAGATTGAATCAGTTAGGATTGTATTCGCTGGAGTGCAGAATGAGGGGGGGGGGATCTCATAGAAACCTATAAAATTCTAACAGGACTTGACAGGGTAGATGCAGGAAGGATGTTCCCGATGGTGGGTGTGTCCAGAACCAGGGATCACAGTCTGAGGATTCGGGGTAAACCATTTAAGACCGGAGATAAGGAGAGATTTCTTCACCCAGAGAGTGGTGAGCTGCTGGAATTCTCTATCAAAGAAAGCAGTTGAGGCCAAAACGTTGTACGTTTTCAATGGGCAGCACGGTAGCGCAGTGGTTAGCACTATGGCTTCACAGGGCCAGGGTCCGAGGTTCGATTCCCGACTTGGGTCACTGTCTGTGCGGAGTCTGCATGTTCTCCCCGTGTCTGCGTGGGTTTCCTCCGGGTGCTCCGGTTTCCTCCCACAAATCCCGAAAGACAAAGAACAAAGAAATGTACAGCACAGGAACAGGCCCTTCGGCCCTCCAAGCCCGTGCCGACCATGCTGCCCGACTAAACTACAATCTTCTACACTTCCTGGGTCCGTATCCTTCTATTCCCATCCTATTCATATATTTGTCAAGATGCCCCTTAAATGTCCCTATCGTCCCTGCTTCCACTACCTCCTCCGGTAGCGAGTTCCAGGCACCCACTACCCTCTGCGTAAAAAACTTGCCTCGTACATCTACTCTAAACCTTGCCCCTCTCACCTTAAACCTATGCCCCCTAGTAATTGACCCCTCTACCCTGGGGAAAAACCTCTGACTATCCACTCTGTCTATGCCCCTCATAATTTTGTATACCTCTATCAGGTCTCCCCTCAACCTCCTTCGTTCCAGTGAGAACAAACCGAGTTTATTCAATCGCTCCTCATAGCTAATGCCCTCCATACCAGGCAACATTCTGGTAAATCTCTTCTGCACCCTCTCTAAAGCCTCCACATCCTTCTGGTAGTGTGGCGACCAGAATTAAACACTATGCTCCAAGTGTGGCCTAACTAAGGTTCTATACAGCTGCAACATGACTTGCCAATTCTTATACTCAATGCCCCGGCCAATGAAGGCAAGCATGCCGTATGCCTTCTTGACTACCTTCTCCACCTGTGTTGCCCCTTTCAATGACCTGTGGACCTGTACTCCTAGATCTCTTTGACTTTCAATACTCTTGAGGGTTCTACCATTCACTGTATATTCCCTACCTGCATTAGACCTTCCAAAATGCATTACCTCACATTTGTCCGGATTAAACTCCATCTGCCATCTCTCCGCCCAAGTCTCCAGACAATCTAAATCCTGCTGTATCCTCCGACAGTCCTCATCGCTATCCGCAATTCCACCAACCTTTGTGTCGTCTGCAAACTTACTAATCAGACCAGTTACATTTTCCTCCAAATCATTTATATATACTACAATGAGCAAAGGTCCCAGCACTGATCCCTGTGGAACACCACTGGTCACAGCCCTCCAATTAGAAAAGCATCCCTCCATTGCTACTCTCTGCCTTCTATGGCCTAGCCAGTTCTGTATCCACCTTGCCAGCTCACCCCTGATCCCGTGTGACTTCACCTTTTGTACTAGTCTACCATGAGGGACCTTGTCAAAGGCCTCACTGAAGTCCATATAGACAACATCTACTGCCCTACCTGCATCAATCATCTTAGTGACCTCCTCGAAAAACTCTATCAAGTTAGTGAGACACGACCTCCCCTTCACAAAACCGTGCTGCCTCTCACTAATACGTCCATTTGCTTCCAAATGGGAGTAGATCCTGTCTCGAAGAATTCTCTCCAGTAATTTCCCTACCACTGAAGTAAGGCTCACCGGCCTGTAGTTCCCGGGATTATCCTTGCTACCCTTCTTAAACAGAGGAACAACATTGGCTATTCTCCAGTCCTCCGGGACATCCCCTGAAGACAGCGAGGATCCAAAGATTTCTGTCAAGGCCTCAGCAATTTCCTCTCCAGCCTCCTTCAGTATTCTGGGGTAGATCCCATCAGGCCCTGGGGACTTATCTACCTTAATATTTTTTAAGACACCCAACACCTCGTCTTTTTGGATCACAATGTGACCCAGGCTATCTACACCCCCTTCTCCAGACTCAACATCTACCAATTCTTTCTCTTTGGTGAATACTGATGCAAAGTATTCATTTAGTACCTCGCCCATTTCCTCTGGCTCCACACATAGATTCCCTTGCCTATCCTTCAGTGGGTCCAGGTCCAGTACCGCCCCTTCCCTAGTTGGACTGTCTACATATTGTTTTAAGAAGCCCTCCTGGATGCTCCTTACAAACTCCGCCCCGTCTAAGCCCCTGGCACTAAGTGAGTCCCAGTCAATATTGGGGAAGTTGAAGTCTCCCATCACCACAACCCTGTTGTTTTTACTCTTTTCCAAAATCTGTCTACCTATCTGCTCCTCTATCTCCCGCTGGCTGTTGGGAGGCCTGTAGTATACCCCCAACATTGTGACTGCACCCTTCTTATTCCTGATCTCTACCCATATAGCCTCACTGCCCTCTGAGGTGTCCTCTCGCAGTACAGCTGTGATATTCTCCCGAACAAGTAGCGCAACTCCGCCTCCCCTTTTACATCTCCCTCTATCCCGCCTGAAACATCTAAATCCTGGAACGTTTAGCTGCCAATCCTGCCCTTCCCTCAACCAGGTCTCTGTAATGGCAACAACATCATAGTTCCAAGTACTAATCCAAGCTCTAAGTTCATCTGCCTTACCCGTGGTGCCACTGCTCTGGCTGCTGCTGTTTTCCCCTGATAGGCTATCCCCCCCGACAGTATCCAAAGGTGCATATCTGTTCGAGAGGGGGACAACCACAGTGGATTCCTGCACTGACTGCCTGCTCTTTCTGGTGGTCACCCATTTCTCTGCCTGCACCTTGGGTGTGACCACATTTACATAACTGCGATCTATGACGCTTTCCGCCACCTGCATGCTCCTAAGTGCATCCAATTGCTGCTCCAACCGAACCATGCGGTCTGTGAGGAGCTCCAGTTGGGTGCACTTTCTGCAGATGAAGCCACCCGGGACGCTGGAAGCCTCCCGGACCTGCCACATCTCACAGCCAGAGCTCTGCACCCCTCTAACTGACATTGCGTCAATTAATTAAAATTAAAATTAAAATTTGTCTTTTTTTTAAAAATATTTTTTTTAAAATTTCAAAGTTACTGTCAACTATCTGTTTCCTAGCACTAGATTTCTAATAGAAATGCGATAGCTAACTATAATACTCTCCGATCTCTGGCTTAGATATCCCTCTAAATTATAATTAAGTTATTATGTCTAATTAGTTACCAAATACTCAAAAAAAATTTAAAATTTAGGGTAGAATCCCAACCAGCCACTCAGGCCACAGCTTTTCTGTGATGTCACTTCAGTTTCCCCCCGACACACACAATTTGAAAAAAGGTATAAAAGTTAAAATAAGTAAAAATCACTTACTTACCTCCTCACCTTCTGAGTGTCTTAGATGTTCTCAGGTTCTCTCGCTGACAGAGACTGCTCCTCCACCTCCGAACCTTGACCTGCACAATGCTAATAATATAATAATAATATAATATGGCACTTACCTTACACCAATGGGTCTTATTATTAGGTTAGTGGAGGAGGGCAGGTGGGAGACAATACACGTGTAGTGTCTCGGGTTTCCTCTCCACCAGAATTTATTGGTTGGGGGGGGGAACTTCCCAGAGGTCCGCGGGTCGAACTTCCGGTTCCCGCCTTATATAAAAACAAATAAAACAGAAAAGAAGAACAGACACGGGACCAGGTAAGGCTTTTTAAAGTAAGTACTCACCTCCCAGAGGGCCCCTGCGCACCGCTGCCGCCGAAATCCAAAGGGCTGCTCCTGTAAAGGTAAGAGTTTTTAAATTCACTACTCACCTCCCAGAGGGCCCCTGCGCACCGCTGCCGCCGAAATCCAAAGGGCTGCTCCTGTAAAGGCAAGGCTTTTTAAATTCACTACTCACCTCCCAGAAGGCCCCTGCGCACCGCTGCCGCCGAAATCCAAAGGGCTGCTCCTGTAAAGGTAAGAGTTTTTAAATTCACTACTCACCTCCAAGAAGGCCCCTGCGCACCGCTGCCGCCGAAATCCAAAGGGCTGCTCCTGTAAAGGTAAGTGGTTTTAAAGTCGCTACTCACCTCCCAGAGGGCCCCTGCGCACCGCTGCCGCCGAAATCCAAAGGGCTGCTCCTGTAAAGACGTGCTTGTTAGGTGAATAGGACATTCTGAATTCTCCCTCTGTGAACCCGAACAGGCGCCGGAATGTGGCGACTCGGGGCTTTTCACAGTAACTTCATTGCAGTGTTAATGTAAGCCTACTTGTGACAATCAAGATTATTATTACAAAAAGGAATACAGCACTTGGGGCTAAAGCGATCAGAGGATTTGGGGGTAATGTGGGAACGGGTTCCTGAGGTGGATGATCAGCCATGATCATAATGAATGGCGGAGCAGGCTCGATGGGCTGAATGGCCTCCTCCTGCTCCTGTTTTCTATGTTCCTATGTTAAATTGAAAAGTGTTATGAATAAATTATATTTTGGAGGGGGATGGGCAGGTTGTTTCAATTCCTGCATCTGGTGAAATTTAAATTCAATGAATATACCTGCAATTATAATGCTAGTCTCAGTAATGAGCCATTAGCAATCGCGATTATTATAAAAATTACATCTGCCTCACTAATGCCCTTAGGGAAAGAAATTTGCCATTCTCACCTGGTCTGGCCTACATGTGACTCCAGGCCCATAGTGTGGTCACTGCTTCACTGCTCTCAAGAACAAATAAGGATGGGCAATAAATGCTGGCTTGGCTCTTAACCCACATCCTGTGAATGAATATATATGGTAGGCCCCGTGCTGTCTTCTTTCGCAACTCCTCCATGGATCCTTCAGCTTAGAACCATGGAACCATAGAAAGGTTAGGGCAAAGAAAAATGGCATTCAGCCATGTCTGCACTGGCCGATAAAGAAACTAGCCGCCCATTCTAATCCCACCTTCCAGCACCCAGTCTCTAGCTTTGTAGTGTCATGTGAGAGTGCCTTTAAGAAATGGATGTTTAAGCAATGTACCTTTAAGAAATGCAGTGATGTCAGAGTGTGGGTGGAGCTGGGCTTTAGATCAGCCATTTTGCAGTTTTTAAGTTTCAGTTTTGAGGAAAAGAGTTTGGGTGTGTCTGTGTTTGCAGTGAGCTGCATCTGCTGTGATCTCTGCCATGACATGAAAGACTATCTCTGGATCATTTGGGTGATTTAAAGGTAAAGCCTTTAACCTGATGTGTTTCTGTTTAAAGGTGTTAAGTCTCTCTTGGATGTTGAAAGGAATAACTGAAGGATTATTTAGTGTTGTAATATTTTCGGGGTTATCTTTGAAGTAAGGGGTGGTAAGAGATCCAATGTTTATTTAAAAGGGTTAAGTTGAGTTCATGGAATAAACATTGTTTTGTGTTTAAAAACCATTTGTCCATAATTGCTGTATCACACCTGGAGAACAAGCCGTGTGCTCGGAAAAGCAACAAATACATTAAAGGCGGAGGTTGGTTGAACTCCAAGATACATTTTCGGGTTCTGAAAACGCCTCTCCCATAACAGTAGGTTGCAGCACTTCAGGGGCATATCCAGGTACCTTCATAGAACCCATAGAATCCATACAGTGCAGAAGGCGGCCATTCAACCCACTGAGTCTGCACCTGTCCTCCAAAAGAACAGCCTACTCAGGCCCATTTACCCGCCCTATCCCCATAAGCCAACCTAACCTGCCAATCTTTGGACACTAAAGGGCAATTTAGCATGGCCAATCCACCCAATCTGGACTGTGGGAGGTCACCGGAGCACCCAGAGGAAACCCACGCAGACATGGGTAGAACATGCAAACTCCACACAGACAGCGACCCAACGCCGGAATTGAACCCGGGTCCCTGTTGCTGTGAGGAGCAGTGCTAACCACTGAGCCCCTGTGCCACCCTCCTACATGAGTTGAGGGTGTCTGCCTCAGCCACCAATCCAGGAAGCAAATTCCAGACACCCACCACCCTCCGGGTGGAAAGGTTTTTCTTCATATTCTCTCCTAACCCTTCTACCGATCACCTTCGATCTGTGTCGCCTGTTGATTGACATCTCCATTGTGGGAAACAAGTCTTTCCTGTCTAACTTCTCTATGCCCCTCGTAACATTGTGCACCTCAATTAGGACACACTCCAGCCTCCCATGTTCTAAAGAAAACGACCCTAGCCGACCCAATCTTTCCTCACAGCTGTAATTCTCCAGCCCTGACAGCAGTCCTGAATGTTCAGAGGCCTTCTGGCGCAGACCCTTCAACAAAATCAAGGCTGGAGGTGATTCCCGGGCCTGAGACGCTGTCTTGTCTTCATGCTCTGGTTCCTCAGCACAAGACCCTGACAAAGGGCACGAGGATGCAAGCAGCTTGAAGGGTATTGTCAATGATTTGGGTCCACTATATTCAGATGCCCTAACTAACACCCGAATGGGCCCGAGCACAGCTTGGCGTGTCCAATGTGTGGGCAGAAGGCAGGGGCACGTAATTCCGACAGTGCAGGAGGAGGAGACTCTCTTTCTTTAATGAGCTGCTGAATTACCAGCAGACACCCCGATCAGTTTGTGATGTAGTAGATGCCATGATATCCATTCATGTGTATAATGAGATGCAGACAGGCAGTGATTGACACACAGGATGACCAGTAAGCACACAACACAGCGCAGCCAATCACCAGACAGGACACTACCACTATAAAGCCAGAGGGCACTAGGTTTCCCGCTCTCTCGGGACCCAGATACTGAGGACAGTCAGAGTCTACGAGCTAGCAAGCACAAACACCATGCCGTAGCTAGTAAGTCTGGTCAGGCTACTACAAGGTCACTAGTCAGATCAGTGTAGTGTCCACCCACAGCTGAATATGTACAACAGTTCATCTAGTTGAACAAAACAGTGTTGGATCTTCTCCTTTGTTAGACGTCTGTTTCTAATTTCCCTGCATCGAGTGCAGTCCACATCGAACCAACCTGCCTCACACATCATGGTACCAGAGTGATATTGATCTTGACGGACCTGCCTCGAGTGAATCAGCATCGACCAGCAAGCAGCCATCCGGTGAAATGGAAAACATCCAGCCTCCTCCGCAACTCCGCATCTCCGGCAACCTCGGCGCCAACTGGAAAATCTTCAAGCAAACGTTCCTCTTGTACATCGAGGCCTCCGACCTCGAGGCAGCATCGGATGCCAGGAAGATTGCGCTATTTCTCTCCACTGCGGGGGACGACGCCATCCATATCTACAATTCGCTTACGTTCGCCGACGGCGAAGACAAAACAAAATTCAAAACAGTCCTGCTGAAGTTCGACAGCCACTGTGACATTGAGGTGAATAAGAATGAGAACTTTGAACGGTACATCTTCCAGCAGAGGCTTCAGGGTAAGGATGAACCTTTTCAGTCCTTCTTGACCCATCTTCGCATCCTAGCGCAGTCATGTAACTATGACGCGATGGCTGATTCCACGATCCGGGATCAGATCGTTTTCGGGGTCCACTCCGACTCCCTGCGGCAGCAGCTCCTTAAAATCAAACAGTTGACCCTCTCTGTCGCTATCGAGATGTGCGTTGTCCATGAGCATTCCAAGAATCGTTACTCCCACATCAGGGCAGCAGAAACTGCAAAGCTGGCCTCCCACAAGGCAGAAAGGGTGCAGGCCATTGCACAGATGCAGGGCCTGAACATTGAGATGAGTGGCCGTTTTGTGCGCTTTTCTCTGATCCCTGCGCATGCGCGCTACAACTAAGTGGACGACGAGACCGAAAACCCGGCTGCGTACGTCGCCCGACCGCACTGCGCAGGCGCGATAGCGCACGGATCGCGCTGACGTCAGCGTCATGACGTGTCCGAATTGTGGCTCCGCCCACTTAAAGCGGCAATGTCCAGCGAGAGGACGCCGATGTCTCCAGTGTGGCAAGCTTGGCCACTACGCAGCTCTCTGCAGCTCCGCTCCACCGCTCAGCAGCCAGCGATCCCAGCTGCGGCGCAGAAGTATCCGTTCAATACAACAAGGCATGCCAGATTCTGATCCCGACAGCCCAACGGACCCTGATGCTGACTGCCTCAAGTCTCCATATCCACACATGAGCTGGCCTCCACCACACCTGCGCAACGCCTCTAGATCCTCAGTGTGGATCCCGACTACGAGTGGTGTGCTGTCCTCACAGTTAACAAGGCTCACATCCGATTTAATCTGGACACCGGCGCATCTGCGAACCTCATCTCACAATCCGACCTCGACACCATCCGCGCCAGACCAAGCATTCCTCCACCGGCCTGCCAGCGCCTTGACTACAATGGCAATGCCATAGCTGCCAGTGGCTCATGTCAACTAGGGGTATCCAACAAGGCGATCAAGGCAATGTTACGATTTGAAATCGTCAGGCCTGACAGAGCGTCCCTGCTCGGTGCTCACGCCTGCAAGCTCCTGAACCTGGTTCAGCGAGTCCACACCATGTCATCGTCACCGGCAACAGCCTCGCCCGATGGAAATTTGCAAGCAGACATAGACGACATTATCACGCAGTACCACAGTGTATTCGATGGAATGGGCACGCTCCTGTACCGATACAAAATACTGCTGAAGCCGAACGCCACCCCTGTAATCCATGCACCACGCCGGGTGCCGGCACCCCTCAAGGATCATCTGAAAAAGCAACTACAGGACCTCCAAGACCAGGGCATCATCTCGAAGGTCATGGAGCCAACAGACTGTGTCAGCTCCATGGTCTGCGTAAAGAATCCATCAGGGAAGCTCCGCATTTGCATTGATCCCAAGGATCTAAACCGCAACATCATGCGGGAGCACTACCCGATCCCGAAGCGTGAAGAGTTAACCAGTGAGATGGCTCGTGCCAAATTCTTCACTAAACTGGACGCCTCCCGGGGTTTTTGGCAAATACAGCTGGACGCGTCCAGTCGCAAGCTGTGCACGTTCAACACCCCGTTCGGCCGCTACAGTTTGAGGCACGATCAATTTGACTTAAAGACGAAAGTTGAATCCAAACTGAGGCTTTGTTGGTATCAGATGTGTGGCCTCCCACAGCAGCTGGCAAAATGGCTGCGAGCTGGAGGGCACGCATATTTATACCCCGCCTCCTGGGCAGAGCCAGCAGGCAGGGGCCACAGGCGAACCTGTAGTGCAGGTTCTACCATACAACCGCTAATATAAGTAAAACAGTGGTTTACCACATTCACCCCCTGTTAAAATTGAGTCCGGCGGGGGTGGTGGATAACTATATACAATCATGATTTTAATATTTACAGAGTAAAACAAATGTCTCTTGGCGTCCGGTGGACCGGCCAGAGGTTCAGCCGGTCCGGGGCCTTGGTGGTCCTTTGAGAGTGACAAAGTGGTGACGACGATGTTGGTGCTGACCTGGTCGAGGGTGACTCCAGGAGCATGCCGAAATCCTCTTCATCGACGGGCGTGGGCAGGGGGAGGACGGACGGTCCTGGGGGGGGCGTGGTGTTGCGAGCGATAGGGGAGGGGAGGGTTGCGCCAGAGGCAACGGAGATGGTGTAGGGGTGGAACCTGCTGGTGCCAGGTCCCTGAGGGAGACAGTATCCTGGCGGATGTTGGGTAACGCCACATAGACGTACTGGGGGTTTGCGTGGAGCAAGTGCACACTCTCCACCTTGTGGAGTCGCACATGTTTACGGAGAAGCACGGTTCCTGGAGCTGTGAGCCAAGTCGGGAGCGACACCCCGGATGTGGACTTCCTGGGGAAGGCAAAAAGACGTTCATGGGGTGTATTGTTAGTGCAGTGCAGAGTAATGAGCGAATGGAGTGGAGTGCATCAGGGAGGACCTCTTGCCAGCGGGCAGCCGGGAGATTTCTGGACCGTAGGGCCAGCTGGTCGGCCCTCCATACCGTCCCATTCTCCCTTTCTACCTGTCCGTTTCCCCGGGGGTTGTAGCTCGTCGTTCTGCTGGAGGTGATACCCCTGCTGAGCAGGAACTGACGCAGCTCATTACTCGTGAATGAGGATCCCCTGTCACTGTGGATGTAGGCGGGGAAACCGAACAGAGTGAAGATCGAATTGAGGGCTTTAATGACGGTGACAAACGTCATACCGGGGCAAGGGATGGCAAAGGGGAACCGGGAGTATTCATCGATCACACTGAGGAAATATATGTGACGATCGTTGGAGGGGAGGGGGCCTTTGAAGTCCATGCTGAGGCGTTCAAAGGGGCGGGAGGCCTTCACCAGGCATGCACGGTCCGGCCAGTAGAAGTGCGGCTTGCACTCCGCACAGACCTGGCAGTCCCTGGTGATTGTCCTTACTTCCTCGACGGAGTAGGGCAAATTTTGTGCCTTAATGAAGTGGTACAACCGAGTGACCCCTGGGTGACAAAGGCTGTCGTGCAGGACCCGGAGTCGGTCTACCTGTGCGCTGGCACATATACCTCGGGATAGGGCATCTGTGGGCTCGTTGAGTTTGCCAGGGCGATACCTAATCTCATAATTATAGGTGGAGAGCTCGATTCTCCACCGCAAGATTTTATCATTTTTGATCTTGCCCCGCTGTGTGTTGTTGAACATAAAGGCTACCGACCGTTGGTCAGTGAGGAGAGTGAATCTCCTGCCGGCTAGGCAATGCCTCCAATGCCGCACAGCATCAACGATAGCTTGGGCCTACTTTTCGACGGATGAGTGCCAGATTTCAGAGGCATGAAGGGTGCGGGAAAAGAATGCCACGGGCCTGCCTGCCTGGTTGAGGGTGGCGGCAAGGGCGACGTCTGATGCGTCGCTTTCTACTTGGAAGGGCAGCGTTTCATCTACAGCGTGCATTGTGGCCTTGGCAATATCAGCTCTGACCTGGGAGAAGGCCTGTTGGGCCTCGGCCGTCAGGGGAAACTGGGTAGACTGTATGAGTGGGCGGGCCTTGTCCGCATAGTTTGGGACTTACTGCGCGTAATATGAAAAGAACCCCAGGCAGCGTTTGAGGCCCTTGGCAGTGGGGGAGGGGGAGCTCCATGAGGGGGCGCATGCGGTCAGGATCGGGCCCCAGAACTCCGTTCTGGACCACATAGTCGAGGATGGCTAAGCGGTTTGTGCTGAACACACACTTCTCCTTGTTGTAAGTGAGGTTTAGGAGAGTAGCAGTGTGGAGAAATTTAGCAAGGTTGGCGCCGTGGTCCTGCTGATCATGGCCGCAGATGGTGACATTGTATAGGTACGGAAACGTGGCTCGCAAACCGTACCGGTCGACCATTCGGTCCATCTCCCTTTGGAAGACCGAGACCCCATTAGTGACGCCGAAGGGGACCCTAAGGAAGTGGTATAGGCCTCGAAGGCGGTGTATGGCCGGTCCGATTTACGGATGGGGAGCTGGTGGTAGGCGGATTTCAGGTCCACCGTTGAGAAGACCCGGTACTGTACAATCTGGTTAACCATGTCAGATATGCGTGGGAGGGGGTACGCGTCAAGCTGCGTGTACCGATTGATGGTCTGGCTGTAGTCCACGACCATTCTGTGTTTCTCCCCAGATTTAACCACTACTACTTGAGCTCTCCAGGGGCTGTTGCTGGCCTTGATGATGCCCTCCCGAAGCAACCGCTGGACTTCGGACCTGATGAAGGTCTTATCCTGGGTGCTATACCGTCTGCTCCTGGTGGCGACGGGTTTGCAATCTGGAGTTAGATTAGCAAAGAGGGAAGGTGGGTCGACCTTTAGGATCGCCGAGACCGCACACAGTGAGGGGTGGTAAGGGTTCGTCGAATTTAAGGGTTAGGCTCTGGAGGTTGCACTGGAAATCCAGGCCGAGGATAAGTGCAGCGCAGAGGTTAGTGAGGACGTAGAGGCAGAAGCCGTGGAATTCTATGACGGTTCCAAGAATGCACCTGTTCGGCACACTTGGCTGGGCTGCCGTCCGCGTCGCGGCCTCGGGTGCTCCACAACGGTTCTGTGTGGTTCGGCTACCTGGTTGATCCTGCCAGTAGCATATGCTTGTCTCAAAGATTAAGCCATGCATGTCTAAGTACACACGGCCGGAGTGGGAAATCATAAACCAGTCGGACTCAGCCTGTGGAGGCAGGTCCAGGCAGTGGCAAGTCATGAACCAGTGGAGACAGGGTCCGAAGCGTTTACTTTGAAAAAATTAGAGTGTTCACACTGTGAGCGTGACCGTACAGTACCCCCGGATCGCTACGCAATGGGATCCGGAGGCCAGAGAGATTTTTTGATTGGCGGGGTGCATCATGAGGGAGCAGTGCCTTACAGTATCCGGGTGTATAAAGCTCTCGGTGCTCCCGGTGTCTAGCAGGCAAGAGGGCACATGGCCCTCGACTTTCACGCTGGTGGATGCGTTGGTCAGGTTATGCGGGCGAGACTGGTCGAGTGACATGGAGGCGAGCCTTGGTTGGTCGCCGGGTAATGGGGCGGCCATTGAGTTCCGACCTTGGAATGTTGGTGGTGTCCATGTGCTGAGGGGTAGACAGGATGGCAGCGCCCGGAGATCTTGGGGGTTACAAAATGGCGGCGCCCATGGAACGCACGTTGCGGGGGTGGAGCAAGATGGCGATGCCATGAAACGCACGTGTTGCGCAGAGGGGAAGATGGCGGCGCCCACTGATCGCACATGGCCTGGGGGGGACGAGAAGATGGCGGCACACATTGTCCGTGACTGGGGGGGGTGGGGGCGATCGCGGCCACTGAGCGGGCCTGGCACACCACGGCGAAGTGGCCCTTCTTCCCGCAGGCTTTACAAAGGGCAGCGCGGGCCGGGCAGTGTTGGCGGGGATGCTTTTGCTGGCCGCAAAAGTAGCATCGAGGCCCCCCGGTGTTTGCTGGCTGGCGTGTAGCGCAGGCGTATTGGGTGGGCAGTGCCCCCGCTGGGGCGGCTGCCTGTGAGGTCCATGAAGCATAGGAGGGGTGGGCCGCGCGGCTGGAGGCGTAGGACTGTACATTGCGCAGGGCGACCGTCATGGAGAACGCTAGGGTTTTAGTCTCTGCGAGGTCGCGCGTGGCCCCTTCTTAGAGCCGCTGATGTATGATGTCTGACCCAATTCCGGTCACAAAGGTGTCCCTCATAAGGAGGTTTGAGTGTTCCTTAACTGTAACGACCTGGCAGTCACAGTCCCGGACTAGTGGGATTAGGGCCCTCCAGACGTCTTCTATGGACTCACCCGGTATTTGAAACGGGTTGCGAGTGCATGCCTGGCGAAGAGCGTATTTGTCTTCTGCTCGTAGTTGTCCTTGAGTCGAGTCATGGCTTCGGCGTAGTTTGGCGCATCCAGGATCAGCGGGAAGACTTTGGAGCTGAGCCTGGAATATAAGGTCTGGATCTTCTGAGCCTCTGGAACAGGGGTCGGCGCCGCTTTGATATACGCTTCAAAGCAAGCTAGCCAGTGCTGGAAGTCCTTTCTGGCGTCGCTTAAGTGCAGATCCAGCTGCAGGCGATCTGGCTTAATATGGAGGTCCATCCTTCGAAACTGATACCAATAAATTGAGGCACGATCAATTTGACTTAAAGACGAAAGTTGAATCCAAACTGAGGCTTTATTGGTATCAGGTGTGTGGCCTCCCACAGCAGCTGGCGAAATGGCTGCGAGCTGGAGGACACGCATATTTATACCCCGCCTCCAGGGCGGAGCCAGCAGGCAGGGGCCACAGGCGAACCTGTAGTGCAGGTTCTACCGTACAACCTCTAATAGAAGTACAACAGTAGTTTACCACACAGTTACAACCGCATGCCTTTCGATATCGTATCTACCTCCGAAGTGTTTCATCGCATCATGGAGCAGATGATGGAGGGCATCGAGGGGGTACGAGTATACGTGGGCGACGTGATCATCTGGTCCACAACGCCCCAGGAACACATCGCTCGTCTCAAGAAGGTCTTCCAGTGAATTCATGAACATGGTCTCCAGCTCAACAGGGCCAAGTGCTCATTTGGTCAATCTGATATAAAGTTTCTGGGTGACCACATCTCGCAGCAGGGTGTGCGGCCTGACGCCGACAAGGTCTTGGCGATCGACGCCATGAAGACCCCGGTGGACAAGAAGGCGGTCCTCCGCTTCCTCGGGATGGTCAACTTTCTCGGGAAATTCATTCCCAATATGGCATCCCACACCACGGCCCTCCGCCATCTCGTCAAGAAGTCAACGGACTTCCAGTGGCTGCCCATGAAGCGGAATGGCGTGAGCTGAAGGCAAAGCTCACCACAGCCCCAGTTCTAGCGTTCTTCGACCCAGCCAAGGAAACCAAGATATCAACTGATGCAAGCCAGGACGGCATTGGGGCGGTGCTCCTCCAGCGAGATGACTCCTTGTCCTAGGCTCCAGTAGCATATGCCTCCAGGGCCATGACGCCCACTGAGCAACGGTATGCCCAGATCAAAAAGGAGTGTCTGGGTCTCCTGACAGGAATAGTCAAGTTTCATGATTACGTTTATGGCCTGCCGAAATTCACGGTGGAAACGGACCACGGTCTATATAATCCAGAAGGATTTAAATGACATGACACCTCAGTTACAGCAAATTCTTCTTCGACTCCGCCGCTATGACTTCGAACCTGTCTACACGCCAGGCTGATCATTGCAGATGCCCCATCCTGGTCCATCACCACACCATGTGAACAAGGTGACTTCATCTGCCACATAGAAGCACAAGTGCAATTGTGTGCCACCAACCTCCCAACCTCTGACGAACGGGTGGTCCAAATTCGTGAGGAAACGGCCAAGGATCCTTTACTGCAGCGTGTGATACAGCACCTTACCCATGGCTGGCAGAAGGAACAATGTCCCCAATTCTTTAATGTTAAAGATGAGCTGACGGTTGTGGAGGGAATCCTTCTGAAACTCGACAGGATTGTTATTCCTCAAAGCATGCAGGCTATGGTGCTGTGTCAACTCCATGAGGGTCACCTTGGAGTCGAGAAATGCCAACGCAGAGCTCGGGAGGCGGTTTACTGGCCGGGCATTAACCAGGATATTGCCAACACGGTCCTCAACAGCCCCACCTGTCAGAAGTTTCAACCAGCTCAACCCAAGGAAACGCTGCAACAGCACGAGATCGTGACCACTCCGTGGTCCAAAGTAGGTGTAGACCTAGTAGCCAAGGGGCGTGACTACGTAATCCTGGTCGACTACTTCTCCAGTTACCCAGAAGTGGTGAAACTGTCCGACCTCACGTCGAAGGCGGTCATCAAAGCCTGCAAAGAAACGTTCGCCAGGCACGGGATACCGCTCACGGTAATGAGCGATAACGGTCCATGCTTTTACAGCCAAGAATGGTCTGATTTTGCACAGTCCTACAACTTCCGTCACGTTACCTCCAGTCCCCACTACCCGCAATCAAACGGGAAGGCCAAGAAAGGGGTCCATATTGTCAAGCGGTTGCTGTGCAAAGCTGCAGACTCAGGCTCCGACTTCAACCTGGCAATGCTGACATACAGGGCAACTCCACTGTCCACTGGGTTGTCTCCAGTGCAGATGCTCATGAATCGTACTCTGAGGACCACAGTTCCAGCCATCCATGTTCCGGACCTTGACCACCTCATGGTACCACAAAAAGTGCAGCAGTCCCGGGCCCAACAGAAGGCCACAAATGATGCTCATGCCACGGACCTACCTGAGCTGGCTCCAGCCGACCATGTTCACGTCCAGTTGCCTGAGGGCGGTTGGTCAGCCACAGCTGTTGTTGTCAAACAAGTTGCCCCGAGGTCTTTCATTCTTCGCATGGCTGGTGGCTCCCTGCTACGGCGCAACAGACGGGCATTGCGAAGAGTTCCACGCCCACCACCTGACCGCAGTGCTCCGCCGGCTATCATGCTTCCTCCAGGCGTACCCTGCCACGAGGCCACCGATCTGCCAGCGATCCTGCCGGCCCACGCGACCACCGCAATGGCAGCGATCCCACCTCTCCACGTGCAGGCGGCTCCTGATCCACCTCTGCGGCGATCGACAAGAATTCGTCGCCCACCACAAAGACTGAATCTGTAGACTTAACTTTTGTAAATTCTGTGACTGAATTCATCGACTTAACTCTTGTAAATATTGCCTAGTTTGCAATGTATCTGCACTATCGACACCATCCCATGTATATACGTTTGTTCAATCGCCGTTTGTATATTGTCAGGCATACATATATATATATATATATATATATACATACCTCAGTATTTATTTAACTCAAAAAAAAGGGGGAGATGTCATAATATCCACTCATGTATATAATGAGATGCAGACAGGCAGTGATTGACACATAGGATGACCAATAAGCATACAACACAGCGCAGCCAATCACCAGACAGGACACTACCACTATAAAGCCAGAGGGCACTAGGTTTCCCGCTCTCTCGGGACCCAGCTACTGAGACAGTCAGAGTCCACGAGCTAGCAAGCACAAACACCATGCGGTAGCCAGTAAGTCTGGTCAGGCTACGACAAGGTCACTAGTCAGATCAGTGTAGTGTCGAGCCACAGCTGAATATGTACAGCAGTTCATCTAGTTGAATAAAACAGTGTTGGATCTTCTCCTGTGTTAGACGTCTGTTTCTAACTTCCCTGCATCGAGTGCAGTCCACATCGAACCAACCTGCCGAACACAGCAATAGGTGCCCTGCGAACTATAACGCGCGTCTTTTACATGATGAACACATTTATTTTTCTTACTTAAACTTAAACCACATGTAGCGGCTGTGCAATTGGTGATACAATCACCGAACATTGTCACATCGGCAATCAACCGTGGGATCGCAATTCATAATCTTAACACTCAACGCGCCAATGGCATTGCAGTAATTCACGCAATTTGAATGAAAACATTGAATCAAAAATCTTGCGCTGTCGAAAGAGTGGGCTAGCAAACACACGGCATTAATAATTCTTCTTGTTGCAAGAGCCACTCACAGGAAGTTAAATTACACATAATTTTCTGTGTCACGAGTTGCTATTAGTGCGTGCTTTCTGGCAAATGAAGATTGTTCTTCCACTCTCCAGCTCCTTGTAAACTAAGCCACATGGTGCCCAGGAGCTAAAGGTTTACGCTGAGGTTGTTTTTTTTT
The DNA here is from genome assembly GCF_047496885.1 of Scyliorhinus torazame. Classification (NCBI taxonomy): domain Eukaryota; kingdom Metazoa; phylum Chordata; class Chondrichthyes; order Carcharhiniformes; family Scyliorhinidae; genus Scyliorhinus; species Scyliorhinus torazame. The sequence continues at coordinate 37,560,404 of NC_092712.1, read as the reverse complement.
TTGTTAATTGTACCTTGACTTTCTCTGGTAGCGATAGAGGTTGGACTGGCTACAGACTGACATTGATGAGCCCGTGCCGTCTGCATATTGATTGAGAGGGACGTTCTGTACCTTTTGTGTCCTGGGAGAAGGAGGGAAGCATTGTTTTTACCCCAGGTCTAACCACATATGGTTACAATTATTCCGAATATGTACAAGGAATAATGTGTCTTGTCCTCCTGTTTTCCTTTCAGTCCACTTAAACATGTCTAAAATGGCCTCTTGGGGATCCGGCTACAAGTGACCATTATTAGCAAAGCATTGACCTAAGACAAGGTTTGGTCCTATTTATAATAATGACATTGTGGCTGGAGGATAGTAACCCCCAGGGACAGCTACTACCGACATACAGATGTTCTTGGAGACAGGTTCTGCTATAATATTCAGCATTAACCCTTGTGGTAGTTAGATGCCAATAATGATATGGAAATCAGAGAGGAAGAAACAGCTTTATCTTTAGGTTTTTCACTCCTGTTCGATCTGAACTGATCTCACTCCATTGAATTTTAGCTCAGATTCAGCCGATTGCATCTCCAGGCAGAATCTGGACTGAGAGAGAGAGAATCAGGCTGAGCAACAAGCTTGTGTTCCCCCATTCAGCCTCTGATCAGGGAATTCTACCATTTGCAATCGCGCAAAAATTTTGTACAGAGTGGTTCAACCCAGATTCGATGGTTTCAGTTTTCTCCAGACTGATCCCCTCTTGGTTTTTATTTAAGACCTTTTTACAAAGAAAAAATATTGTTTGAATTTCAAACACCTTTTGGTTAACAGATTGGATTTTTGTTTTCCTATTTATGGTTCCGTTCTGGTTGCTACCTCTAGACTTCACTATTCCAAGGCTGACTTGCCATCATGAACCCTGTATAAACATTAGGTCATCCAGAACTCCGCTGTCTGAGTCCTAACTCATACCACGTTCCATTCCAGTGCTCATTGACCGACATCAGCTCCCAGTCAAGCAGCACCTCCATTTTGAAATTTTAGTCCTCCACACCGAGATCTGATGCCCCGGAGCCCCCCTCCACACACCCTCCCCCCTCCCACCCAACCCGACCCAGATGGGCCCCTGGCCCGAGCTGACCACAGACCCGGCTGGAGATCACCCCCGCAGCTTCAGCCCCCCACCTGAGCTAACCCCACCAAATTGACCAAACACAGCTTTTGCACCCCCCCCCACGACCCCCCCCCCCACCCCCCCACCCCCCCCACCCAGCCCCCCGCCAACCTGAGCTAATGCCCTGAACTGATCCAACCCAACTGGAGTCTTCCCCCTCCCACCCCCAAAACCCCACCAAAGCTAACGCCACAAACTCATCAACCTGGCTGGAGCACCCCCCCCCCACCCCCACCCCCACCACCACCACCACCACCACTGCTCACAAATCAACCCCCCGCCCGACCCAACCCCCTGAACTGATCCAACCCGACTGGAGCCTCCCATCCCGACCCAAGCTAATCTCCTGGGCGAACCCAACCCTGCTGGAGCGCCTTCCGAACCTGACCACCTGACCCCACCCCCAACTTAAGCTAACCCCCCTGAAATGATCCAACCTGGCTGGAGCATCTCACTGCCCTATCCCCCCAACCAACACGAGATAACCCACCTGAACTAACCTAATCTGTCTGGAGCCTCATCTCCCGACCTGACCCAGCTGGACTCCGCCCTCCCCAACCCCCCACACCCATAGAATCCAGAAAATCTTTACAGTGCATCCCCCCCTCCAACCTGACCCCCCCCCCCCCCCCCCACCCCCCAAACCTGACATAACCACCATTGACCCAGCTAGACTCTCCCTAACCTCAAACCCAACCACCATCCCCCCTCCTACCCTGGGACCGGACCCTCTCCCCGGACCCTCTCCAGCCCCCCAAATCCTATCCACTTACCTTCTCCCTGGTTTGTCAGTTTCAAAGGGGTCTTTAAAAGTATCTACTTTACTCTTAATGAATTTACGATTGGCAGAATCAAACATCAAGGTGTTAATAAATGACCAGTCACCATCCGAACACTGAGAATGCTGACCCTTCTGGGCCCTTTGGACTGTGGGAGGAAACCGGAGCACCCGGAGGAAACCCACGCGGACACGGGGAGAACGTGCAGACTCCGCACAGACAGTCACCCTAGCCAGGAATTGAACCTGGGATCCTGGAGTTGTGAAGCAACAGTGCTAACTTGGGCAGTAAAAAAGGGGCATGTCCTCCTTCGCTCCAATCCTTGTAAACATCAACACTGGTCCCTGGTGATCCCTCTAGATCTCACCAGGCATGATGGTCAGATGAGACAGGCATGGGGGAAATTTGGCAGCGGTAAGTGGATTTCGGAACGGTGATCCAATGTTGATTGCTGCTCCAAGGAGGTTATGACCCATTTTGCATAGCCAGGGCCCAAGCACTACCCACAACCTTTCTCTCTGAAAAAGACACTCATTTATTCCTACTCTCTTTCCTGTCTGCTAACCAATTCTCAATCCATACCAATACATTATCCCCAATCCCATGTGCTTCACTTTTGCACACGAGCCTCTTATGTGAGACTTTATCAAAAGCTTTCTGAATCATAGAATCTACAGTGCAGAAGGAGGCCATTTGGTCCATCGAGTCTGCACCGGCCCTTGGAAAGAGCATACTACTTAAGCCCTCACTTCCACCCTATCCCCATAACCCAGTAACCCCACCTAACCTTTTCGGACACCAAGGGCAATTTATCATGGCCAATCCACCTAACCTGCACATCTTTGGACTGTGGGAGGAAACCGGAGCACCCGGAGGAAACCCACGCACACACGGGGAGAACATGCAGACTCCGCACAGTCACCCAAGCCAGGAATTGAACCTGGGATCCTGGAGCTGTGAAGCAACAGTGCTAACCCCTGTGCTACTGTGCTGCCCCCACATATTCACTGGTTCTTCCTTATCTATTCCACTAGTTAAGTCCTCAAACGGTTCCAGCAGCTTTCCCTTTCATAAATCCATGTTGACTTTGTCTAATCCGATTGGTATTTTCCAAGTGCCCTGTTATCACAATCTTTACAATGGACTCTTGCATTTTCCCTATTATTGATGTCAGGCTAACCAGTCTGTAATACCCTGTTTTCTCCCTCCTTCATTATTTAAATAGTGGGGTTACATTTGCCACCCTCCAATCTGCCGGGACTGTTCCAGAAGATGGTTTTCATTTTGGAAGATGGCCACCTCTGTCAATCCCCTGGGATGTAGACATCAGGCCCTAGGTATTTATTGGATTTCAGTCCCATTAATTTTTCCAGCACTATTCTTTTATTAATATTAATTCCCTTCAATTCCTCCTTCCCACTAGACCCTTGGTTCCTTTTTGGGAAATTATTAGTTATTCTGGAAGACAGAACTAAAGCAGTTATTTAATTGCTCCGCCATTACTTGTTCTCTGTTATACATTCACCTGTTTTGGACAGTAAGGGACCTACATTTGTCTTCACAAATCTTTTCCTTTTTGCATACTGAGAGAAACTTTTATATCCTCTTTTATGTTCCTTGCAAATTTACTCTTATGCTCTATTTTTCCCCTCTTAATCAGTCTCTGTCTCCCGCGCTGAATTCTACGCTGCTCCGAACACTCGGGCCTGCTACTTCTTCTTGCAACTCTATATAGACATAGAATAGAATAGAATCCCTACAGTGCAGAAGGAGGCCATTCAGCCCATCAAGTCTGCGCTGACCCTCTGAAGGACCACCCTACCAAGCCCACTTCCCCACCCTATGCCCGTAACCCCATATAACCTACACATTTTTAGACATTAGGGGACAACTGAGCATGGCCAATCCATCTAGCCTGCACATCTTTGGACTGTGGGAGCATCCAGAGGGAACCCATGCAGACACGGGGAGAAAATGCAAACGCCACCCAGTCAGTGACCCAAGACTGGAATTGAACCCGGGTCCCTGGCGCCGTGAGGCAGCAGTGCTAACCACTGTGCCACCATGCACTCCTCTTGGGATCTACTAATGATTCCTCTTTGGATCTAATAATATCCTTAATTTCTTTTGTAAACCTTGGTTGGGCCACTTTTCTTGTTTTATTTTTGTGCCACAAAGGATCTGTTGCAAAGCAAACATTTGTTCCTTAAATATTTGCTTTTCCCGATTACCTTCATGCCTTCTAATGAAGTTCCCCAAACTATTGCAGCCAACTCATGCCTCATACCTCTGTAGTTTTCTTTTTTTAGGTTTAAGACCCTAGTTTTGGATTGGACTGCTGCACTTTCCAGCCTAATGAAGAATTCTATCATGTTGTCGTCACTCTTCCCTAAAGGACCCGCGTACAACAAATTTATTCATTAAAAACAAATGATTGATTCTCAATGCACAATACCAAATCTAAGATGGCATGTTCCCTGGCTGATTCCTCAACGTATTGGTCCAAAAAATCATCTCACACACACTGCACGAATTACTTCGCCTCAGTATTATTGCTAATTGATCTACATATACTGGTCTACATGTAGATTAAAATCACCCACGATTACTGTAGCACTCTTGTTGCATGCAACTCCAATTTCCTGATCAATGCCATCTCCTACCTTACCACTACTGTTTGGAAGCCTACAGACAACTCCCATTAATGTTTTACACCCCTTGTTGCTTCTTAGCTCCACCCAGAATGATAATTTTAAAAAAAAATAATCTTTATAGTCACAAGTAGGCTTACATTAACACTGCAATGAAGTTACTGTGAAAATCCCCGAGTCGCCACATTCCGGCGCCTGTTCGGGTACGCGGAGGGAGAATTCAGAATGTCCAATTCACCTAACAAGCATGTCTTTCGGGACTTGTGGGAGGAAACCGGAGCACCCGGAGGAATCCCACGCAGACACGGGGAGAACGAGCAGACTCCACACAGACAGTGACCCACGCCGGGAATCGAACCTGGGACTCTGGCGCTGTGAAACAACAGTGCTAACCACTGTGCTACCGTGCTGTCGCCATCTAGATTGTCTGAACCAGGGCTAGGATTCGTACGGCAAGTAACTCACCTCCTGACGCCCCAAAGCCTGTCCACCATCTACAAAGCACAAGTCAGGAGTGTAATGGAATACTCTACACTTGCCTGGATGAGTGCAGCTCCAACACTCAAGAAGCTCAACGCCATCCAGGACAAAGTAGCCTGCTTGATTGCTCCTCCTTCCACAAACATTCCACCGACGAACAGTGGCAGCCATGTGTACCATCTGCAAGATGCACTGCAGTAACTCAAAAAGGTTCCTTCGACAGCACCTTCCAAACCCACGACCACAACCATCCAGAAGGACAAGAGCAGCAGATACCTGGGAAGCCCACCACCTGGAGGTTCCCCTCCAAGTCACTCACCACCCTGACTTGGAAATATATCACCGTTCCTTCACTGTGGCTAGGGCAACATCCTGGCACTCTCTCCCTAGCAGCACAGTGAGTGTACCTACACCTCGGGGACTGCAGCGGTTCAAGAAGGCAGCTCACCACCACCTTCTGAAGGGCAACTAGGGATGGCAATAAATGCCGGCCTAACCAGCGTCACCCACATCCCATAAATGAATTTTTAAAATCCCACTCTACCCAGGCCCGCGGCCTAACCATGCGTCTTGTCTTGTGCCTTGCAGGAGGTGCTGGTGATCAGGCGGGCCCTTCTGGTGTCCCCCGACACTGACCCAAGCCACAGCCACAACCAGCGACGATGACACCGACACGGAAGCGAGCCATCACCCCGAAACCCAGGACACCCCGGAGCTCGAGTCCGAGGATAACACAGATTTCCCATCACAGCTGCCTCCAACACCCTCCACCATTCCAGAGACACTCACCTCGGTCGGGCACGTCGGTGAATAGGCTCCTGGGACACTATCTGTTCCAGAGCTGAGTCCACAAAAGATCAGCCACAATCTCATTGAATGGCGGAGCGGGCTTGAAGGTCCAGATGGCCTACTCCTGCTCCTGGTTCTTATGTTATATGTTCACCACACAGCTGCTCCGGTACAGCAGGTGGAGGTAGCAACTCCCGAGGGGCGGTCGGTCAGAAGGCTTCTGAAACGGACGGTCTGATCGATTGTGGAGATGCAGTTGCAGAGGCAGAGGGGTTGTTGGCGAGCACCCAGCATCTGCTGGCGCAGGTGGAGGAGTCCAACCGCTTCCAGGAGCAGGAGGTGGTGCCGACTATGCATGCCACCCAGGCCAGCACCACACGGGTGGCGTCCGTGGTGAAAGCCTTAGGGGTGAGGGTCCTGACCATGGATCAGCATGTCCAAGGCCTGGGGCAATGTGTACAGGCGCTGGCCAAGACCCAGGACAGGGTTGCCGCCTCACAGGCGACCCTGAGCCAGCTGTGCGGCGCTCCTGAGCGTGGCCCGGTCACAGCAGGCCATGGCTGGGAACGTCAGCGTTATTGCCCAGGTGCTGGCCAACGTGGCACAGACCCAGAGGGAAATGGCGCAGTCATTGGCTGATGTGGCACTGACCCAGAAGGTGGTGGCACAGGCGCAGCGTGATGTGGTGCAGTCCCAAGCGGAGGTGGGCCACTCCCTGTGCTCCATGGCCATGAGCATGCAGACCCTGGTCGAGACAGCAGCGGGCCTCCAGGACCGGCAGCGCCAGGTGGCGGGGGAGACTCAGGGTTAGCTCCACTCGCAGTCCTATCCCATGGAGTAGCCCAGGGGCCATTGGGCACCCCGAGGGAGGAGGAGGTGATGGGGCCCATGGTGGTGACTCCCTCCTTCTGTCCCTGGCGCTTCTGGTGGGCAGCTGGCAGAAGAGGGCAGCACCACACCACCTGAGACACCCGAGCAGCGGCCGGGCCCATCCAGGCCAGAAGATGCATGCTAACGATGACCCAGGTGACAGGGCGGGAATCACAGTAGGCCACTTCCACTCCGACTGTACCAATTGTGGATCCACCTAGATGTAGTGTTAGGGCCCGTAAGGCCAGAAAGGTAGACACCAGTTAAGTTGGCATGGGTGCAGGGCTCAGTTTGGCGACAAGGGCTCGGGCACAAATCTGTATATATTTCACATTAAACACCTATGCACAATGTGACAACGTGCCTCAGTGTTCTGTCAGAAGGGTGTGAGGGGTGGGCTGGTCTGGGTTGGCTGCAGAAGGGGTGCGGAGGGGTTGGGGGAATGAACAGACTTTGGGGGGTGGGCTTGGCTCAGGGACCGCAGTTCAGCCAGCGCTCACCACCCTGGTGTCCCACCCCCATCCCCCTCCACCTTCCCTGGACTCCCTGAGTCCTTCTTTCCAATCCTTGGTGTACCACAAGGATCTGTTTCGGGGCCACTGCTGTTTGTCATTTTTATAAATGACCTGGAGGAGGGCGTAGAAGGATGGGTGAGTAAATTTGCAGATGACACTAAAGTCGGTGGAGTTGTGGACAGTGCGGAAGGATGTTACAAGTTACAGAGGGACATAGATAAGCTGCAGAGCTGGGCTGAGAGGTGGCAAATGGAGTTTAATGCAGAAAAGTGTGAGGTGATTCATTTTGGAAGGAATAACAGGAAGACTGAGTACTGGGCTAATGGTAAGATTCTTGGCAGTGTAGATGAGCAGAGAGATCTCGGTGTCCATGTACATAGATCCCTGAAAGTTGCCACTCAGGTTGAGAGGGTTGTTAAGAAGGCGTACGGTGTGTTAGCTTTTATTGGTAGAGGGAGTGAGTTTCGGAGCCATGAGGTCATGTTGCAGCTGTACAAAACTCTGTGGCTGCATTTGGAGTATTGCGTGCAATTCTGGTCGCCGCATTATAGGAAGGATGTGGAAGCATTGGAAAGGGTGCAGAGGAGATTTACCACGATGTTGCCTGGTATGGAGGGAAGATCTTATGATGAAAGGCTGAGGGACTTGAGGCTGTTTTCGTTAGAGAGAACAAGGTTAAGAGGTGACTTAATTGAGGCATACAAGATGATCAGAGGATTGGATAGGGTGGATAGTGAGAGCCTTTTTCCTCGGATGGTGATGTCTAGCACGAGGGGACATAGCTTTAAATTGAGGGGAGATAGATATAAGACAGATGTCAGAGGTAGGTTCTTTACTCAGAGAGTAGTAAGGGCATGGAATGCCCTGCCTGCAACAGTAGTGGACTCGCCAACACTAAGGGCATTCAACTGATCATTGGATAGACATATGGACGATAAGGGAATAGTGTAGATGGGCTTTAGAGTGGTTTCACAGGTCGGCGCAACATCGAGGGCCGAAGGGCGTGTACTGCATTGTAATGTTCTATGTTCTATGTTCTGTGACCGAGCCAGTTCTGTATCCATCTTAACACCTCACCTCTGATCCCGTGTGACTTCACCTTTTGTACCAGTCTGCCATGAGGCACCTTGTCAAAGGCTGTGCTGAAGTCCATGTAAACAACATCCAGCACCCTCCCCTCATCAATCATCTTTGTCACCTCCTCAAAAAGCTTGATCAAGTTAGTGAAGCACCACCTCCCCTTCACAAAACCATGCTGTCTATTGTTCATGAATCCACTTGTTTCAAAATGGGTATAAACCCTGTCCCTGAGAATTCTCTCCAATAATGTACCTACTACCGACTTGAGGCTCACTGACCTACAGTTTCATGGATTATCCCTGGATTATCCCTGCTACCTTTCTTAGACAGCGGTACCACATTAGCTTTCCTCCAGTCCTCTGGGATCTCACCTGGAGTCAATGTGGATACAAAGATGTCAGTCAAAGCCCAGGAGACCTATCTACCTTAATTTCCTTTAAACAATCCAATACCTCCTCCCTTTCGATGTTGACATGATCCAGACTGTCCACACACCCTACCCAAGAATCATCTTCCACAACGTCCCTTTCTTTGGTGAACATTGATGCAAAGTACTCATTTAGTACCTCGCCCATTTCCTCTGGCTCAACACATGGATTACCCCCACTGTCGTTAAGTTGTCCAATACTTTCCCTGGCCACCCACTTGCTTTTTACATATGAATAAAAATCCTCGAATGACAGGCGCTGCCTGTACACACAAGGCCTCACGCGGCGCCTCCTTTGCACCTCCTCGTCCTCTTTGTAGGCCTGTTGGGCGTCCGGCTCTCCATTCTCACCAGCTGCCTCATGCTCCTCTGGGGCAGGCTCCACTTCTGCAGCTTCCTCCTTCTCGAGCAGCGTCAGCTCATACAGCCTCAGTGTATCGTCCAGGACCTCGGCGACTAGGAGGAAGGCCACCGTTGCTGGTTGTATTCCAATATCCATTGTCGGCAGGGGGTGAAAGGCTCACATTCAGCATGGTGCGTACCCCAGTGCCCAACCAGGCCCACATGATGGCTCCAGTTGGCACTACGGACTCTGACCCCGCATACCCCACAGCCCCCATCCCCGTGCCCCTGGCCCCGTCGGTGCCCGGCACGGAGGAGGCCTCTGGCCCTGGCGCATGTCCCTGCTATCAGCAGTACTGCCGGCTGGTGCTGCCCTTGCCAGTTCGCCCATCTGGTGCCCTCCGTGGGGACTACTGTCGGTGTTGCCCTTGTGCGGGCCACTTGATGCCCACCAGCAGCCGGTTGGGAAGGATAGCATGGCGGAGGGTGGAGCGCGGAGGTGGTGGAGTGGAGAGTGGGAGCTGGGGTGCGGGGTTGGTGGGGTGGGAGCGTGTAGGCTGGGGTATGGGCGCCGGAGCACCGATACGGCTGGTGTCACTCTGCAGAACCTGGGGCCAGTGTGGGTGGTCAGTGGTGTGCGCAGCAAGATGGCTGCCTTGCAGGCCGCGGCAATGGCGGCCCATGACCGGACACTGACCCAGTCCCATGGGGGGTCATCCCCACCCCCCAATTGCCTTTTCTTACCCTTTATGAAAATGAAAATTGCTTATTGTCACAAGTAGGCTTCAATGAAGTTACTGTGAAAAGCCCCTAGTCGCCACATTCCGGAGCCTGTTCGGGGAGGCTGGTACGGGAATTGAACCGTGCTGCTGGCTTGCCTTGGTCTGCTTTCAAAGCCAGCGATTTAGCCGTGTGCTAAACGGCCCCGAGCAGTTTGTGAGATAAGACCTTTATCCGGGTCCGCGTGGTCGGTTTGGAAGTTGTTGGGTTCGTCTCAGCTGGGCTCGTCCTTGTTGTTCTGCTGCAGTTGGTCGCAGACAGGCCGGTCCCAAAAGAGGCAGATCTCTAGTGCACAGGGCTTTTTATCCTTCGTCTCTTTTACGCCCTTTTGGGCGGTCCTTACTCCAGGTCCAATGGATCGATAAGGTTTTCAATCACCCTCATCGATCTCAGCCAATTAGGGGGCAGATACCTCGATCGCTGGGCGGGTTCCAGCTATCATTGTCCCAGGCACGTAGGCCTTTTCAAATAAGGGGGGGTGGCGCCGGTTAGTCTGCTGCTGGTGTAACTCCTTGATTCAAACTCTATTGTCCTGGGGGAAATGGTGATCGACTCTTAATGGACACAAGTTTCAGCCAAGTCTGGATTCTTTGCACAACACACAGAGGCTGTGTGCCTGTCTGTTTCCCAAATTGACTACAATTCCCATGGTCCTTTTCAGGTGGCCACTTTACATGGCTACACCCTCCCCCACCCACCCCAGCCAGCCCAGCCACTGTCAGGTCTGGCAGTCCACAGTCGAACCTCTGCACGTCCTACCTCCTGTCTCTCCCTCATCAGCCACGGCGCCTGTTTCTCCATTTTGAAAAACACAAGTGAAGCTCATCGTCGGGGATTCCGGAGGTCCCGGAGAATACCAGGTGTGGTGAACGTATTGCTATCGCAATTCACCACTGTATTGTACTGTACTATGTTGATGCCCCTGTGGGCTCCGCCTGTGGCTCCGCCCCCTCAGGGGTGGTATATAAACCTGCACCCTGTAGGCGGCACTCAGTACAGAGCAGTCGCAGGCAGGCGCAGATCTAGTTTATTAAAACCACTGTTCACTTCTATTAATCATCTCGTGTGAATTGATGGTCGCATCAATTTAATAAGCTAAGATATCGCAATGGAAGCCACCCTCAAACCTGATCGACTGGAACTCGACCCACAGGCAGCTGAAGCCAAAGGAATCTTCTCACATTGCCTCCGCTGCTTTGAGGCCTACCTCGCCTCCTCCTCCTCGCCCGCCGTCACCGAGGCACACAAGCTGAGTCTCCTCAACACCCGGGTGAGCCAGAGAATCATTTTACTAATCGAGGACGCCCACGTACGCAGACGTGGTCGCAATCCTGAAAAGACATTACGTGAGGCCGGTGAACGAAGTGTTCACGCGGCATCTCCTCACCACACGTCGTCAATGCCCCGGGGAATCGCTGGAGGAATATCTACGCGACCTGAGGGTACTCGCCCGGAACAAGGACGTCACGGCCTCGCAGCACATGGAACTCGCCATCCGGACACCTATATGGCTGGAGTCCGGTCCAGCTATGTCAGACAGCGCCTTCTCGAAAAGGGCGCCCTTGACCTAGAAGAGACGGTAAAACTATCCACCTCATTAGAGGTAGCCTTCCAGAGCCTAAATGCCTTCCCCTCCGACCACGTGGCCACCGGAGGCCCGGCCATCACCCGATCCGAGGGTGTCCCAGGCCTGTGCCGCGCGGCTGCCCGCCCAACCCGGTGGGCCGTCTTGCTATTTCTGCGGGCAGAACCAGCACCCCAGGCAGCGTTGCCCAGCAAAGACTGCTTGGCCCGACCCAAAGTTCCAAAATCGCAGGCCCGACTCAGACTCACAGGCCCGCAGACCCCGCAGCGTGGCTGCGTGCCTGCCAGTAACGCCCCCTTCTGACGCGTCATCCGCCTCGTGCTATCCGTGGGGGCCGCCATCGTTAACTCCGCCCAACACGTGCGACTCACCTGGGCCGCCATCTTGGCTGCCATCTTCAACCCTGCCAGCCATGTGCGACTCATGGGGGCCGCCATCTTCAACGCCGTCTGACACCTGCGACCGACGGGGGCCGCCATCTTGGGACCCCCTCGCTACCACCGACCACGCCGGCTACCCGCAGCTCAGCGCGGTCACTCTCGACCAGTCACAGCCCAAGCACCTCAAGAACTCCACGATGACCGTCCGGGTCGATGGGCACGAAACGCCCTGTCTGTTCGACTCCGGGGGCACGGAGAGCTTCATCCATCTGGACACAGTAAGGCGCTGCTCCCTCCAGATTTCCCCCGCGTTTCAAACAATCTCCCTTGCTTCCGGATCACATTCAGTGCAGATCCGGGGGTACTGTGTCGCGATACAGGCGCCGAGAACGCCAATTTTAAACTCTATGTCCTTGCCCATCTCTGCGCTTCTCTCTTGTTAGGACTGGATTTCCAGTGCAACCTCAGAAGCCTGACCCTGAACTTCAGCGGACCCCTACCCCCTCTCACCGTATGTAGCCTCGCGACCCTTAAGGTCGCCCCTCCCTCGCTCTTCGCGAACTTCACCCCTGACTGTAAACCCGTCAGCACCAGGAGCAGGCGGTACAGTGCCCAGGACAGGGCTTTTATCGAGTCGGAGGTCCAGTGGCTCTTGAGGGAGGGGATCATCAAGGCCAGTAATAGTCCCTGGAGAGCCCAGGTGGTGGTCGTCAGGACCGGGGAAAAGAACCAGTTGTAGACTACAGCCACAGCATAAATCGGTACACGCAACTCGATGCGTACCCCCTTCCCCGGATAGCGGATATGGTTAATCAGATTGCACACTACAGGGTTTTTTCCACGGTAGATCTGAAGTCCGCATACCACCAGCTTCCAATCCGCCCGGAAGACCGCCACTGCACTGCCTTTGAGGCAGACGGCCACCTCTTCCACTTCCTCAGGGTCCCCTACGGCGTCACCAATGGGGTCTCGGTCTTCGCAAGGACGATGGACTGAATGGTTGACCAGCAAAGGCTGCGGGCCACGTTCCCGTACTTCGATAATGTCACAATCTGCGGCCATGATCAGCAGGACCACGACGCTAACCTTCAGAAGTTCCTCCAAACCGCCCAATCCCTTAACCTCACCTACAACAAGAAGAAATGCATTTTCCGCACAGCCCGACTAGCCATCCTCGGCTTTGCCATGGAAAACGGAGTACTAGGGCCCGACCCCGACCGCATGCACCCCCTCCTGCAACGTCACCTTCCCCACTGCCCCAAGGCCCTGAAGAGATGCCTGGGGTTCTTCTCATATTATGCCCAGTGGGTCCCCACCTCTGCGGACAAAGCCCGCCCACTTATCAAAGCCACCATCTTTCCCCTGACGACTGAGGCCCGCCTGGCCTTCAGCAGCATCAAGGCAGACATTACCAAGGCCGCGATGCACTCGGTGGACGAGTCCATCCCCTTCCAGGTGGAGAGCCAATGCGTCAGACGTCGCCCTGGCCGTTACCCTTAACCAGGCATGCAGGCCCGTGGCCTTCTTTTCCCATATCCTCAACGCCTCCGAGATTCGACGCTCCTCTGTTGAAAAGGAAGCTCAAGCCATTGTGGAAGCTGTGCGGCACTGGAGGCACTACCTGGCCAGTAGGACGTTCACCCTCGTCACCGACCAACAGTCGGTAGCCTTTATGTTCAACAACACACAGCAGGGCAAGATCAAGAATGATAAGATCTTGAGGTGGAGAATCGAACTCTCCACTTATAATTACGATATCGTGTATCGTCCTGGGAAGCTCAATGAGCCCCCAGATGCTCTGTCTCGCGGCACATGCGCCAGCGCGCAAGATGACCGACTTTGGGCCATCTAAATGACCTCTGTCACCGGGGGGTCACCCGGCTTCTCCACTTCATCAAGGCCCGCAACCTACCCTACTCCACCGAGGAGGTCAGGGCCATGACCAGGGACTGCCAAGTCTGCGCGGAGTGCAAGCCGCACGTCTATCGGCCAGACAAGACCCACCTGGTGAAGGCCTCCCGCCCCTTTGAGCGACTCAGCGTCGATTTCAAAGGGCCCCTTCCCTCCACTCACCGCAACGTGTACTTTCTCAACGTCGTTTCCCCTTCACCATCCCATGTCCCGACATGATCACGGCCACTGTCATTAAGGCCCTGCACAGCATCTTCACCCTGTTCGGTTCCCCTACTTACACAGTGACCAGGGCTCCTCTTTTATGAGCAATGGGCTGCGTCAGTACCTGCTCGGTAAGGGCATTGCCCCGAGCAGGACTACCAGCTACAACCCCCGGGGAAACGGACAGGTGGAGAGGGAGAACGCAACGGTATGGAAGGCCGTCCTTCTGGCCCTACGGTCTAGAAGTGTCCCAGTTTCCCGCTGGCAGGAGGTCCTCCCCGAAGCGCTCCACTCCATTCAGGCGCTCCTCTGCACAGCCACGAACGGGTCTCGCTTCCGACCTGGCTGACAACACCGGGGACATGAGGAGACTTAAGTCCGACCCTCTGGTCGAGAGGGTCCAGCTCCTACATGCCAACCCTCAGTATGCCTACGTGGCGCACCGCGACCGACGACAGGATACAGTCTCCCTCCGGGATCTGGCCCCCGCTGGTTCCCCAGCGACCATCACCAACCAACCGAATCCCTCACAGCGGGCTACCAACTACCCCCCTGGGGATCCTGAACACCACCCCCGCCTATACACGGCCTACACTCCCCCTTCCCCCATCGCCGACACACCGTGATGAAGCTCCAGACGACACGCTCCCGGAGTCAACGGGTCCAACACCCGTGCCCGCAGCGAAGCCGGAGCTGAGGCGATCACGGAGAACGATTAAGGCTCCGGACAGACTCGATATGTGAGCCCACTTCACCCCCGCCGGACTTCAATTTTTAACAGGGGGTGAATGTGGTGAACGTATTGCTACTGCAATTCACCACTGTATTGTACTGTACTATGTTGATGCCCCTGTGGGCTCCGCCCGTGGCTCCGCCCCCTCGGGGACGGTATATGAACCTGCAGCCCGTAGGCGGCACTCAGTACAGAGCAGTCGCAGGCAGGCACAGATCTAGGTTATTAAAACCACTGTTCACTTCTATTAATCGTCTCGTGTGAATTGATGGTCGCATCACCAGGTGAGGCTCGCTAATGACATGCAAATGAAGTTTACTGCATGTGTGGAGCGGAACGCATTAATGCCGCTGTTGAGGCGCCAGAGAATTGCAAGTTGATGTGAAACCGGCACCACGATTTCAGCGCCAAAACCAATTTTCCGCCCGATCGCGTTTCCCAATTTCGCCGATGGAGAACCCTGTCACGTCTTACAAATTTGATTGAATTTTTTGAGGAGGCGACTAAGTGTATGGAGGAGTAGTGCGGTTGATGTAGTCTACATGGACTTTAGTAAGCTTTTGACAAGGTCCCACATTGGGAAGTTGATGAAGAAGCTAAGAGCCCATGGGATCCAGGGCAATTTGGCAAACTGGATCCAAGACTGGCTTAGTGGCAGGAGGCAGGGGGTGATGGCTGATGGTTGTTTTTTGTGCCTGGAAGCCTGCACCCACACAGGCACCCACTCACACACCCACAAACACCCACCCACCCACTCACACACCCACACACACCCACCCACCCACTCACACACCCACACACACCCACACACACCCACCCACCCACTCACACACCCACACACACCCACCCACCCACTCACACACCCACAAACACCCACCCACCCACTCACACACCCACAAACACCCACCCACCCACTCACACACCCACAAACACCCACCCACCCACTCACACACCCACAAACACCCACCCACCCACTCACACACCCACAAACACCCACCCACCCACTCACACACCCACACACACCCACCCACCCACTCACACACCCACACACACCCACACACACCCACACACCCACTCACACACCCACACACACCCACCCACCCACTCACACACACACACCCACTCACACACCCACACACACCCACCCACCCACTCACACACCCACAAACACCCACCCACCCACTCACACACCCACAAACACCCACCCACCCACTCACACACCCACAAACACCCACCCACCCACTCACACACCCACAAACACCCACCCACCCACTCACACACCCACAAACACCCACCCACCCACTCACACACCCACAAACACCCACCCACCCACACACACATCCACCCACATACCTACACTCCCATACCCCCTACACACACCCACACACATACCACCACTCACTTTCACACTCACATACCCACCCACAGTCACACACCCATTCACACACCCAGACATACACCCACACACACAACTCGACACACACCCACACACATACCACCACACACTTTCACACTCACATGCCCACACACACCCAGTCGCACACCCATTCACACACCCAGACATACACCCACACACAACCCGACACACACCCACACACATATCACCACACACTTTCACACTTACATACCCACCCACAGTCACACACCCATTCACACACCCAGACATACACCCACACACACCCACACACATATCACCACACACTTTCACACTCACATACCCACCCACAGTCACACACCCATTCACACACCCAGACATACGCCCACACACAACCCGACACACACCCACACACATATCACCACACACTTTCACACTCACATACCCACACACACCCAGTCACACACCCAGACATACACCCACACACACAACCCGACATACACCCACACACACACATTCACAAATACATATACACACATGCACATACACACACAAACTTAGGCGCACACAAGTACACAGACACTCACACGCCCCTGATTCCTCCTCCTGCCCCATCCCTTCACCCTCCTACATTCAATCTCCTCCCATCCCACCTGGTTTCTTCCTCTCCCATCCCCCACCTCTACGCCCCCTTCTCCACCTCCCTGTTACCTCCCCCTTTCCCCGATCCTCAGCCTCTCAGAATCCCCCTCCTCCATCCCTCTCTGTACAAATGCTCAGTTCTTGGAAGAACACCAGTTGACAGAGAGAGTGGAGGGCGGGACCAGCAAGTGCACCCGCTGGTAAAAAATCCTGGAAATCCACATCAAAAGCGGGATTTGGGTTGGAGCAGAAACTGCTGATACAGGGGGTCGAACATCTCCTTCACATACTACAAGCACGGCTGTTGGCTACACATCCTCAGGGAGAAACACTGAGTGAATCGCTGGAGAGCAAAATCCAGGACATTGGTTCAAAAAAAAAAATCCCGTGTAATAAAAATGGAATTTGACTTATTCAGTCTCTGTAAACTGATGGCCTTGTTCGCAATCTATTAAGTATTAAAGGATGGGGCACACGAGGGAACAGGTTCTTCATTTTGCCATTACTTCTTTCTGACAGCACTATGGTGGTTAGATCTCCACACTACCCTGGCAAGCTTGTTTTATCCCAGTTTGTTGCTTGCGTTTCTTGGGAAACAGTGCAAAGGACTGAAAAATGAGATCCCTGCATTTACATAGCACCGCAAGCTTTGTGTCGGGGTACCTTCCACTTTCATGACTTCACAAGGAATTCGAAGCCACCAACTCGCTTGCAGAAGCTTAACGGGGAGCTGAAACAGTGCCAAAAATGAGTAGATTTAGCGTGGACTGTTTATGGATGCCAGTGAATTCCTTTGGAAAATGTTTTATTGGACTTTAAGTAATTCATGTTCTCAATTGCTCAGTTAGTGAACTGTTAACAATGGATTACATTGGTTTCTCACAGGCAACCTGCTGGCCACCCCAGCTCTCCTTGGCCGATTGTATCTGGGCGGAGTGGCTCAGCCATGTTGTCGGCAAACGCACTGGCGGCCATTCAGCCCCTCGAGCCTGTTCCGCCAATTAGACCGTAGCTCATCTTATCGTGACTCCATCGTACGCGGCTCTTTAACCCTTGGCGAGCAAAATCCTATCAAGTGCCCCAGCCCCGGGAGGGGGGGTGGGTTGCCCATCCTATCCGTACTTCAGAGAAACAATGCAGGCTTTCTGTGTACCACCTGGGACATCAGTTTCCATAAGTCGTTATTGCTGGAACGGGTCACTTTTCTGTGGCCAGAGACTTATAGCTTGAGGGGGCGTCACTCCACATGGCTGACCAGGAGTCTGTCCCGCTCTTACCGCCAGGCACTGGAGTGTTGGAAGGATTTTACAGGTTGATACTCAACCCGTTTGCCCGCATTATGAACTGACCCGAACCCCAAGAACTTGGCTCAGAGGCAGGGATGCTGTGTCACAAAATAATAATAATAATCTTTATTAGTGTCACAAGTAGACTTACATTAACACTGCAATGAAGTTACTGTGAAAATCCCCTAGTCGCCACATTCCGGCGCCTGTTCGGGTACGCAGAGGGAGAATTCAGAATGTCCAATTCACCGAACAAGCATGTCTTTTGGGACTTGTGGAAGAAAACCGGAGCACCCGGAGGAAACCCACGCAGGCACGGGGAGAACGTGCAGACTCTGCACAGACAGTGACCCAAGTGGCAATCGAACCTGGGTCCCTGGCGCTGTGAATCAACTGTGCTAACCACTGTGCCACCATGTAGATAACGAATCATGGACTCAGTTGGGAGACCGTAGAATCCCCACAGCCCAGGAGGAGGCAATACGGCCCATCGCCTCTCCATCGCCCTCTGAAAGAGCACCCCAGCTAGGCCCACAGCCCTGGCCCGTAACCCCATCTAACCTACACATCCCTGGACACAAAGGGGCAATTTTATCATGGCCCATCCGCCTAACATCTATAAGGGAATTAAAATTGGACCTTGAGTTGGAGAGGTGAAATCTGCTTTGTACCTCTACCAGGTAACTTTGGTGGAATTAAGGAGGTTTCCTGATCTGAATAAAAAGGTAAAGTCCATAGTCCCAGGGGCTGCTTTCCTCTTTGAGGGGGGAGAGCTGACTGGCAGTGATTTAACCTGAGGGTCACCACACCTCAGGCAAGGTTGAGAAGGCGGGGCCTACATGAATAACCTTCACTACATATGGACCATAATCGGGGGCTCATATTATATTGCAAATTGTGTTTTGCGCTGATTTTACAAGGTATAATGAACCCACAAGCTAATGTATCTCTGCTCCATGTAAACTGGCACATGAGAATTAAACAGATGGGGCCACCTTTGGAGTGGTTGGCAAAGCTAGTTTGCCGTTACTTGATTCTGGAATTTATCTTTGGCGGGGGATGGGATGCATTCCTTTGCTTTTGCAGTGAACGGTGCACAGAAAGGCCAAGCTCAGACTGGGATGTTTAACGATTATTTAAGTGGAGAGAGACTGTAGTATTCTGGGTACAGAAGGATCTGGGTGTCCTTACACATGAATCACAAAACGTGAGCGTGCAAGTAATTGGCAACGCAAATGGACTGTTGCCCTTTGTGCTAGGACGGTGCCGTATAAACATAGGGAGGCCTTTCTACAACTGTACAGGACACTGGGGACAGCACACCTGTACTGTGTACAGGTTTCACAGAATCTCTACAGTGCTGAAGAAGGGCATTCGGCCCATCCACTCGGCACCGATCCTCCGAGAGATTCTCCGTTCCTGAGACGTTGACACCGGCGCAGGATTCGTGGAGTTCCACGACAGCAAAACTGGCGCCGCACCCCGCACCGAAACAGCGACTGATGAGGGGCTAGCACTGGCGCCACATGGAACATAATCGGTTCCACTGAGAAACAGTACTGGATTCGCCAGAGGCCCTGGGGTTCACACCAGCACTGCTGGCAGCTACAAAGTGGAGGAATCGCTCTCGCGCCCAAAGCACGTGACATCAGTGGACGGGGCACGTGACCCGCTCTCTGTCACCACTTCTGGAGAGAAGACTCCTTCGGTTTTATTTAAAAACCTGCTCCTGGATCAGTGCGTTGACGTGAGGAGGAGGCGGTCTGTCTCGCTGGGCTCTGGGCCTGCGCACTGCTGAGCGGGCATGCATGCGCAGGATAGCCGGCGTTCGAAAGCCGGTCACGGCCGGTATTTTTAAAAGCCCCGCGACCCACCTGTGACCTGTGACCCTGAGTTTGAAAATGAGTGCTCTATTGTACTGTGGCTAATTTACTCACCCAAACTATAGGCAGATTAAAGTCACCCATAATCACAGATGTTCCTTTATCACATGCACCTCTGATTTCCCATTCAATGCTATTCCCAACAATATCACTAAGGTTTGTTGGCTTGTATACCACCCATATAAATGTATTTTGCCCCTTGGTGTTTCTTAATTTGACCCAGACAGATTCCACATCATCTGTGATAATCAGCGGGATTCGGAGAACCCCCGAGGGGCGGCGCGAATCCTGCCCCGACGCCCGGACGCCGGCTGCCGTATTCTCCAGCGCTGGTTTTCGGGCGGGGGCGGGGTTCACGCCACGCCAGTCAGGGGCCATTGGCAGCGGCTCCCTGGCAATTCTCCGGGCCCCGATGGGACAAGCGGCCGTCAGTTCCTGGCCAGTGCTGACGGCATGGATTCGACATGGTCCCACACGGCGGGACCTGGCAGGTAAGTCGGCTGGTGCGGTCCTCAGGGGGGTGAGGGGGGATCTGACCCCGGGGGGGGCCCCACGGTGGCCTGGCCCATGATCGGGGCCCACCGATCTTCGGGCGGGCCTGTGCCTTGGCGGCACTCCTTCCTTCCGCGCTGGCCCCTGTTGGGCTCCGCCATGGCCGCGCAGAGAAGACAACCCCCTGCACATGTGCCAGAATACGCCGGCCAGTCTGCGCATGCGCGGGACCACGGCAGCTGTTCTGCGCAAGATCACGGTGGCCCTTCAGCGCATGCGCTAACTCATGCAGTCCCTTCGGCGCCAGCTAGCGTGGCGTCAACCACTCCGCCGTTCACCTAGCCCCCGGACCTGCGGAGAATTCCGCACTTTCGGGGGCTGTTGACGCCGGAGTGGTTCACGCTGGTTTTCTCACCGGCGTGGGGTCTTAGTCCCCGGACAGGAGAATCCCGCCCAATATCTGTCCTCAATAGCTGCAATTCCTACTGATTGGAGGGTAGCTAATGTCAGCCTGCTATTCAAAAAGGGAGGCAGAGAGAAAACAGGGTGCTATAGACCAGCGAACCTAACGTTGGTAGTAAGGAAGTTGCTACAGTCCATTATCAAGGATTTCATAGTACCGCATTTGGTAAGCAGTGGCATAATCAGACAAAGTCGACATGGATTTACGAAAGGGAAATTTTGCTTGACAAATCTACTCGAATTCTTTGAAGATGTAGCTCGTAGAACTGACCAGGGAGAACCGGTGGATGGGATTTATTTAGACTTTCAGAAGTGTTTTGACAAGGTCTCACATAGCAGATTACTATGTGAAGTTAAAGTGCATTGGATTTCAGATAGTGTCTTGAGATGGAGAGAAAGCTGGTTAACAAACAGGGAGCAAAAAAGTTGGAATAAATGAATCTTTGTCTGAGTGGCAGTGACTAGTGGGGCACTGCGGGGATCTGTGCTAGGATTCCAAATTTCACATTACATATTAATGATTTGGACAACGGAACTAAATGTATTATCTCCAAATTTCCAGATGATGCAAAGCTGGGTGGGAGTCTAAGCTGTGAGGAGGATAGAACAGGGTTATAGATAGGCTGCAAAATTGGGCAGAGAAATAGGAGATGGAATTTAACCCGGACAAATGCGAGGTGATGCATTTTGGTAGATCCAATTCAGGTGGGAGCTATAAAATAAATGACAGAACCTTCAGGAGCATAGAGACACAGAGAGGTCTGGGCGTGCAGATCCACAGATCCTTAAAAGTGGCTGCATCGGGGGAAATGGTGGAAAGAAAGCATACGGCATGCTTGCCTTCATAGGACGGGGTATCGAGTATAAAAGCTCGAAATCATGTTACAGTTATATAGAATGTTGGTTCGGCCACATTTGGAATACTGTGTCCAATTCTGGTCACCGCACTGCCAGAAGGACATGGAGGCTTTGGAGAAGGTACAGAAAAGGTTTACCAGGATGTTGCCTGGTATGGAGGGTATTAGCTATGAGGAAAGATTGAATAAACTGGGATTGCTCTCGCTAGAGAGATGGAGGTTGAGGGATGACCTGATAAAAGTTTTTAAAATTATTAGGGATATAGATAGGGTGATCAGTTGGAGGTTTTTTCCCAGGGTGGAAATGACAATTACAAGGGGGCACAAATTCAAGGTGAGAGGGGTTAGGTTCTGAGGAGATGTGCGGGAGAAGTTTTCTACCCAGAGGGTGGTGGTGGTCTGGAATGCACTGCCAAGTGAGGTGGTTGAGGCAGACATGTTAGCGACCTTTAAGACTAATCTGGATAGGCACATGAACAGACGGGGTATAGAAGGACACAAGCGGTTGGTCTAGATAGGACACGTGATCGGTACAGGCTTGGAGGGCTGATGGGCCTGTTCCTGTGCTGTATTGGTCTTTGTTCTTTAGGATGCAGAGATGCTTCAGCGGGATTTGGACATGCAGAGTGAGCGGACGTGTGCATGGCAGATGCAGCAGAAGCAGAGGAAGTAAAAACACGGGGGAAAGTCCTGAGCCAGCAAAACTCAATCGTCTGCAGCATCCAGCCCTATTTGCAGTGGAACTTTCCGGGTGCCGATTGACCTCATCGGTCACCCACCTACCCACCAGAATGCTACCAAACACCCCCGGTGATTAATACGGTCAACTTTACCTCAAAAAAGAGGATTTTAGGGTTGTTTAACGTGCCAGTTTGGCACAAGAGCTGTAATCACAATTGGCTCCGATGTTGCAGGCACAAACCCCACACATACTTGAATCTATTATCCAAGCTAACACTCTTGCGACTGAGGAAGTGCTGCATTGTTATGTACTGTCAAAGAGAGGTGCCATCCAGCATGTTCGAGTCGGTGTCAAAGATTCTACATGTACCTGAAGAGCAGCAGAACATGTTCCCCTTGTCTCCTCTGCCATGTGGAATTGCGATATTGTTGTCACCGCAGAGATCTGGTTGAGGGAGGGGCAGGACTGACAACTCAACATTCCAGGGCATAGGATCTTCAGGCGAGACAGGGGAGGGTGTGAAAGGTTTCATTGGATTTATTGTCATGAGGTGCAGTGAAAAGTTTTGTTCTGCGTACAGTCCAGGCAGATCGTTCCATACATGAGAAAACACATGATGTACGATAAACACACAATGTAAATACATAGACACAGACATCGGGTGAAGTATACAGGAGTGCAGTACTACTCAGTAGAGAAGATGTGTGAAGAGATCAGGGGCGGGATTCTCCCCTATCCAGCCCCAGAGATTCCACCTGGCCTTGCTTTGTAGCCTGTGATCTCATATAAGCCTTGCCATAGGCGTCTTGGGTTTGTGTCGTTGGCCTGGGTCTCTAGTTTGCTGTGGTATTGTCTTTTGGCATCCCTGGTGGCTTACCGTACATTGTACCTGGATTTCTTATACAGGCCAGGGTCTTCAGACTTGAACGCCTCCGTCCAGAACTTCAGCAGGGAGTGAGCCCTGTGGTTAAGCCAGGGTTTCCGATTGGGGAATACCCGTATTGTCTTCTTTGGTACACAGTCCTCGACACACTTACTGATAAAGTCTGTGACGGTGGCTGTGTACTAGTCCAGGTTAGCTGCCACTGCCTTGAATATGAACCAGTCCACAGTCTCCAAGCAATCGCGGAGAGTGTCCTCAGATTCCTCAGACCAGCACTGCACGGCTTTCCTGACTGGTTCAGCACGCTTGAGTTGCTGTTTGTAAGCCGGAAGTAGGAATACCGACTTGTGGTTGGATTTGCCAAAGTGTGGTCGGGGAATGGGGCGGTAGGCACCTTTGATGCTCGTGTAGCAGTGGTCCAGGGTGTTTGCCCCTCTGGTGGGGCAAGAGGTATGTTGATGGTTTAATGCTGCCGGATTTCTTGAAATGTGTTCAGGAGAGCTTTTTATATCAATACATAGCAGGTTCAACATGGAACGGCGCAGAGCTGGATCCGATTTCCGAGGAACGAAGCCAGACAGGTGTTCAAGGTGACAGTGGGGAGCATTTTAGTGATAGCGACCACAGCACAGAATGACTTAAGTTTGTTACAGAAAAGGAAAAAGGCGTTCTGCAAAAATCAATATGACAGAGCTCTACAGGGGCCCGGCGCGGAGGAACATAGGCCCCCACGGAACTAGCCCACCCGCCGATCGGTGGGCCCCGATCGCGGGCCAGGCCACCGTGAAGGCCCTCCACTGAGTCGGATCTCCCCGCCCCTCCACCAGGATGGCCGCCGCAGCCAGAACTCCGAGGTCCCGCCGGGTGGGACCAAACGTAACCCACGCCGACGGGACACGGCCGAACTTGGCGGGCACTTGGCCCGTCGAGGCGCGGCGAATCGCTGGGGGGACCCGCGACTGGCGTGGCGGCAATCCGGCGGGCACCCAAGAATCGGCGCCGCAGAATCAGCGGGCTGGCGTTGGAGCGGCGTGTCGCGATTCTCGCACCTCCCCGGTGATTCTCCGACCCAGCGGGGGATCGGAGAATCCCGGCCTCTATAAGTACATTAAGGGGAAGAGGATAACCAGGGAAAGAGTAGGGCCCATGAGGGACCAAGAGGACAATTTATGCGTGGAGTCGGAGGACAGTGGTAGTGTGTTAAACGAGTACTTCACATCTGCTATCACTCAGGAGAAGGAGGATGTAGGTACAGAGTTCGGGGAGAGGGACTGCGAGGTTCTTGAATAGTTTTACAGTGAAGAGGTATTGGCTTATATAGTGGGCTTAAAAATGGACAAGATGAGATGTAACCCAGGCTGCTGTGGGAATCAAGGGAGGAAATTACAGGGGCTCTGACCCAAACTTTTAATTTCTCTCTGGTCACAGGGGAGGTGCCAGAGGACTGGGGAGCAGCTAAAGGGTGGTAGAGATAAACCAGGGAATTACAAACCAGTGGTTCACATAGAATCCCTACAGTGCTGAAGGAGGCCATTTGGCCCATTGAGTCTGCTCTGACCCTCTAAAAGAGCACCTGATCCAATCCCTCACCCTATCCCCGTAACCCCACCTAGGGGCAATTTGGCATGGCCAAGCTACCTAACCAGCGCATCTTTGGACTGTGGGAGGAAACCTGAGCACCCGGAGGAAACCCACGCAGACACAGGGAGAATGTGCAAACTCCACATAGACAGTCACCCAAAGTCGGAATCAAACCCGGGCCCAGGCGCTGTGAGGCAGCAGTGCTAACCACTGTGCCACCGTACCACCCCTCCATCAGTGGTAGAGAAACTTTTGGATAATATTCTGCAGGAGAAAATTAATATAGAACATAGAACATAGAAAAATACAGCACAGAACAGGCCCTTCGGCCCACGATGTTGTGCCGAACCTTTGTCCTAGATTAATCATAGATTATCATTGAATTTACAGTGCAGAAGGAGGCCATTCGGCCCATTGAGTCTGCACCAGCTCTTGGAAAGAGCACCCTACCCAAAATCAACACCTCCACCCAACACTAAGGGCAATTTTGGACACTAAGGGCAATTTATCATGGCCAATCCACCTAACCTGCACATCGTTGGACAGTGGGAGGAAACCGGAGCACCCGGAGGAAACCCACGCAGACACGCGGAGGATGTGCAGACTCCGCACAGACAGTGACCCAAGCCGGAATCGAACCTGGGACCCTGGAGCTGTGAAGCAATTGTGCTATCCACAATGCTACCGTGCTGCCCTTAAGAACAAATAAATCTACACTATACCATTTTACCGTAATCCATGTACCTATCCAATAGCTGCTTGAAGGTCCCTAATGTTTCCGACTCAACTACTTCCACAGGCAGTGCATTCCATGCCCCCACTACTCTCTGGGTAAAGAACCTACCTCTGACATCCCCCCTATATCTTCCACCATTCAACTTAAATTTATGTCCCCTTGTAATGGTTTGTTCCACCCGGGGAAAAAGTCTCTGACTGTCTACTCTATCTATTCCCCTGATCATCTCATAAACCTCTATCAAGTCGCCCCTCATCCTTCTCCGTTCTAATGAGAAAAGGCCTAGCACCCTCAACCTTTCCTCGTAAGACCTACTCTCCATTCCAGGCAACATCCTGGTAAATCTCCTTTGCACCTTTTCCAAAGCTTCCACATCCTTCCTAAAGTGAGGCGACCAGAACTGTACACAGTACTCCAAATGTGGCCTTACCAAAGTTTTGTACAGCTGCATCAGCACCTCACGGTTCTTAAATTCAATCCCTCTGTTAATGAACGCTAGCACACCATAGGCCTTCGTCACAACTCTATCCACTTGAGTGGTGTAGCGCACAAAGACTCACGAGAGACGAATAGAGATGAAGTCGATGAGGCTTTATTAAGCGTGACTTGTTCCCCGCAGTTCAGTAACAGACTGGCCTGCGGGGGAGAACTCCTGGTTCTTATACTCCGCCTTCAGGGCGGAGCTAGAGGTCAACATCCAACCAGGACCCGGGATCTGTCAGCCAATGACATCACGGCTTCACAGTCCCACATGACCCCGAATGCATACTACCACATTCACCCCTTGTTAAAAATGAACCCGGCGGGGTGGTGCTTCGCATGGTGGTAAGGGTTTACAAGGCTGGTCCTGGGAGGAAAACTTTTGCATGTCATCACAGTATGTACAGGGTTTTTTTTTTTTTGTTTTGCACTATTTACAGTAGTCGTAAGGGGGAAAAGAAAAAAAGTTCTCGTTAAAGTCCACAACATTGTAGTGTTACATCCATGCCACGAGTCGGTCGGGCGGTCTGGTCGTCCTTGTTGATCGCCTCGGCCCCGGTGGTGGTGATTGTTCCCGTGTTGTCGTCTCCGGGAGCCTGACGGTTTCTGCTTCAGCTTCACTTCTGGTCGGACCTGGGAGGAGGACCGATCCTCCCGGGAAGGGGGCGGTGGCGGGGTGCGCCGGTGGCAGGGA
The DNA here is from genome assembly GCF_047496885.1 of Scyliorhinus torazame. Classification (NCBI taxonomy): domain Eukaryota; kingdom Metazoa; phylum Chordata; class Chondrichthyes; order Carcharhiniformes; family Scyliorhinidae; genus Scyliorhinus; species Scyliorhinus torazame. Next base: position 37,533,669 of record NC_092712.1, on the reverse strand, counting down.
GGGGGTGATTGGTGTCGGGGGGGGTGTGCGTGTTGCCGGCGGGCGCCAGATCTCGCAGGGAGACCGTGTCCTGTCGGCCGTCGGGGTACTCCACGTAAGCGTACTGCGGGTTCGCGTGGAGGAGGTGAACCCTCTCGACCAACGGGTCCGACTTGTGCGCCCGCACATGTTTTCGGAGCAAGATGGGTCCTGGGGCCGCCAGCCAGGTCGGCAGCGACGTTCCAGAGGAGGACTTCCTGTGGAAGACAAGGAGCCGCTCATGAGGCGTTTGGTTAGTGCTAGTACACAGTAGCGACCGGATGGAGTGGAGAGCGTCCAGGAGGACCTCCTGCCACCGTGAAACTGGGAGGTCCCTGGACCGTAGGGCCAGTAGGACGGTCTTCCAGACCGTGCCGTTCTCCCTCTCTACTTGCCCGTTCCCCCGGGGGTTGTAGCTGGTCGTCCTGCTCGAGGCTATACCGTTGCTGAGCAGGAACTGGCGCAGCTCGTCACTCATGAAGGAGGACCCCCTGTCGCTGTGGACGTATGCGGTGCAACCGAACAGTGTGAATATGGTGTTAAGGGCTTTAATGACTGTGGCCGCAGACATGTCAGGGCAGGGGATGGCGAAGGGGAAACGGGAGTACTCGTCCACCACATTCAGGAAGTATGTGTTGCGGTCGGTGGAGGGGAGGAGCCCTTTGAAATCCAGACTAAGGCGTTCAAAGGGACGGGAAGCCTTGATCAGGTGCGCACCATCCGGCCTGAAAAAGTGCGGTTTGCACTCTGCGCAGATGTGGCAGTTCCTTGTGACTGTACGGACCTCCTCCACAGAGTAGGGGAGGTTGCGGGACTTTATAAAGTGGTAGAACCGAGTGACCCCCGGGTGGCAGAGGTCCTCGTGGAGGGTTTGGAGGCGGTTAATTTGTGCGTTGGCACATGTGCCGCGGGATAGGGCATCGGACGGCTCGTTCAGCTTTCCGGGACGGTACAGGATCTCATAGTTGAAGGTGGAGAGCTCGATCCTCCACCTTAAGATCTTGTCGTTTTTAATTTTGCCCCGCTGTGCATTATCGAACATGAAGGCTACCGACCGTTGGTCCGTGAGGAGAGTGAATCTCCTGCCGACCAGGTAATGCCTCCAATGTCGCACAGCTTCCACTATGGCTTGGGCTTCCTTTTCCACTGAGGAGTGGCGGATTTCTGAAGCGTGGAGGGTTCGGGAGAAAAAGGCCATGGGTCTGCCCGCTTGGTTAAGGGTGGCCGCTAGAGCTACATCGGAGGCGTCGCTCTCGACCTGGAAGGGGAGGGACTCATCGATGGCGCGCATCGTGGCCTTTGCGATATCCGCTTTGATGCGGCTGAAGGCCTGGCAAGCCTCAGTCGACAGAGGGAAGGTCGTGGTCTGTATTAGGGGGCGGGCCTTGTCTGCGTACTGGGGAACCCACTGGGCGTAATATGAAAAGAACCCCAGGCAGCGTTTTAGGGCTTTTGAGCAGTGAGGGAGGGGAAATTCCATGAGGGGGCGCATGCGTTCGGGGTCGGGGCCTATTATCCCATTGCGCACTACGTAGCCCAGGATGGCTAGCCGGTTTGTGCTGAAAATGCACTTGTCCTCGTTGTATGTGAGGTTCAAGGCTTTAGCGGTCTGTTACTGAACTGCGGGGAACAAGTCACGCTTAATAAATTGGTGCTTGAGCGTCTTCCTCGAAACCCGTGGAGCCGTCGACACTGGGGTCCGTTGTTGCTGTCCAAGATAGCGGCGGGGGTGAACAAAATGGCCACCCCCATGCATCGCACATGGCTGGGGGTCACAAGATGGCGGCGGGGGTGGACAAAATGGCCGCCCCCATGCGTCGCACAGGGCTGGGGGGTCCCAAGATGGCGTCGCCCCTCCTCCCCTCGTGGTGGCCGGGACCCAAAATGGCGGCGCCTGCGGGTCGCACATGGGGCGCTGGGGGGGATGGTGAGCGTTTGAAACGCGCAGGACTCCTTGTTCTCCGGGGACAGCGGTGGCCGGGACCCAAAATTGCTGCGCTTGCGGGTCGTACATAGGGCACTGGGGGGGTTGGGGAGCGTTAGAAAGCGCAGGACTGCTTCTTCTCCTGGGACAGCGGCGACCTCCCGGGACCGGCACACAGCCGCGAAATGGCCCTTTTTCCCGCAGCTCTTGCAAATCGCTGCGCAGGCCGGGCAGCGCTGCCGGGGGTGTTTCGCCTGGCCGCAGAAATAGCAGCGGGCTCCCCCGGGACGACTTGGAGTCTGAACCGCGCAAGCCTGTGGGGTGGGGGGTTTGTCGCGACGGGGGTCCACGGAGCCCAAGGTGCTGCCGCGCGGTCGGGGCCGTACGCGCGGGCGTTTCGCGCGGCTACATCCAGGGAGGCTGCAAGGGCCCGTGCCTCTGAGAGTCCCAGCGACTCTTTTTCCAAAAGTCTTTGGCGGATTTGGGGAGAGTTCATACCTGCGACAAAAGCATCGCGCATCAACATGTCCATGTGTTCAATCGCGTTTACCGGCGGGCAGCTGCAGGCCCGTCCCAAAATTAGCAGCGCGGCGTAGAATTCGTCCAGCGATTCTCCGGGACTTTGCCGTCTCATTGCGAGTTGGTAGCGTGCGTAGATCTGGTTCACTGGGCGAATATAGATGCTCTTTAGTGCTGCGAACGCCATCTGGAAATCCTCTGCGTCTTCGCTGAGAGGGAAAATTTCCGGGCTTACCCTCGAGTGCAGGACCTGTAGTTTCTGGTCTTCTGTGACCCGGCCGGGGGCCGTTCTGAGGTAGGCCTCGAAACAAGTCTGCCAGTGTTTGAAAACTGCTGCTGAGTTCACTGCGTGGGGGCTGATCCTCAGGCATTCCGGGATGATCCTGAGCTCCATAGTCCTTTAAGCACGCTTAATAAATTGTAGCGCACAAAGACTCACGAGAGACGAATAGAGATGAAGTCGATGAGGCTTTATTAAGCGTGACTTGTTCCCCGCAGTTCAGTAACAGACTGGCCTGCGGGGGAGAACTCCTGGTTCTTATACTCCGCCTTCAGGGCGGAGCTAGAGGTCAACAGCCAACCAGGATCCGGGATCTGTCAGCCAATGACATCACGGCTTCACAGTCCCACATGACCCCTAATGCATACTACCACAAGTGGCAACTTTCAAAGATGTATGAACATAGACCCCAAGATCTCTCTGCTCCTCCACATTGCCAAGAACTCTACCGTTAACCCTGTATTCCGCATTCATATTTGTCCTTCCAAAATGGACAACCTCACTTTTCAGGGTTAAACTCCATCTGCCACTTCTCAACCCAGCTCTGCATCCTATCTATGTCCCTTTGCAGCCGACAACAGCCCTCCTCACTATCCACAACTCCACCAATCTTCGTATCATCTGCAAATTTACTGACCCACCCTTCAACTCCCTCATCCAAGTCATTAATGAAAATCACAAACAGCAGAGGACCCAGAACTGGTCCCTGCGGTATGCCACTGGTAACTGGGATCCAGGCTGAATATTTGCCATCCACCACCACTCTCTGACTTCTATCGGTTAGCCAGTTCGTTATCCAACTGGCCAAATTTCCCACATATCCACTTGGAGAGGCAAGGTTTGATCAGGAATAGACAGCATGGCTCTGTCAGAGGGAGGACAAGCCTAAAAAATTTGATTGAATTTTTTGAGATGGCAATATGGGGCGGGATTCTCCGACCCCCCCGGGTCGGAGAATCGCTGAGGGGCGGCGTGAATCCCGCCCCCGCCAGCCGCCCAATTCTCCGGCACCGAAAATTCACCGGGGGCGGGAATCGCGCCGTGCCAGTCGCCCCCCCCCCCCCCCCCCCCCGGCGATTATCCGGCCCGCAATGTGTCGAAGTCCCGCTGCTGTCATGCCAGTCCCGCCGGCGTGAATCAAACCACCTACCTTACCGGCGGGACTGGCGGCGCGGGCGGGCTCCGGGGTCCTGGTGGGGGGGCGCGGGGCAATCTAGCCCCGGGGGGTGCCCCCACAGTGGCCTGGCCTGCAATCGGGGCCCACCGATCCGCGGGCGGGCCTGTGCCATGGGGGCACTCTTTTTGTTCCACCTCGGCCACAGCCTCCGCGATGGCCGATGCGGAAGTGACACCCCCCCCCATGCGCATGCACGGGGATGACGTCAGCAGCCGCTGAGTCCCTTTGGCCCCGGCTGGTGTGGCGCCAAAGGCCTTTCCCGCCACTCCATCCCGCCGGGACCCCCCGCCCCGCCGGGTAGGGGAGAATCCCGGCCATGGTGTCTGGATGAGGGTAGTGGAGTTGATGTTGTTTATATGAATCTCAGCAAAGACTTTGACAAGGTCCCACATGGGAGATTGATAAAGAAGGTAAAAGCACATGGAATCCAGGGTTTGTGGAGGCCAGTGTCCAGTGGTTTACCACAGGGATCAGTACTAGGTCCCTTATTGGTTGTGATACATCCATAAACAAAATAGATGAGAATGTGTGGGGGGTGATAAGTAAGTCTGTGGATGACACGAATATTGACAGGGTAGTTAATAGTGAGGAAGAGGGTCTTAGATTGCAGGAAGATAGAGGCGGGTTGGTTAGATGGGCATATTACTCATAGATGGAATTTAACCCTGAAAAGTGTGAGGTGATGCACTTTGGAAGAATAAGACAAGGGAGTATTCAGTGAATGGCAGGACACTAGGAAGATCAGAGGAACAGATGAAACTTGGGGTACTTATCCACAGATCCCTGAAGGCGTCAGGACAGGTTAATAGGGTCGTTAAGAAGGCATACGGGGCACTTGTTGTAATCAGATGTGGCATAGATTATAAGAGCAGGGAGGTTATGTTGGAGATGTACAAAACTTTGGTTAGGCCACAGCTGGAATACTGAGTGCAGTTCTGGTCACCTCACTGTAGGAAGAATGTAATTGCACTGGAGAGGGTGCAGAGGAGGTTCACCAGGCTGTTGCCTGGGATGGAGCATCTCAGCTATGACGAGAGGATAGATAGGCTTGAGTTGTTTTCGTTCGAGTAGAGAAGACTGAGGGGGAACTTGATTGAGGTGTATAAGATTATGAGGGGCATGGACAGGGTGGATAGGGAGCAGCTGTTCCCCTTAGTCGAAGGGTCAATAATGAGTGTGCACAATTTTAAAGTGAGGGGAAGGAGATTTAGAGGGGATTTGAGGAAAAAAGCTTTCATCCAGAGTCTGGGATGCACTGCCTGGGAGGGTAGTAGAGGCTGGAACCCTCACAATCTTTAAGAAGTACATCGATGAGCATCTGAAATAACATAACATTCAAGGCTATGGAACAAGTGCTGGAAAGCGGGATTAGTGTAGAGTTAACGTTGTTTAGTCAGAGCAGACTCGATGAGCCACAGGGCCTCTTCTGCCCTGTGTGACTCTGTGACACTATTTAATTTTATAAGGCTCCTCTGTGAGGCACCTTGGGATGGTTTATTACTTTATAGGAAAACTATGTAAACACAAGTTGTTGTTGTTATCGTTGGCATCGGCAACGCTCATGTTTATTTTGACCCCCTGGGCTATCATTTCTGAAATGTATGAATGCAGGAGGTGGCTTGTCTGGTGCCAGTTCATTTGCACTAAAGCGTTGCCTGCTGGGAAAGGATAAATGGTGAATACATTGCTGGCTCTTTAAGACAAGGGCCTGTACAATGTGATCAAATTACTCAGTGAAAATGAAAGCACCTTGGCTTTTGCATAACACAAAAGTATAATAAGATTCCTGAGTTGTAGGCATAATGGGAAATTAATATTTATATAGAACAAAAAACAATTGTTAGTAGTATCAGCATAAGGCAGTCAGAGATAGATAGATATCCTTATCAAAATATTGGGGGAAAGCCGTGGGCACATGATGTACCGTCAATGACCACGCGACGAATGGTGAACCATTGTGACTTTATTGTGCTAGATGTAAAACCTCCTGCAGCTGGACCCAAGAATGGGGGCAGTGCAGGAGAGCGTACACTTTTATACAGAGCCTGCTGGGCGGAGCCAGCAGGCCGGGATTTACCGTAATAACTGGAGTACAATGGCAGTGTACCGTAATACATGTAATGTATGTTCAGTGGTATACCACAGCACACAAAAAATTTAACTGTGTGTTATCTCAAGGGTATATGTAGCCTGGGGGGGGGTTAATCTTCGTTCTCTGCCCCCCTCCCCACTGTCCCCCCTCCCCCCCCACAACATATGTTCCCGCGGCAAAGGCCGCCCGCCGTTGTGATTTTCCGCTCTGTGGGGATTTACTTACCCCACAACCTCCGCTGCCTGGGAATGTACCAAGGAGAGAGGGGTGGTGCGAATGCACCAAGGAGAGACGGGGGTGGGGGGGGGGCGGGTGAAATGAAAAACGCTTATTGTCACGAGTAGGCTTCAATGAAGTTACTGTGAAAAGCCCCTAGTCGCCACATTCCAGCGCCTGTTCGGGGAGGCTGGTACGGGAATCGAAACGTGCTGCTGGCCTGCCTTGGTCTGCTTTAAAAGCCAGCGATTTAGCCCAGTGTGCTAAACCAGCCCCTGGTGGTCACCATTGGTGGGGTGAGAAGATCCCACCGATGGGAAGGGCCGGAATATTTTGGTCAGTGTCTTACGGTCAGACCTTTGCAGCTGGCGAAGTACTTGTTTTTTTGTGAAATGGAGCCACTATTGCACTGTAGGCAGAACCACTGTCAATTTGCACACACATAGCTCCGACCGACAGCATTGAGATAATGGTCAGATCATCCATAGAATCCCTACAGTGCAGAAAGGGGACATTTGGCCTATTGAGTCAGCAGCGACCGTCCAAAAGCGCACCCTCCCTACGCCCGATCCTCCGCCCTATATCCTGAGGCCCACGCATTGATCATGGCCAATCCACCTAACCTGTGCATCTTTGGACTGTGGGAGGAAAGTGGAGCACCCGGAGGAAACCCACACAGAGAAGGGGAGAATGTGCAAACTTCACACAAAGTCCTTGGTGCTGTGAGGCAGCAGTGCCAACCACTGTGCCACCGTGCCATCCTGTATGTGAGTTGAGGCTGAGGCACTGGCCTGCCTTTCTTTCAACATCCTGTCATGGAATTTTTCGACACCGATCTGAGCGAGCACTTTGGCATCATATCAGGAAGATGCCGCCTCCAACAGTGCATCACTCCCTCAGTACGACGCTGCAGCGTGAGTTGAGGTAAATGTTCTCAAGTCCCTAAAGTACAAGGGGGTGGGTATTGTGAATCCACATATCCCCGGCTTCAAGGTGACAATGCTGCCGATTGGACCCCAGCAAACACCGAGAAACATAGTGGAGCTTAACACAAACATTTAAAACAGCGCTTAGCATTCAAAATTAAACGCCCTGGCAATCGTGCAGAAAAACATGTTTGTTTTATTGTTACCAAAACATGTATGAGCTGCTAAAATAGAAAGAGGTGGTTGCTCGAGAGGAGATCTTTCCAGCCTATGAATTCGGAAGGAGCAAAATCCAGAGAATTAAATACTCCAGGGAGTGCTGGCAAATAATGAATTATTTTGTTAAATTTGAAATGTTTCCTCTCACCATCCTCCTGTGTAACTCAACGTTGTAAGGCCCATCTTTCGAATCTGTGGCATATAATCATTACACACCTAAGTGAAAGCGTGTTAATGAATTATTCTAATTGGGCCTCATTTAGATGTGCACATTAAGTTGATTACAAAATAGGCTTTGCCTCATTCAAATGCCATAAAGTTGAGTTATAGGAAAATCAGAGAGCTAAACCCAATTTCTGAACCGTTGGGCATTAAGGCATTTCAGATTGAATTGAGGCAGTAACTATTTGTGGTTATTGCCGATTAATCCTGCGCAGGGCCAGTAATTTGCAGCGGTAAGTGACTCATTGGTGTTTCCCGCTTCTTCAAAGCCTTCGATGTCTTTCAGGTGGGCGCTGGAGAAGGAAAGCGTGTGATGGAAGGGGATGGCTGTCACTTGCCCTAATTGTGCGCTGGCCTGATTCGTTTTCTTTCCCAAGGTTTTAATTTTGCGCCAGCATGTATTTTGAAGGGTTTAAATCAAAAGCAAATCGCGACGGTTCAGCTTTACACCATAACGGCCACTTGACCAATGACCTGAAGCAGCAGGAAGTCACTAACAATGTGGAATGTCAGAACTGAGTCAAGTTAGAATTGGTTTTATAAAAATCGCCATGACAGTTGACTAACCTTGGCCATCATTGCTGAAACAAAAATCAATCGACATTAAAGTTTAAGGCTTATAGGCTGCAGGGAACTATCACGGGGGAATAAATAGCCAGAATAGGATTGCCAAGGTGAAACTGCAGCAGGAAAACCACACAAAATATCTCACTGAAGATGAAGATTGCACAAGAGGTCAGTGCGAGTGTCAAAACGTAATAGCAATTGCTCACTACAATCTGCTCCTCAATTGAGTTGGCAACTCGGATAACTAGTTTTGCTAGCTTTTGTAGTCATATAGAAACAGCAAAATTATCTCTCAATGTTGCTGGTGGTTAGTCGGGGGGGGGTGCAGCACTTTAGACAAAATGCCACGTTGTACCAGGCCAAATACATTGAAAATGAATGAAATGAAAATCGCTTATTGTCACAAGTAGGCTTCAAATGAAGTTACTGTGAAAAGCCCCTGGTCGCCACATTCCAGCGCCTGTTCGGGGAGGCTGGTACGGGAATCGAACCGTGCTGCTGGCCTGCCTTGGCCTGCTTTAAAAGCCAGCGATTTAGCCCAGTGTGCTAAACCAGCCCCTGAGGTATTCTGCCACCACAGTGCATGGTCTTTCAAAGCTTTGATACATATGCTATTTTCTGTCAATTAAGAGCCGAGTCCTCTTAGACAGAGTCTCAGGTCAATTGGCGGTCAGTCTATCCTTCTCTATAGATTCATCACTGCAAGAGGCCTTAATCCCCACCGTGCCTGGGACGGTTTATTGAAAGAGCTATCCAGCTCGCCCCCAGTGCTCTGCAAACTTTTCCTTCTCAGCCATTTATCCAATTTCCTTTTGAAAGTTACTATTAATTCTGCATCCATTTCCCTTTCAGGCAGTGTACACTTGTGGACAGCTCAATTAAACTTCCCCTTAACCTTCTCTGCACTTAAGGAGAATAATATCGGCTTCTTCGATCTCCTGTTACCATTCGCATAAATCCCTTCCGCACCCTCCGACATCCTTTCCACAGTGAGGTGTTCCAGACAATACTCGAGTTGGGGCCTAAACTTGTGATTTGTAAAGATTTAGTTTAACTTTCCTACTCTTGCTGTCTGTGTGCAGAATTCTAACTGCCGATAGGTGGGGTGGGGTTGTGGGGTGGAGGTGTTAAAGTCCCCAAATACTGGGATGGGGTCAGGCGCCCGACTTCGTACTGTCGTGACACAGTTGTTAGCACTCTCTCTCTCCCCCAACGTTCCAGACTCAAATCTGGCTCGAGGGTTTCAGCGCGAAACCCCAGGCTGAGGGTGTGCTGCACTGTCAGAGGTGTCGTGTTATGTAATTTGGAATAACACAAGCTGCCACTTGATGCAGTTTTGAGTAAAAGATGCTCCAGACTTTGAATTGTGTTCAATGTGTTTTATTGAACTATTAGCACAGTTCTCGATGAGTTCGACCCTCGGCTAAACTAAATGTAGTAACTCAGTCTAACTGAACCAGCCTTGCTCTAAGCCACGTGCTGGGATGTGATGCTGAGGATACACCCTGTCTCACTCTGTAGATGTTGGTCTGTGGAAAGAGGCGGGGTGTGAGCGCCTCACCCCTTTTATAGTGAGATACCACCCCTGAGTGTCCTGACTTCTCATTGGTCATGTCCTATTCTATGTGTTCATTAGCTGCATGTTTGCATATCATGACATCTCCCCTTTTTTTAATGTTTTGTTGGCGTATGTGAATGTATTTACATGTGAATGAGTCTGTCTAACGTGACTGACGGAGGACAACAGAACAGAGAAAACAAAGCAAACGTTCACAAGTCCAGTCTCTGAGGCTTGTGCCTGATCCTGGTCGACCGCCGGAGAGGTAGCGGAGGAGACAATGGCGCCTTGACAGGCGGGATGGAAGCCTGACTGGTGGCCTCATACGAGGTATCAGGAGGTGGCAATTCAACATATGGAAATGGAGGAGAAAGTGGTTGCGGGCAGGAACCTTCGCACGATGGAGCCATCAGCCATACGTACAACATAAGAGCCTGTCGAACAACGACAGCCAGGGCAGATCACCCACCATTTGGTATCTTGATCCTGACAGTGTCTGCCGGGGATAGCACGGCCAGATCGGTGGCATGGGCACCATAGCCCTGCTTTGGATGGTCTCTGAGCTGCTGCATCTTCTGCAGCACCAGGAGGTGATCCAGGTTGGGCAGGTGTATGGCTGGAAGTGTCATCCGCAGGTCCCTGTTCATCAGGAGTTGAGCCGGCGACATGCCAGTGGACAATGGAGTCGCCCTGTACGCGAGCAGTGCAAGGTGTATATCGGAAGTAGAGTCCGCGGCCTTGCAGATGAGCTGTTTCACAGTGTGCACCCCTTTCTCGACTGTGCGGACTGGAGGTGACATGCTGGAAATTGTATGACCTTGCAAACGTGGACCATTCTCGACTGGTAAAGCACGGGCCATTGTCACTCATGACGGTGATTGGGATGCCATGCCTTGAGAACGTCTCCTGACAGGCTTTGATGACCGAGAGGTGGGGTCCGGGAGCTTCAGCACCTCAGGGTAATTCGAGAAATAGTCAATGATCAATACGTAGTCGCGACCATTCGCATGAAAGAGGTCGATGCCAACCTTGGACCATGGAGAGGTCACTATGTCATGCTGTTGGAGTGTCTCCTTGCTCTGCGTTGGCTGGAACCGCTGACAGGTAGTACAGTTCAGGACCATGTTCATGATGTCCTGGCTGATGCCGGGCCAGTAGACAGCTTGCCGGGCTCTGTGTCTCCACTTCTCGACGCCCAGGTGTCCCTCATGAATCTGGCGCAGCACCAAGCTCTGGAGACTGAGCGGAATGACAATCCCGACCAGCTTGAGGAGGATACCATCAATCACTCTGTCTGGTGTGCCGCCTTCCACTCAAAGGCAGTTGACGTTTTCACCAGGTTGCGTAGAGCCCTGGTGTGTGTGGCCATGTTTGGAATGAACTTGCCCAGAAAATCCAACCCAGCTAATTATTACCCTTCAGTCTGTTCTCAATCATCAGGAAAGTGATGAGGGGGTCAGCAACAGTGGTATCAAGCAGCACTTACTCAGCAATAACCTGCTCACGGACCTTCAGTTTGAGTTCAGCCAGGGTCAGTCAGCTCCTGCCCTCATTTCAGCCTTGGTTCAAACATGGACAAAAGAGCTGAATGCCAGAGGTGAGGTGAGAGTGACTGCCCTTGACACCAAGGCAGCATTTGACCGAGTATGGCATCAAGGAGCCCGAGCTAAACTGGAGTCAATGGGGATCAGGGGGAAAACTCTCCGCTGGTTGGAGTCATACCTCACACAAAGGAAGATGGTTGTGGTGTTTGGAGGTCAATCATCTCAGCTCCAGCACATCGCTGCAGGAGTTCCTCAGGATAGTGTCCTGGGCCCAACTATCTTCAGCTGCTTCATCAATGACCTCCCTTCCATCATAAGGTCAGAAGGGGGGATTGATGTGTTGGGTATGCTGGGTCTGCGAGGACTGCGTTTACCAGAGCAGTGAGAGAGACAGGCTACCAACACTTGTCGAAGTACAACTCTATTTTATTTAGCTATGAGCTGTTAAACATACTTGCACTGTGGGTTGACACTATGTTAGGTTGACTGGAGACCTGAGGCTAACCTGACCAGACTATACTGCCAGCACATGGTGGATGTTTGTGTTACTGATCACGGGCTCTGGCTGTCTCAGAGGCTGCATCCCGAATGAGCGGGAAAACTAGTGCCCTCTGGCTAGATAGTGGCCGTGTCCTGCCTGGTGATTGGCTGCTGTGTTCTGTGTGTTGATTGGTCTTTCAGTGTGTCAGTCAGTGTCTGTCTCTGCACCATCATATACGTGTGTGTATATTATGACAGGAATGTTTGCGGATGCCTGCACAATGTTCAGCACCATTCGCCACTCCTCAGATAATGAAGCAGTCCATGCCTAACTGCAGCAAGACCTGGACAATATCCAGACTTAGGCTGACAAATGACAAGTTACATTCCCACCACACAAGTGCCAGGCAATGACCATCTCTGACGAATGAGGATCTAACCATCGCCCCTTGACATTCAATGCCATTATCAACATCGAATCCACATCCTGGGGGTTACTATTGAGCAGAAACTGAACTGGACTAGCCACATAAATACTGTGACTACCAGAGCAGGTCAGAGGCTGGGAATCCTGCAGTGAGTAATTCAACTCCTGACCCCGCCCCCCCCCCCCCCCACACCCGCTCCCCCCCCCCCCCCCCCCCAAAAGCCTGTCCACATCTACAAAGCACAGATCAGGAGTGTGATGGAATACTCTCCACTTGCCTGGATGAATGCAGCTCGAACAACACTCAAGAAGCTCAACACCTTCCAGGACAAAGCAGCCCGCTTGATTGGTACCCCTTCCACAAACCTTCAAACTCTCCACCACCGACAACCAGTGGCAGCCGTGTGTACCATCTACAAGATGCCCTGAAGGAACCAAGGTGCCTGAGGCAGCAACTTCCAAACCCATGACCACCACCTTCTAGAAGGACAAGAGCAGCAGATACCTGGGAATCTCACTACCTGGAGATTCCCCTCCAAGTCACTCAATACCCTGGCTTGGAAATATATAATAATATAATAATCGCTTATTGTCACCGTTCCTTCACTGTCGCTGGGTCAAAAACCTGGAACTCCATCCCTGACAGCACAGTGGGAGTATGTACACCACATTGCCTGCAGCAGTTCAAGAAGGCAACTCACCACCAACTTCTTGAACGCAACTAGGGATGGATAATAAATTACTGACCGAGCCAGTGATCCACACATCCTCTAAATTAATATTTTAAATATTCTGAATGATACACTCCTTTAGCTATAAGCTGTATTACTCTCAAGAGTTGAGTTACAGAATTGTAATTGTTCCACCAGTAGTGGCCAGGCCATTGATGCTAAGGCCCTCCACCTCCATTCCCTCCTCAATGATGCTCCTTGAAACATAGCTCATTGGCCAAACGTCTGGTCAAGTGCCCTAATATCACCTTACGTGGCAAATTGCCAAGGTCTGCAATGCTCCTGTGAAGTGTCTTGGAAGGGGCTATATAAATAAAGGGTGTTGCTGTTAATTAAGCCAGGTTTCTATGACTTCGCCAATTCTGATATCGGAAAAGACATCGCAATGGCTAAACTCCTCCGAGCCTTGCAGGTGCTCAACTGCGACTGCCTGGAAGCTGTTGGTCCTTAGCGCAGTTCATTTGTCACCACTGGCTCTGATCTGAAGGGAGTCAGCAGTTCGGACTGAAGCCAGCTTTGATCCGGGTGAGTAACCTGGACACACTGCAGAATTGCCTTCAGAGAGCAGGTCTGATGAAAGCCATTGCACAGATCTACAGCAGCATATTGGTCAGCCGGGCACCAAGCACACGAGTCAGACACTATGCAAACTAGGCCGTGGGATTGGCTGCGTTGGGATGGCTGATTTCGGGACAGGTTTTGTGCGTTCCTCCAGGCACTCGTGAGCTGCAGGAGCCAGGAAATCTGGAGCCACGTCAGGTTTTTGCCAGCTCAGCAGTTTCAGTGGTTCAGCTCCGTCTCTGTGGTTGATGGGACTTTGGGGGGGGGGGGGGGGTGAACTGAGGTCAGGACAAACTAAAACTACTTCACCCAGCTGTCAATGCACGTTGGCAGCAGTGGAAGGGATTCTGTCATCGCTGCTGACACTGCTCAAATGGAGTCCTTGGTCAGCATCCTTGAAACTGGACCCCTTCCACCACGTGGGCATTTAATTTTTTTAATCCTTTCCTGGGCTGTGGAAGTCGCTGGCAAGGTCAACCTGCATCACCCTAATTGCCCTTGGGAAGGTCCTTCTTCCGCCCTCCTGCTTCAACATTTCTGAATGGTTTGGCGCAACTGAGTTAAGAGTCAACGACATTGCTGTGGATCTGGAGTCATCTGTAGGCCAGACCGGGTAAGGACGGAAGATTTCCATCCCTGAAGGACATTAATAATAATAATAATAATAATAATAATAATCGTTTACTGCCACAAGTAGGCTTCAATGAAGTTACAGTGAAAAGCCCCTAGTCGCCACAATCCGGCACCTGTTCGGGGAGGCCGGTACGGGAAATTGAACCCGCGCTGCTGGCCTTGTTCTGCATTACAAGCCAGCTGTTTAGCCCACTGTGCTAGACCAGCCCCTATTAGTGAGCCAGGTGGGTTCTTACAAACAATCAATGATAGTTTCATGGTTACTATGCTGAGACTAGCTTTGAATTCCAGCTTTAATTAATTAAATGCATTTATTGTTTGAATTCAAAATCCACCTGATGACATGGTGGGATTGGACCCCCTCCCAGGGTATTAGCCTCACTCTCTGTATTACTGGTCCGGTGAGATTACCACCTGGCCACTATCTTGGCAGTTGTAGCCCCTGTGCAAGATCAGCAGGTAAAGGTGCTGCTACTTATCAAGTTTCCTTCAACAAGACGTCCCCTCCCTTGCAACCTCCCTCAATGAGAGAGATGAGCGGCATTTCCCACAACAAGGTCAAGGAAGTCGCGGATTTTGAGTCTGCGACAAGAAAGGAACACCGATACATGCCCAAATCCGTGTCAGCGAGGAGTGCATTGTTCAGATATGAATTCCACACTTACTTCAAAAATAAATAAAAGCACAGATTGCACATAGTTGTGTAACACTAGAGCAGAGAAAGTTAAGGGGATATTTAATTGAGATGTTCAACATCATGAAGTGTTTGGTCAGGATAAATCTCCAGCTCCAATAAACCTGTTTGCTGAACAGTGGACATATATTCGAGAAGTTGGGCAAAATAAAATATAAAAGCCAAGGGGAGGAGAATTTTCTTTTCTACGCAGTGAACTATGGTCTGGAATGTGGGGCGGGATTCTGCGGGAATCGGCGGGGTGGGCAACTCCGGCCCGAAGGAGTGGCGTGAACCACTCCAGCGTCGGGCTGCTCCAACGGTGCAGGAAACCTCCGCACCTTCAGGGGCTAGGCCGGCGACGGAGTGGTTTGCGCCGCGCCAATCGGCGCGGAAGGGACTTGGTGCCACGCCAACTGGCGGCGAAGGGCCTCCGCCGGCTGGCGCGACTTGCCGCATGCGCGGGAGCACCAGCATGTGCTGCCGTCATCCCAGCGCATGCGCGGGGGGGGGTTCATCTCCGCGTCGGCTATCGCGGAGGACCACAGCAGCCGGCACAGAGGAATAGAGTGCCCCCACGGCACAGGCCCGCCCGCGGATCGGTGGGCCCCGATCGCGGGCCAGGCCCCTCCCAGGGCCAGATCCCCCCAGAGGACCCCGGAGGCTGCCCGCGCAGCCAGGTCCCGCCGGTAAGTACCTGTTGTAATTTACACCGGCAGGACCGGCCTAAAACGGGCGGCCACTCGGCCCATCGCGGGCTGGAGAATCGCCGGGAGGGGGGGGGGGGCGCTGCCAACGGCCCCCGACCCGCGCGATTCCCGTCCCCGCCAAATCCCCGGCGCCGGAGAATTCGGCAGCCGGCGGGGGCGGGATTCACGCCGCCCCCCGGGGATTCTCCCACCCGGCGGGGGGTCGGATAATCCCGCCCGTGTTGTCTGAAAGGCAGTGGAAGAAGATTCAATAGGAACTTCCAAAAGGAAGTTGAATTAGTAACTGAAAAATAGGAATATGGGGATAGAGCAGGGGAGAGGGACTAATTGGATAATTCTTTCAACGATCCAGCTCAGGCAGGATAGGCCGGCTGTCTCTGCTTTAACGTTCTGTGATTCAGCTTCTCGATGAGCATATCGTAAGTTTGATTGAAAACAACACCACCTATTTCTCAGGAAAATGGAAGCAAGGTAAAGCTGTAGGAGGCACAATGTTTTTGTGGCCAGAATGGTGGTGTTTTGTGTTTGTTTTTCCATATTGGTCAATACGTTATATTTCGGCAACCGTACACCATTCTCACCCCTCCTCTCCGACCCCTCTTCCGCACCCCTCACCTCCCCGAAGGATGATTGTACAGTGTGTGTCTGCTGTGGTTCAGTTGCCTCTAAGCCAGAATGTTCGACGTTCAAGTCCCACTGCAGGCCTTGGGCACAAACATTTGAGTAAGGCAGAGGTAAAGTCGCCACAGTCCCAGGTGACCGTAGGCCGCTTTCCCCTTGGAGGGGGGAGAGCTGACTGGTGGTGATTTAACCTGCGGATCACCGCACCTCAGGCGATACAGGGGTGGTGTGGTGATAATGTTACTGGCCTAGTAATCCACAGGCCCTGACTAATGTTCCAGGGAGGCAGCTGGTGGGATTTAAACGCAATTATTTAAAAATAAATCTGGAATGGGAAGTCTTGGGTTTGGTGACCACAAAACCGTTGTCATGAAAACCCATGTCCCTTCGGGCAGGAGGGAAATCTGCCATTCTAACCCGGTCTGGCCTACACGTGACTCCAGACCCACATCAATGTAGTTGACTCTTAACTGCCCCTGTTTTGAAGACGAGCAGGAAGGAGCTACCCCTGGTGTCCTGGTCAATATTTATCCTTCAGTCAACATCGCAAAAAAAAAAGATCGACTTCTCATTATCGCACTGCTTTTCCTGGGAGCAGCTGTTTCCAGATTCTCTGCTTTACGGTGACCACACTTCAGAAAGTATTTCATTGGCTGTAAAATGCTTTGCGACGTCTGCAAGGGCTGAGATAATTCCAAGTTTTATTTTTATTTTTAATAAATTATTCCCGCGGACGTTGTACTAAGATCAGTGAAACTGAAGTGCCACGTAGTTGGCAATCTTGCTTTCTTGAACATCAACCATTCTTGGGATGGTGGTGTCATTAGCAATGGCGACATGTCTTGCCAATCTTTTGCTTGTCCTTCAAGAAGGTGGTGATGAGTCTGCTGCTTGACTGGCTGAAATTCCTGTGGTGTGGCTCCCTCACCGTTGTTTTTTAAACCGCTCTCCAGTGTATAACTCACTGGTCCACTCAAGCACCCCCAGTTCCCCACACCCGAGGAACATAATTGTAGCTAATGGAATTCATCTATTGGCCAGAATATTGAATACAGGAGTTGGGACGTCTTGTTGAAGTTGTACAAGACATTGGTAAGACCACACATGGAATACTTTGTTCAGTTCTGGTCACCCTATTATAGAAAGGATATTGTTAAACTAGAAAGAGCGCAGAAGAGATTTACGAGGATGTTACCAGGACTTAGTAATAATAATAAGCGCATATTGTCACAAGTAGGCTTCAATGAAGTTACTGTGAAAAAACCCTCGTCGCCACATTCCGGCACTTATTCGGGGAGGCCGGTACGGGAATTGAACCCGCGCTGCTGGTCTTGTTCGGCATTACAAGCCAGCTATTTAGCCCACTGTGCTAAACCTGAGTTATAAGGAGAGGCTGGGACTTTTTTTCCTGGAGCGTAGGAGGCTTAGGGATGCTCTTATAGAGGTCTATAAAATAATGAGGAGCATAGATAAGGTAGATAGTCAACATCTTTTCCCAAAGGTAGAGGAGTCTAGAACTAGAGGACATATGTTTAAGGTGAGAGGGGAGGGATACAAAAGAGACCAGAGGGGAAATTGTTTTACACAGAGGGTGGTGAGCATCTGGAGCGAGCTGCCAGAGGCAGTGATAGAGGCAGGTACAGTTAGACAGTTACATGGGCAGGGTGGGTAGAGAGGGATATGGGCCAAATGAGGGGAAGTGGGACTAGCTTAGTGATAGAAACTGGGTGGCATGGACAAGCTGGGCCGAAGGGCCTGTTTCCATTCGGTAAACATCTATGACTCTATCATGGGGACACCATTTGCAAGGGTGGCACGGTGGCACAGTGGTTAGCACTGCTGCTTCACAGCACCAAGGGCTCGGTTCGGTCCCATCCCCGGGTCAATGTCCGTGTGGAGTTTGCACGTTCTCCCCATGTCTGCTTGGGCCTCACCCCTGTCATAATATCCACTCATGTATATAATGAGATGCAGACAGGCTGTGATTGACACACAGGATGACCAGTAAGCACACAACACAGTGCAGCCAATCACCAGGCAGGACACTACCACTATAAAGCCAGAGGGCACTAGGTTTCCCGCTCTCTCGGGACCCAGCCACTGAGACAGTCAGAGTCCATGAGCGAGCAAGTGCAAACACCATGTGGTAGCTAGTAAGTCTGGTCAGGCTACTACAAGGCCCCCAGTCAGTTCAGTATAGTGTCGACCCACAGCTGAATATGTATATCAGTTCTATCGTTGAATAAAGCAGTGTTGGATCTTCTCCAGGGTTAGACGTCTGTTTCTAGCTTCCAGCACACAACCAGTTGTCACCCTTATGGCGGGTAAGCACAGGGCCCACCCAGTGAGGAGACCCACAGTAGAGCATACTGGGGGAAACAGGACAGGGGCCACAGAGCCTGTCACTAACACCGGTTGCGGCAGTCACCAGTATCCCTGTTGATACGAATGGGGGCTCCCCACATCACAGGCCCATTGCCACTCATTGATGGGGACCGGGGTGCAGTGCGGACTACATCATCTCAAAGGGGCCATGGTAGGGGCAGGGGTGGGGGGGCAGTATAATTTAGGGTTACCATGTACCCTGGTGGCATTGGATGGTCAAGGGAATCTGCATCTTGCTGGCATTCTGAGTCTCTCCCCTTCCTCCCACAGAGACATGGATTGCAGACTACAACCAAAGATGTTCACTATCTACATGCAGCCGTTGTGGATGCACGGAGTCTGGAGGGCCAGGGCCAGTTCAAGGAAGACCCTGCACCAGAGGAGCCTGCCCCAGAAGAGGAGGGGCCAGCCAGTGAGATTCAAGTTCTGGCCATCCACCAGGTCGAGGAGGTGCAAACATGTATACCGTTAGCGCCTGTCTTCGAGGGGCTGCCGGACCGCGTGTGCTGCGCCAGACTCTGATTCACCAGGGGGACTGTGCACCACTTGTGTCAGATGGCGGTGCACCTGGCACAGCAGGGGTTTGGAGGAGGACACCTGCTCCTGGTGGCCGTCAAGGTGACCGTCACCTGGAGCTTTTATGCTTCTGGGTCATTCCAGGGCACGAGCAGGGACCTGCCTGTGATCTCTCAGACAGATGCATCCACACTGTCACGGATGCCCTATGCACTGGGCACCAAACTACATCACCTTCAATCTGGACCAGATCCAACAGGATGCCCGGGCATAAGGATTTGCTGCCATCACTGGCATGCCCCAGGACCAGGGGGGTGATCAATGGTATGCAATTCACCTTCCGAACACCGATTTGACATGGGGTGCCCTTCATCAATTGGGAGGGCTTCCACTCCATGATTGGGTGGTTGATGTGTGACCACCCTGACACAGAGGTTGCAGGCAGATCAGACTGGTGATGCAAACGTGTTCAATGGTGAATATTTACAACTTACCATCTACTCTTTACTACACCCGGGCCAATTTAAGTATCTTTCTACTCTTTCGTGGCCTATCGCTTCTTCTAAGTGTTACCCCAGACAGCACATCAGAAGTGGAGGTGGCCTGCTGCTTGTCTTGCCCTCTGATGCCCTTGGCAGTCGTCCACTGGAGGGCCTGGCCTGGTCGAGCCTGGCCGACATTTGGGTATCACAGGTGATGACGTGTCGGCCTGTTCTCCCCATTGCCCAGCAGATGCGCCTTTGTCAGGTGGGGGGGATTTGGAAGGGCTGAAGTGTTCCAGCCTCTCCCCTGCGGGCCCTGGGGCTACTCCATGAGGTTGGAGTGAGCGCCAGAGGTGGCACCACTACCTGGCACTGCCAGTCCTGGAGGCCCGCCCTCGTCTGAACTACGGTGTTGGTGCCCTCAGCCATGGCACGCTGAGACTGGGATATGTCCCTCAGTGAGTGAGCCATGTCCCTCACTGTCTGGTCATGCCCCTCTGCGACTGGCTAAGGTCAGTCAGAGTCAATGCTCTCAGTCATAACCCATTGTGAATGAGCCAAGCTCTGGAGCACCACAACAATGTTCATCTGTACCCGGGATATGACCTCCTGTGACTGGGCTCTCCTGTCCTGGGTCTCAGCCATGGACAGCACAATGTGCCCAGAGCCTAGGACGTTCTGACACATGGCCCTGACAATTCGGTCAATGTCAGCATCCAGGTACTGTGGGGCTGGTCTTCTGGCCGCCACCTTCTTGGCTGGAATGGCGGTCAGCGCTGAGTGGAGTGGTTAAAAGCTGCCCCAGCCTGTCAGGCTCTGAACGTGAACCCCGACCCCCACGAATCAGACGCCAGCCGGGCCGGGATTCGGGCTGGCTGCGTGTGGGCTACATGCTCGCCTCTTTGCTTGACATGACTTCCTCCTCACCGGCGCTCCAAGCAGCAGGCCACAGTTAGCGTGATTCTCCTCCGGCTACACCACAGCAATGTGGTTGCTGTGGGCAATAACTGCTGGCACAGCCAGTGACGTCCACGTCCAATCAACGAATACCGAAAGAAAATGTCACCGTCAAGTTCTTTCAGAATAGTTTTCATTGCTGGTGTGTATAAATGAGGTGCTGGAAAATACCATATCAGGGAAGCACTTTCTGTCTCCTCAGGCGCACATTCTGGTGCTCTGACACTATGTTGAAGAAGAAGTGCGAAGTTCTCCCTGCTCTCCTCACAAGTAGTTATCCTTCAACCAACATCACTGACCACTATCTGGCAATTGTCGCATTGCTGTTGTGGGATCTTGCTGTGCTCAAATTGGCTGGCGACTTTCCACGTCAAAGCTGCCCCTTCCCTTTGAAAGTACTTTGTTGGCTGTGAGTTGCTTTGCGATTTTCTGGGGTTTTGAAAGGCGCGATACAAATTCGAATCATTATTTTTGATCTTTAACGATTATCATAGATTATCATGAAATTTACAGTGCAGAAGGAGGCCATTCGGCCCATCAAGTCTGCACCGGCTCTTGGAAAGAGCACCCTACCCAAGGTCAACACCTCCACCCTATCCCCATAACCCAGTAACCCCACCCAACACGAAGGGCAATTTTGGACACTAAGGGCAATTTAGAATAGCCAATCCACCCAACCTGCACATCTTTGGACTGTGGGAGGAAACCGGAGCACCCGGAGGAAACCCACGCACACACGGGGAGGATGTGCAGACTCCGCACGGACAGTGACCCAAGCCGGAATCGAACTTGGGACCCTGGAGCTGTGAAGCAATTGTGCTATCCACAATGCTACCGTGCTGCCCATAAAGATGAATGCTACTGCAGAAGTACTTTCAAAACAAGCCTG
The DNA here is from genome assembly GCF_047496885.1 of Scyliorhinus torazame. Lineage (NCBI taxonomy): Eukaryota > Metazoa > Chordata > Chondrichthyes > Carcharhiniformes > Scyliorhinidae > Scyliorhinus > Scyliorhinus torazame. Next base: position 37,512,342 of record NC_092712.1, on the reverse strand, counting down.
AATTCATTCTAATAACTTGTCTGGGACCTAGAAACGGAGTGAAATACTCTCAAATGGAAACATTGCTGCACCCTCAAGTTTTCTTGACTCAACGCCGCACTTTTTAAAAGATTGTTAAAAAAGGCTCGTTTAAACTCAACTTTTGAAATCGTGCCCTACCTACGCAACTCTGGGTCATTAATGTTGATCAAGAGAAGAAGGGGTCCTAATAATGATGAACCCCGCTATATACATTCCTCCAGTCTGAAAAAGAACCATTCCCCACTATTTCCAGCAATTCAGTCAACTTCCTGTCGATGCTGACCCTGTCCCACTTATTCCATGACTTCAACTTTGTTGACCAGTCAATTATTTGGGATTTTATCAAACACCCATTGGAAGTCCATGCACATCACATCAAGAACATTACCCTCATCAACCCTCTCTCTTATCTCATTGAAAAATGCAATCAAATGAGTTAAATATGAATGAACAAATCCCATAACAAATTCATGCTGGCTTTCCTCAAGTAATGATAATAATAATCGCTTATTGTCACAAGTAGGCTTCAATGAAGTTACTGTGAAAAGCCCCTAGTCGCCACATTCCGGCGCCTGTTCAGGGAGGCTGATACGGGAATTGAACCCGCGCTGCTTGCATTGTTCTCCATTACAAGTCAGCTGTTTAGCCCACTGTGCGAAACCAGCCCTTTGTTTACTCCACATGTGTCTAAGTAACTGTTATCCCAATTATTGTTTCCATAAGATTTCCTCCCAACGAGGTTAATCTGATTGGCCTGCCGTTGCCTGGGTTATCCTTGCTTCCTTTTAAAACAAGGGTCTAATGCTCTGGCATCACCCATGTACCTGAAGAGAATAGGAAGAACATGGTCAATGCTTCTGCAATTTCTACCCTTACTTCCTGCAACACCCTCATCCGGTGGGAGGTAACTTGTCAATTTAAAGTACAGCTGGGCTTTCCAATTCCAATTCTCTTCCTACACATAGTGGTGCGCAATGCAGGCTTTTCTCTGTTTCCATAGCAAGTTATTTTTGGGACAGGTTGCTAGCCTGTCAACAGGGGCTTATAGCTTGAGTGGTGCCACCCCATATCAAGTGTGGCTGACCTGGTGCCTCTCCCGCTCTTACCACCAGACATTGGCGTGTTTGGAAGGTTTTGCAGGTCGACACACTCAACCGGTTTGACCACGTTATGAATGCACCTTCCTCGGCCATCAAGGAAGTCCTGGGTTGGGAGCCGAACCCCCAGCTTCTGACTCGGAGGCAGGAACGCTACCCATTGCACCATAAGACCTCCGAGGGGCTTTCTAACACCTCCTCTTTAACAGTGATGAATAAGGGAATGTAGCGAGGGAGAGGGTTCAAAATGGTGACCAGGACATTTGTGGACCTGCCGTCCTTCATTTGTTGCTTTGATTTTCTCCGACGATTTTTCTTTTTTACTCGACAGTTCCTGGCCCGCGGATTAATTCGACAAAATGACGCAGAGGCCGAGTCTTCAAACACAGAAAGCTCCATTTGCAAATTTCAACTGCAGCCAAGGTTAAGGCGGCGAAGCGGTTGTTAGGGACGAACAAGGACACTTCGTAGTAGAATCGGACTTCAAATGATTCCCGTCACTGATTTGACATCCACGTACCATTGAATTATTGCTGCCATCTGTGTAGTGGGTGGGTGGTGGGTGGCAGAGCACAGCGGAGGAATCGTCAATGTCCCTTTAAATTGAATGAAATGTTAAGAAATCTGTGCCTTGAGCAGCCAAGTGATCATCTCCCATTCAGTTTCGTCTAACGTGTTGTTCTGAGCTGCTGCACAGTTAGTTCTTCTTTCTATTATCGGCTGCAGATCCACCCCCACATCTTCAGCCAGAAGGAGTTTATAATTGTGATCAGCCGTTCTTTGCTAACGACAGGTTTTGTGCTTTGTGCGGCAGCCCCAGTGATCTTTAGAATTTCTTGTAAAGAAAACAGATAAAAGTTGGAAACACTCGGCATGTTGAAGAGGCATGTTGGATAGGCCAATGGTGCTTAAAAGTTGACAAGACACCGGGACCGTATGAGATCCATCCAAGGCTACTGAGGGAAGTTGAGAGTGGAAATTGTAGAGGCACTAGCCATCATTTCCCAGTCTTCCTTAGACTCCGAGGTGGTCCCAGAGGACTGTGCAGGGATTCAGGAGGAGCATCTGAGTACAGGAGTAGTGAAGTCTTGCTTCAATTGTATAGGAGCTTTGGTTTGACCACACCTGGAGCACTGTGTGCATTTTGGTCCCCTTACCTCAAAAGGTAGTATTGCCATAGAGGGAGTGTGACGAAGGTTCACCAGACTTGTTCCAGGGATTGCAGGACGCTCTTATATAAAGAGGTTGGGCAAACTGGGCTTGTATTTTCTCGAATGTCGAAGAATGAGAGGTCATCTCATTGAATCCTACTATAGTGGCTCGAGACATACTAGAGGCTTCCTGTGGTAAACAAAATTGATGCAAGGCAAAGGCAGTTAGATAACAGGCACGGAACACGATACAACAGGTCTTCATGCTCCACCTCTTGGTCCACACTGCCCTGGGTACGGGACACGATACAACAGGTCTTCATACTCCACCTCTTGGTCCACACTGCCCTGGGTACGGGACACGATACAACAGGTCTTCATACTCCACCTCTTGGTCCACACTGCCCTGGGTCCTGCTCCCAAGACCCCGTGCAAACTCCCCATTGGCCGTGCTTCATGCGCTCCTGCACGATTGGCCCCGAGCCAGTCACATGGTCTGTGGTGCCTGCCCCTTTAATGGGGCCACACTACCACATCCTGCCTCCCTTAAGTCCCTTAACACACGACCCAAAACTATGTACAAAAGTTACGATGGTTAACAGGGACAATCAAGGCAAGAGAGTCCATCAAAAGATCAATGGGTCTGGAGACCACCGGGCCTCCTAGACATGACGTTCGTGGCCCAGCCACAGGCTCGGCATTTCTTGGGCAATCGAGTGGTCCACAGTCAGTTCCACCTCAGGAGGGACCACATTGATGGCAGGTGAACAAGGCTTACCAGCCTCGACAGGCACAGCAGGTTGAACAGAACTGGGAATCTCTGGCTCCCCTTGGCCAGGCTTAGTTACAAGAGTGTTTCCAATACTCGCTGGACCTGTCGACTCTACATCAGGGGCCACCTCTCCTTGACTTCTCAGGTGGACCGAGTGCTTTCTGAAGGTCTTCCCATTAACAGCGACCACATAAGACACCGACTCTGACTGGGCCACAACCCGCCCTTCTAACCAAGGCCAACTCAGCAGCAAACCTTCAGACCAAAACCTGGGTCTCGGACCCGGAACTACCTGTCACCCCTCTGCTCTGACCCGCTGGCTCTTCTGGGAGGCCCAATGTGCCTCTACCCTCCCTGACAAGTTTGGAAATACAAGATCCAATCAGTTTCCCAATCGACGGTCCATGAGCAGCTCAGCTGGTGTTGACCCCTGTGGTTGAATGAGGGGCTGGGTTGTGCAACAGAAAATTAGCCCACCTCTTGTGAAATGTTTTTTCGGATTGCTTTTTTATGGCATCCTTGAAAGTTTGAACGGCCTCTCAGCCAGACCATCTGACCCTGGGTGGCAGGGAGCTATCCTCGGCTGCCATATGCCATTTGCTGTCACATAATGCTGGAAATCACCGATGAAATGGGTGCCATTGTCTGAAACAATTTACTCAGGAAGCCCATCAATGGCAAACACTCATCACAGGGCATCTCCCATGGCCGCCAAGGTAGTGGTCCCATCCCGTCAACTGTCAGCCACTTCAAGTAGGCATCCACCCGCACCAAAATCATCTTGCCCAGGAACGGGCACACATAATCAACGTGGACCTTGGTGAGAGATTGCAGAGCTCTGAGGTGCAGAGGGATCTGGGTGTGCTAGTGCATCAATCACAAATTCAAAGGGGTATAGCTCAGTGGCAGAGCATTTGACTGCTGATCAAGAGGACACTGGTTCAAATCCGAGTGCCCCCTTGGTAACATTTTATGGGCAGCACGGAAGCACAGTGGTTAGCACTGCTGTTCACAGCACCAGGGTCCCAGGTTCGATTCCCGGCTTGGGCCACTGTCTGTGCGGAGTCTGCACGTTCACCCCGTGTCTGCGTGGGTTTCCTCCGGGTGCTCCGGTTTCCTCCCACAAGCCCCGAAAGATGTGTTTGTTAAGTGAATTGGACATTCTGAATTCTCCCTCCGTGTACCCGAACAGGCGTCGGAGTATGGCGACTCGGGGATTTTCACAGTAACTTCATTGCAGTGTTAATGTAAGCCTACTTGTGACAATAAAGGTTATTATTACAAATGGCAAGTATACAGGTACAGCAAGTAATTCGGAAAGGTAATGGACTCTAGAGTACTGTGCACAGTGATGGTCTTATTTAAGAAAGTATGTAAATGCATTGGAAGCAGTTCAGCGAAGGTTTGCTCGACTAATACTTGGAATGGGGGGGTTGTCTTATGAGGAATGGTTGGACAGGCTAGGTTTGTATCGCTGGAGTTTAGAAGAGTGAGAGACAACTTGATGGAAACATATCGGGCGGGATTCTCCGCGAACCGGCAGGGCGAGCCACTCCGGCGCCGAGGAGTGGCGTGAACCACTCCGGCCTCGGCCGCCCGGACGGTGCGGAATCCTCCATGCCTTCAGGGACTAGGCCGGCGCCGGAGTATTTGGCAGCCGGCGGGGGTGGGATTCGCGCCGCCCCCCCCCGGCGATTGTGCGACCCGGCGGGGGTCGGAGAATCCCGCCCATCAGATCCTGAGATGTCATGTCAGGGTGGATGTGGAGACGATGCTTCCTCTTGTGGCAGAATCTAGAACGAGGCATCACTGTTTAGAAATAAGGGGTCGTTCATTTAAGACACGTGTGAGGAGAATGTTTACTCTCTCAGAGAGTGTAAGTCTTTGGAACTCTCCTGCTCAAAACGTGGTGGAAGCAGAATCTTTCAATATTTTAAAGGAGGAGGAGGATAGATTCTTGATTAACAAGGGTGTGAAAAGTTATCAGTGATAGGTGGGAATGTGGGATTGAGGTTACTATCACATCAGCCATGATATTATTGAACAGCGGAGCAGGCTCGAGGGGCCGAGTGGCCTACTCCTGCTCCTAATTTGTACATTAAAAAAAAACACTGCTTTAAAACTCACCTGGGCAATGCACCTGCTGGCTCAAACAGAGGAAGCAGCACCTGTCAATTCCTGGAAAAAGAAAGCCAGTCATCTATTTAAACCCCCTCAGATCTTTGATCTGCAAACTATTCATTCAGTTCTCTTTAATATTGATTTTACTAGGCCGAGATTGACAGCTTCAACAACCCCCCAGCCCAGCATTGTTCCATTCATCTTCCTTCACCTTGAGTGGCTTTGAAGTAGTCAGCTCCTGGTGCACATCAAATAGTGTTAAATAGTGCTTTCTGTTAGTTTCACTGCTGCCTATGATTCAATATCCAGATTCTATGATTCCACTTCAAAGTCACTCAAGCATGAAGGGAGATTAATGTTCTCTTTCCAGGAATTGACAGGTGCTGCTCCTCTGCCTGAGCCAGCAGGTGTATTGTCCAGGTGATTTTAAAGCAGTGATTCCCCCCCCCGCCCCCCCCCCCCCCCCCCCCCCCGCCTCTGTCTGAACTGCTGTCTAGCTTCCAGACTGGGGGTCGCCATTCCGGGGGGATTCCAGACAGGGGTCTCTCTTCTGGGGGATTCCAAGCATGGGTCTCCTGGGGGGGGGTCGGGTCTCTTTAATTAGGAGGTCTCTGGTGGGGGTGGTGATCGGTTCACCCCCCCCATACTCGGGGGAGGAGGGTGGTGACCGAGAAAGTCCTGAGGGGGGGTGCATAATTGTGATGTGGGGGGGTGCATAATTGTGATGTGGGGGTGGCCAGCCACGAGACCTTGCTACTGGGATGCCTGCTCAATATGGATTAGATTAGATTTGTTTATTGTCACGTGTACTGTGGTACAGTACAAAGTATTGTCCTGCGAGCAGATCAAACAGATCATTTAGTACATGAAAAGAAAAGAAAAAGAAAATACATAATAGGGCAGCACAAATGGCGGCCTGATAGTGGGATTCCCTCGGGAATCCCTCACAATCCTTACCATGAAAACATTTACATGGCTAATGATTGGGAAGCACTCCCAGCGTGAGCGCAAACCAGGTGCAATTCAGCTCCAGCGGCAAAACAACGGAGAATCCTGTCCACTGTCTCCTTGAAGAACAAAAAGAAATTGCAGCCAATTCGGAAAAACTCCAGGAGGTTCCTCTCCAACTCCCCGAAGTATCATGTGAGCTTCAGGAGACCCCAGTTGTTCAGAGTGCTGTTATGTGTCCAAGTTTACAGAACCCCAAAGTGTTTCATGGAGTTCAACCGACCCACAACTTTTAATAGATTGTGGTGTGGGAAGCACACGACGTACTCTCCAGGTGCGATACAGCAGAAATGGACAAGTGGTTTTTCAAACAAAACAATGTTTATTCTATGAACTCAAGTTAACCCTTTTAAAACAAACATTAAATATCTTAACACCCATTACTTCAAAGATAACCCCAAAAGACTACAACACTAAATAATCTATGATCTATGAATCCTCCAAACTGTTCCTTTAAACATCCAAAAGACTTCAAACCTTCAAAAATAGGAGTACATTAGGTTACATTCAATATATTTATAGTCTTTGGATTGCAGAAATCAACAGACTATCTCTGCGTTTCTTCCTGCAGCTCACAGCAAAACACGCAGACACTCCCAGCTGCCTTCTCAAACTGAAACTCAAAAAGCAGAAGTGAGCTCAGCTCCCCCCCCCCACCCCCACTCTGACATCACTTCAGTAATATGATCAGCTCCATTTCTTAAAGGAACATTGCTTAACCATCCATTTTTTATAGGTACTCTCACATGACACCTCCCCCCAAGAAAAAAAATAAACGATCAACTTCAAGATGGTTTCATTTTTCACCTTTGCACCATCAATTAAGAACTGCACACAGTAAAAACACTTTACCGGTTCAAAAAAAAACAACTCCCGCAAACAGGTATAATAATATAGTCCATTTTTTTTCGTTCTTCTTCCCCCATCCGAAATCCTTCTCGATTGACAGTCCCTTTGAACAAGAAAGTCTCTGCACGATCCATCCATTCCTCTACGCCTTGGCATTTCTCTTTAAAGTTAGATACTTCAGTTCAATCTGATCACAGAGTCTCTTGCAATTCTGCAATACAGGAGCATCGGTTACCACAGCTTTCAGGCAGTCAAATGCATGTTGAAACTCCGCTGTCCATTAAAAACATTTTTTTAAACGTTTCTTCAGCAAGTCCATCAGTGGAGCAATCACGCTACAAAACCCTTGCCCAAATGTTTGATCAAATCCACTCATGCCAAGAAAGCAAATTATTTCCCGTCGTAACGAGGGTATCGGAAACTCCCCAATAACATTCGTTTTCACATCCCGTGGGGCCAATCGACCCTGTCTGATTGTATGGCCAAGGAAAGTGACTTGGGCTTTTCCAAATTCACTTTTGGCTAGGTTTATCACCAAACCCGCCTCCTGAAGTCGATCGAATAACTCCATAAGATGTTCTAAATGTTCTTTCCATGTCTGGCTGAAAACTACCAGATCGTCGATATATACCGCACAGGTAATCCTGAAACAACTGTATTAGTTAACCGTTGAAATGTGGCTGGGGCGTTTTTCATTCCAAATGGCACAACCTTGAATTGGTATATACCATCTGGAGTCACAAAAGCTGAAATCTCCTTTGCCCTTTCGGATAAAGGTACCTGCCAGTAACCTTCAAGTAAATCTAATTTGGAAATAAAAGCGGATTGTGCCACTTTCTCAATGCAATCCTCCAAACGTGGGATAGGATAAGAGTCCGTTCTTGTAACTGCATTCACTTTTCTATAGTCCACACACAACCGCTGGGTACCGTCTGGTTTAGGTACCATCACTATGAGTGAGCTCCATTGGCTGCAACCCACTTCAATTATGTCATTTTTAAGCATACTCTCAATCTCTCTGTTAACCTGTGCCAATTTTAAAGGATTAAGTCTATATGGATGCTGTTTGATAGGAACAGCATTTCCCACATCTACATCATGTATAGCCATTTTAGTACTTCCCAATTTATCTCTACAAACTTGCCCATGTGATATCAATAACACTTTCAGGTCAGTTCGTTTTTCCTCTGGAAGGTAACTGAACAATTCATCCAAATTTTTAAGAACATCCTCATTTTCCAATTTAATTTGAGGTATGTCAAATTCACAGTCATCTGGATTTGGTTCGTCTCTTTGAGTTAGAATCATTAAAACCTCCTTTTTCTCTCCTTCCCTTTCAACGTACCTTTTAAGCATATTCACATGACACACTCGGCGAGTCTTCCTTCTATCTGGTGTTTTTACCACATAATTCACTTCACTTAATTTCCTTTCAATCTGATACGGTCCACAAAACCTAGCTTTTAAAGGCTCCCCTACCACTGGTAACAACACTAAAACTTTATCTCCACTGGTAAAACTACGAACGTTGGATTTCTTGTCCGCTACCCGTTTCATCACATTTTGTGCAACTTTCAAATGTTGTCTCGCCAATTCACCTGCTCTATTTAATCGTTCCCTAAAATTTGACATGCAATCCAATAGTATAATTTCCGATTTCTCTCCCACCAATTTTTCTTCAATCAATTTAAGTGGTCCTCTTACCTCATGACCAAAAATTAGTTCTAAAGGACTAAATTTGGTTGACTCATTAGGTGCATCCCTAATTGCAAACAATACAAATGGAATTCCTTTATCGCAATCCTCTGGATAATCTTGACAATAAGCCCTCAACATTGTCTTTAATGTCTGATGCCACCTTTCTAATGCTCCCTGCAATTCTGGATGGTTCACAGTTGATTTAAATTGTTTTATTCCTAAGCTATCCATAACTTCTTTGAATAACTTTGAGGTAAAATTTGATCCTTGATCCGATTGAATTTCTGTGGATAGTCCATATCTAGTGAACAATTTAAGTAACTACTCCACAATCTTTTTAGATAATATTACGTACTGGAATGGCCTCTGGAAATCTAGTAGACACATCGACTATAGTCAAAAGATATTGATTCCCACTTATTGTTTTAGGAAGCAGTCCTCCACAATCAATTAGGACCCTTGTAAAAGGTTCCTCAAATGCTGGAATGGGTATTAAGGGCGCTGGTTTTATCACTGCTTGAGGTTTCCCTATCACTTGACATGTGTGACGTGATTGACAAAATTTAACTACATCTTTATGTAGTCCAGGCCAATAAAAATGTTTCTGGATTTTAGCTTGAGTTTTCCTTATCCCCAAATGATCTCCCACTGGTACCTCATGTGCCACTCGCAACACCTCCTTTCTATACCCTACTGACAATACTACTTGTTGAACTTCTGCCCACTTTTCATCCGCCTGCATATGTACAGGTCTCCATTTTCTCACCAAGACATCACTTTTACGGTAATAACACTCTGGTATACACTCAAATTCCTCTTCCGTATATGCTTTCTGATATATCCATTTTATTTCTACATCTTTCTGTTGTAACTCCGCCAATTTTCCTGAACTAAAAATATCCGCCTCATCCTCCACCTGTTCTTGCTCTTTTTCAACTATTTGATCAAAAATCGATTCTGATAATTGCAGTTCAACTTTATCTTCACTCTTTGATTTCTCCTCTTGTCTTAACCCGTGACTTTGCGACCTTGTTACTACACAATCCGGAAAAATCCTAGGATATTCGTCCTTCAACTCTTCAGTTGACTGATTTTCCACTGGCTTATCAACCACAGAAGGTATCACTCCCACCTGTGATCCAGCTGTATCATTACCCAAGATAAACTGTATTCCTGGACAAGATAGTTTATCTATTACTCCTACTACCACTTCACCACTCTTCACTGGACTTTACAACCTTACCTTATATAATGGAACGCTACTCCTCTCAGCCTGAATTCCACATATCAGCACCTTTTCTGGCAACATTCTTCCCAAACTACATAATTCCTCATCTCTTACCATTAAAGATTGACTAGCTCCTGTATCTCTTAAAATTGTGACTTCTTTATCTGCTCCTCCTGATACACATGAGTAACTTTACCCACACAAGTAAATTCTTTAAAGACATCTGGCACCTTCTTAACAATTACTTTTTGAACAGGCTGTACAATCGTTTGCACCTCCTTTGCTTCCCTTGGGCTTTCCTTTACCACTCTAACAAACCCCACTGTCTTATCCTGTTTTACCACATCAGCCTTCCCAGTGCTTTTCTTCAACCACCAACACTGTGACTTTACATGGCCTAGTTTATTACAGTGAAAACATTTGAAACTTTTCATTTCTCTTCCACCCTCCTGGATTTCTTTTTTAATCTGAGGTACACTCTCCTTATTATCTCCCATCAGATCACCTTTACCACTTGAGTATTTCTCATGTCCCCAGTTTCTATCCCGCAACGGCTGAAACTGATGTCGGAAACCAAGCCTTGATTTATGAACTAATTCATAATCATCTGCCATTTCTGCTGCTAATCTCGCAGTTTTAACCCTCTGCTCTTCCACATGAGTTCTCACTACATCAGGAATTGAATTTTTAAACTCCTCCAAAAGTACCATTTCTCTGAGAGCTTCATACGTTTGGTCTATTTTCAAAGCCCTTATCCACCTATCAAAATTACTCTGTTTGAGCCTTTCAAACTCTATGTATGTTTGACCAAATTCTTTCCTTAAATTTCTAAACCTTTGTCTGTAAGCTTCAGGCACTAGCTCATATGCACTTAAGATGGATTTTTCCACCTCCTCATACGTTTCAGATACCCCCTCCGGTAGTGATGCAAACACTTCACTAGCTCTACCTACCAGCTTTGTTTGAATCAGTAATACCCACATGTCCTGTGGCCATTTGATTTGTTTAGCTACCTGCTCAAATGAAATGAAAAAGGCTTCTACCTCCTTCTCGTCAAACCTTGGCAATGCTTGGACATATTTAAATAGATCCCCACCACGTCTTCGACTATGACGCTCTGTCTCACTATCCTCATCAATCGCATCCAACTGTATGTTTCCCTTTGAGTCTGCCAATTTTAACTGATTTTCATGTTTCATAGCCATTTTATGAAGTTCAAATTCTCTCTCTTTTTCCCTTTCCTCTCTATCTCTTTCTTTGTTTCTTTCTTCTCTCTCCTTTTCTTTTTCCTCTCTATCTCTATCTCTTTCTTTGTTTCTTTCTTCTCTCTCCTTTTCTTTCTCTCTCATTGCATATACAAGCTGCTTTAATTCTTTTTCATGTTCAAATTGCCTGATCTGCAACTGGAGCTTTGCCGTTTCTAATGAGTCAGAATGTATCTCGGGCAAATTTAAATGCTCGGCTACCGCGGTAAGTACCTCATCTTTTTGCATTTTGCCAGGCAATGTTAACTGCAATGCTTTTGCCAAATCTAACAGTCTGCTTTTAGTCTCTGTCCGTAAGGTATTGCATGTTCACCCCCAAAAACTCCTGAGCCTCTAAAAGAGCCATTGTCCACAACACACGCCACACTTAAACTAAAATACCACACCTGAAAAGCAACCACAATATGCTCACCCCTCACTGTCTTTAAGTTTGTTAAGCCAATCCAATCGATAGACTTTTATCCCAGACGGGCCCCCAATTGTTATGGGTACGGGTTTACAGAACACCAAAGTGTTTCATGGAGTTCAACCGACCCACAACTTTTAATAGATTGTGGTGTGGGAAGCACACGGCGTACTCTCCAGTTGTGATACAGCAGAAATGGGCAAGTGGTTTTTAAAACAAAACAATGTTTATTCTATGAACTCAAGTTAACCCTTTTAAAACAAACATTGAATATCTTAACACCCATTACTTCAAAGATAACCCCAAAAGACTGCAACATTAAATAATCCTCCAAACTGTTCCTTTAAACATCCAAAAGACTTAAAACTTTCAAAAATAGGAGCACATTAGGTTACATTAAATATAGTTATAGTCTTTGAACAAAGAACAACGAAATGTACAGCACAGGAACAGGCCCTTCGGCCCTCCAAGCCATTGCCGACCATGTTGCCCGACTAAACTGCAATCTTCTACACTTCCTGGGTCCGTATCCCTCTATTCCCATCCTATTCATGTATTTGTCAAGATGCCCCTTAAATGTCACTATCGTCCCTGCTTCCACCACCTCCTCCGGTAGCGAGTTCCAGGCACCCACTACACTCTGTGTAAAAAAACTTGCCTCATACATCTACTCTAAACCTTGCCCCTCTCACCTTAAACCTATGCCCCCTAGTAATTGACCCCTCTACCCTGGGGAAAAGCCTCTGACTATCCACTCTGTCTATGCCCCTCATAATTTTGTAGACCTCTATCAGGTCGCCCCTCAACCTCTGTCGTTCCAGTGAGAACAAACCGAGTTTATTCAACCGCTCCTCATAGCTAATGCCCTCCAGACCAGGCAACATTTTGGTAAATCTCTTCTGCACCCTCTCTAAAGCCTCCACATCCTTCTGGTAGTGTGGCGACCAGAATTGAACACTATACCCCAAGTGTGGCCTAACTAAAGTTCTATACAGCTGCAACATGACTTGCCAATTCATATACTCAATGTCCCGGCCAATGAAGGCAAGCATGCCGTATGCCTTCTTGACTACCTTCTCCACCTGTGTTGCCCCCTTCAGTGACCTGTGGACCTGTAGACCTAGATCTCTCTGACTTTCAATACTCTTGAGGGTTCTACCATTCACTGTAGATTCCCTACCTGCATTAGACCTTCCAAAATGCACTACCTCACATTTGTCCGGATTAAACTCCATCTGCCATCTTTCCGCCCAAGTCTCCAAACAATCTAAATCCTGCTGTATCCTCTGACAGTCCTCATCGCTATCCGCAATTCCACCAACCTTTGTGTCGTCTGCAAACTTACTAATCAGACCAGTTACATTTTCCTCCAAATCATTTATATATACTACAAACAGCAAAGGTCCCAGCACTGATCCCTGTGGAACACCACTAGTCACAGCCCTCCAATTAGAAAAGCATCCTTCCATTGCTACTCACTGCCTTCTATGACCCAGCCAGTTCTGTATCCACCTTGCCAGTTCACCCCTGATCCCGTGTGACTTCACCTTTTGTACTAGTCTACCATGACGGACCTTGTCAAAGGCCTCACTGAAGTCCATATAGACAACAACCACTGCCCTACCTGCATCATTCATCTTTGTGACCTCCTCGAAAAACTCTATCAAGTTAGTGAGACACGACCTCCCCTTCACAAAACCATGCTGCCTCTCACTAATATGTCCATTTGCTTCCAAATGGGAGTAGATCCTGTCTCGAAGAATTCTCTCCAGTAATTTCCCTACCACTGAAGTAAGGCTCACCGGCCTGTAGTTCCCTGGATTATCCTTGCTACCCTTCTTAAACAGAGGAACAACATTGGCTATTCTCCAGTCCTCCGAGACATCACCTGAAGACAGTGAGGATCCAAAGATTTCTGTTAAAGCCTCAGCAATTTCCTCTCCAGCCTGCTTCTGTATTCTGGGGTAGATCCCATCAGGCCCTGGGGACTTATCTACATTAATATTTTTTAAGACGCCCAACACCTCGTCTTTTTGGATCTCACTGTGACCCAGGCTATCTAAACACCCTTCTCCAGACTCAACATCTACCAATTCCTTCTCTTTGGTGAATACTGATGCAAAGTATTCATTTAGTACCTCGCCCATTTCCTCTGGCTCCACACATTGATTCCCTTGCCTATCCTTCAGTGGGCCAACCCTTTCCCTGGCTACCCTCTTGCTTTTTATGTACGTGTAAAAAGCCTTGGGATTTTCCTTAACCCTATTTGCCAATGACTTTCCGTGACCCCTTCTAGCCCTCCTGACTCCTTGACTCCTTTGGATTGCAGACATCAACAGACCAGCTCTGTGTTTCTTCCTGCAGCTCTCAGCAAAACACACAGACACTCCCAGCTGCCTTCTCAAACTGAAACTCAAAAAGCAGAAGTGAGCTCAGCTCACCCCACCCTCTGACATCACTTCAGTAATATGATCAGCTCCATTTCTTAAAGGTACATTGCTTAAACATCCATTTCTTAAAGGTACTCTCACATGACAGTGCATAATGATTGAATTGACCAACCATTTATGCCTTGCCCTTTTCTCTCAGGCTGTCTTCCAATGGACTGAGTCACCATCATCCTCTTCACATCCCATAGGCATTTTGCTCCAATGGGCACCGACTGTATGAAAGTAAATTGTTCCTGCCTTTAGAACTTCACCTATGGATATTCCAGATATGATCTTGAATGTCATTATTCCCGTCCGTTTCAGATAACCTATCTCATTATCCCGTCATATCCAACCCCTTGCAAAGTAATCTCAATCAGATTTACATGTATCTTTGAGTGGAATCTCGAGCTCTCGCTGGTGGTGAACATGGAAGTGGGAAACTTAGGCAGGATGGTGGCGTACCAGAATCCCCGCTGCCTTCCAACCTCCACCAGAATTAAGTTCTGGGCAAGAAGGCCCATGGGCGACCTTCCGTCCTGCCACCTATTAAGTCCCTTAAGTGGGAAATTGATGAGCACTTTGGGGTCTCATCCTCCCGCTGCTGGTATTAACCCAGCCGCAGGTGGGCCTGTTGCTAGGCAGCGTGCATGGCAGCTAAAACCGTGCGGCCAGCTTGTCACCTCCTGAAGGTGTCGCTCAATCAAAGGCAGTCAGTGCCTTTATCGGGATACTGGGAAGGTGGGGGTCACTTTCCTCGGCATCATCAGAGCCTTGATTTTTTTTTATTTGGCTAAACCCGCACACAGAGAAAAATAATAATAATCGTTATTATTCTCACAAGTAGGCGTATATTAACACTGCAATGACATTACTGCGAAAATACAGGTAAGGGCAGAAACTGCTCTCTGCACTATTCCCACAATGGTCACCAGCTGGTGCAAGTTCTGTATTGGCTCATGAGTCTGAAGGGGCAGATATTATCTCCAATTAGCACACAATCTCTTTCACTGATAAATGGAACCAATGGTTCCTATCCCCTAGTCCAATATTGGCTGCCATTCATTTCTTAAGAGAGTCTATGGGTGTGATTTAATGGAAATGAAACAATGTCCCATTTGGGGTGTGTTTAGTGGGGTGTTTCCTGGCACTTAGAGCGCTGACAACGACCCTGCTATTAAATGGGACTCTGGACTTCCGGTGGCGGCTATGAGGGAGTGAGTCGCACATTCGGTGACTCTCACTCCGGCTGGCTTTTTGGACCTGGTTTCCTGACTTTTCACAACTTTTGAGCGCTAGAAAAGACGGGCACAAAGTTGCTGATTGAAGCGTGCGGAGCTGTGTGGAAACAAAGAAGAGCAGAAAGCAGCGAAAGCAGAAAAATAAGGGGCAGAGACAAAGTGGTGTGGGAGCTGACCCGGGACCAAAGATGGCTGACCGGACCGCGGGCCAGACAGTCCAATCAGCGCTGGACAATATGCTGCAGGTCATACAAGGAAGTTTTGAAGACATGAAGCGGGATAACTTAGAACCGCTGCAGAAAGCGGTGGAGCAAGTGAACCAAAGGCTAGAGGCCCAGGGCAAAAAGGTCAAGGAGCTGGAGCAAGCGGTGGAGGAACAGGCGGACACACAAACGATCACTGCAATAGAGATGGATGGGTTGAAGGAGCGACAGAGAAGGCTGTTTGACAGACTTGAAGACCTGGAAAACAGAGCCCGCAGACAGAATTTGAGAGTTATTGGCCTCCCAGAGGGGACCGAAGGTGCAGACGCCACAACATTTGTGGCAGACCTGTTGCAGCAGCTGATGGGGGCTAACTCCTTTCCGCGACCGCTGGAGCTGGATGGAGCACACAGGGTGCAGGTGTGGCAGTCGCGACCGGGGGCCCCCAGGTGGGTCAGGATCCACAGGTTCACAGGCAAGGAGCGGGTCCTTCAGTGGGCAAAGAGTACGAAGAGCTGTACATGGAACAACAATGTCCTGTGCATTTACCAAGACCTAAGTCAGGAGGTGGCCAGGCGGCGAGCAGCCTTTCAAAGAATTAAAGAGATTTTGTTCAAAAAGCACGTGAACTTCGGACTGCTTTTCCCGGCGGGGCTGTGGGTCACGCAGCAGAGTCAGCATTACTACTTTATGGACCCCGATGAGGCGATGGAGTTCGCAAAGGATCAGGGACTGGTGTCGAACTCAGGGCCCACGGACCAAAGCCAGAGTCTGAGTATTGTTGTCTGTGGGACTTCTAGTTTTCTTGGGTTGACTTTATATTTTTTGTTGCTTCACAGGTGCTTTGTAGTTTCTGTTTTCCGTTTTCGCTGCCTATGGGTACAATGGGCGAGGGGGGGGTGCGAGTGCGGGTGTGCGGTGCGGGGGTGCAAGTGCGGGGGTGCGGTGCGGGGGGAGGGGGTGTTGCGGGGGGGAGGGGGTGTTGCGGGGGGGGGACCCCCTCTCTCTTTTGGGTTGTCTTTTTGCTTTTTCTTTGTATTTTTCTCATTTTGGATCTTCCAACGGAACAGAAATTGCCAGGAAGCAATGGGGGTTAAAGGTATTGGATGTAGGGGGGTGACGCGGGTACTGTGTTGCTGTGTTTTTATTATTAATGCGCAGAAAGGGGTGATCGGTATCACTCATCTATTTACACAACTGGAACAGCATTACAGCTGGAGCGGGCTCGGGTCTTTGTTTGATTGCCCTTGTTTATTGTTTGAGCTCCCTTACTGCAGGGAGACTGCTCGAGCAGGACACATCAGGGGGATGGGTGTGGATGGGCGGGGGGATGAGCTCGGGGGGACAATGGGAGCGAGACAAGTAGGCGACGGAGGGATGAGTCACCGGGCTAGCGGGAGGCTAGTCAAGGGAGACAGGTGGGGGGGATGCATCCAGCCAGTACATGGCAGGGGTCGGGTTACAGAGGGGTGTTGTTGCTAGGGGGTGGGGGGGGGGGTTATTTTGCTGACATGGGAGGGATCTAAAGTAGGTAACAGAGTGGAGGTCGGGGGTGGGAGCTGCCAGGAGGTGAACCGGGAGGGGCGCGGCACAAGGGCTGGGGGCGGGCCCAGGAAGGGGGATGGTTGATCGGCGGCGGAGGGGGCAGGTGCCCTCCAACCAGGCTGATCACCTGGAATGTCAGAGGACTGAACGGGCCAGTCAAGAGGGCACGTCTGTTCGCGCATTTGCGGGCTCTAAAGGCGGACGTAATCATGCTGCAGGAGACACATCTGAAAGTGACTGACCAGACCAGACTGAGGAAGGGCTGGATTAGCCAGGTCTTCCACTCGGCTTGGACTCTAAGTCCAGGGGGGGTGGCAATCATGATCAATAAAGGGGTTCAATTTGAGGTGGATGGCACAATTTCAGACGGAGGGGGTAGATTTCTTATGGTCCGGGGTACGCTTGAGGGGGTGAGGGTAGTCCTGGTGAATGTATATGCTCTAAATTGGGATGACACTGACTTCATAAAAAGGGTGCTGGGGAAAATCCCAGACTTAGATTCATGCAAGCTGATCATGGGCGGGGACTTCAACACGGTCCTCGACCCCGGACTAGACAGGTCATGCTCCAGAACGGGGAGGCTCCCAGCGATGGCAAGGGAACTGAGGGGGTTCATGGAGCAGTCGGGGGGGTAGACCCATGGAGAGCCAGACGGCCGACAGGAAGGGAATATTCGTTCTACTCGCATGTTCAGAAAGTATACTCTCGAATCGATTTTTTCATCATGAGCAGGGACTGTGTAGGCGGGGTAAAAAATACGGAGCACTCGGCGATCACCATCTCGGACCATGCCCCACACTGGGTTGACCTGCAGGTCTCAAAGGGAGCTACCAGCGCCCGCAATGGAGGTTGGACGTAGGATTGCTAGCGGAGGAGAGGGTGTGCGAGAGACTGTGGATGTGCATGCAGGACTACCTGCAGGTTAATGACACAGAGGAAGTCTCAGCAGTGACCCTGTGGGAGGCGCTGAAGGCGGTGGTAAGGGGGGGAGCTGATTTCAATTTGGGCCCACAGAGATAGAACGGACAGAGCGGAGATGGACAGACTGGTCAAGGAGATCCACCGGACAGATAGGGAATACGCAGAGGCCCCGAGGGAGGACCTACTTAGAGATAGACGGAGACTGCGGGCCGAGCTGGGAGTGTTGTCCACGAGCAAAGCAGTGGAACAACTCAGGAAGGCAAAGGGTGTGGTATATGAGCATGGGGAGAAAGCTAGTAGAATGTTTGCGCAGCAACTCAGGAGGAAGAGGCTGCCAGAGAAATAGGCAGGGTAGTGACGGTATGGGGAACAGAGTGGATGACCCGTCAGGACTGAACAAGGTGCTTCGGGGGGCTTTACAGCAAGCTCTATACCTCGGAACCTCCTGGGGAGCCGGAGGAGATGAAGCGTTTCTTAGACGGACTGACCTTCCCAAAAGTGGGTAGGGGACTGGTACACAGACTGGGGGCCCCGATCAGAGCTGAGGAAGTACTGGGGGGGCTTGAAAGCCATGTAGTCGGGTAATTCCCTGGGGCCGGATGGATACCCTGTGGACAACGGCTTCACAGTGCCAGAGTCCCAGGTTCGATTCCCCGCTGGGTCACTGTCTGTGCGGAGTCTGCACGTCCTCCCCGTGTGTGCGTGGGTTTCCTCCAGGTGCTCCGATTTCCTCCCACAGTCCAAAGACGTGCAGGTTAGGTGGATTGGCCATGATAAATTGCCCTTAGTGACCATAAAAGGTTAGGTGGGGTTATTGGGTTACGGGGATAGGATGGAAGTGAGGGCTTAACTGGTTCGGTGCAGACTCGATGGGCCGAATGGCCTCCTTCTGCACTGTAAGTTCTATGTTCTATGTTAAAAAGATCTCGGAGATAGTGGGGCCGATGCTGACTAGGGTATTTAACGAGGCGAGGGACAGGGGGACGCTACCCCCGACAATGTCACAAGCTGCCATTTCGCTGATATTAAAACGGGATAAAGACCCGGAATCGTGTGGGTCATACAGACCAATCTCCCTGATCAACGTCGACGCCAAGCTCCTGGCTAAGGTCTTGCCGCTTGAATTGAGGACTGTGTCCCGGAGGTGATCGGGGAAGACTAAACAGGGTTTGTGAAAGGCAGACAGCTGGTAGCCAACTTGAGAAGACTACGCAATGTGATCATGATGCCCCGGAGGGCAGAGAGGTAGAGGCAGTGGTGGCAATGGATGCCGAGAAGGCCTTTAACCGGGTGGAGTGGGACTATTTGTGGGAGGTACTTGGACGGTTTGGGTTTGGGGAGAGCTTTGCTGACTGGGTTAGACTATTGTACCAGCCCCAAAAGCTAGCCTGAGGATGAATAGAACAACATCAGAGTACTTTAGACTACACTGGGGGACCAGACAGGGATGCCCACTCTCCCCGTTGCTGTTTGCACTGGCCATAGAGCCGCTGGCGATTGCCCTGAGAGCTGCGAGGGGGTGGAAGGGAATGATTAGGGGAGGGGTGGAACACAGGGTATCGCTGTACGCGGACGACCTGCTCCTGTACGTATCAGACCCGCTGGCTGGGATGGGCAGGTTTTCAGGGTACAAACTGAATATGGCTAAGAGTGAGATGTTTGTAGTGCAGGCGAGGGGCCAGGAGAACAGGTTGAAGGATTTAGGATGGTCGGGGAAAGTTTCCGATACTTAGGGATACAGGTGGCGCGAGACTGAGGCAGGCTGCATAAGCTAAATTTAACTAGAGTGGTGGAACAAATGAAGAGCGAGTTTAGGAGGTGGGATGCACTCCCGCTATCACTTGCGGGGAGAGTGCGGACGGGAAAGATGACGATCCCCCCAAGATTCCTGTTTATTTTTTAGTGCCTCCTGATTTTCAACCCGCGGTCCTTCTTCAAAAGGATCAACAAGATTATTATGGGCTTTGTCTGGGCGGGGAAGTCCCCGCAGGTGAAGAAAGCGATGCTTGAGAGGAACCGTTGCGAGGGGGGGCTGGCGCTGCCGAACCTCAGCAACTACTACTGGGCAACCAACATAGCCATGGTAAGGAGTTGGATGGTGGGTACGGAGTCTATTTGGGAGCGAGTGGAGGCGGCTTCGTGCAGGGGCACCAGTTTGGCAGCTCTGGTCACGGCCCCCCTACCGCTCCCGCCGGCCAGGTACTCCACCAGCCCGGTAGTGGTGGCAGCCCTGCGGATCTGGGGCCAGTGGAGGAGGCATGAAGGGGAGGTGGGAGCACGGGCTGGTTTAGCACAAGGCTAAATCGCTGGCTTTGAAAGCAGGCCAGCAGCACGGTTCAATTCCCGTACCAGCCTCCCCGAACAGGTGCCGGAATGTGACGACTAGGGGCTTTTCACAGTAACTTCATTTGAAGCCTATCATAGATTATCATAGAATTTACAGTGCAGAAGGAGGCCATTCGGCCCATCGAGTCTGCACCGGCTCTTGGAAAGAGCACCCTACCCAAGGTCAACACCGCCACCCTATCCCCATAACCCAGTAACCCCACCCAACACTAAGGGCAATTTTGGACACTAAGGGCAATTTATCATGGCCAATCCACCTAACCTGCACATCTTTGGACTGTGGGAGGAAACCGGAGAACCCGGAGGAAACCCACGCACACACGGGGAGGACGTGCAGACTCCGCACAGACGGTGACCCAATCTGGAATCGAACCTGGGACCCTGGAGCTGTGAAGCAATTGTGCTATCCACAAGGCTACCGTGCTGCCCTACTTGTGACAATAAGCGATTTTCATTTTCATTTTTCATCGGTCTGGTCTCCAATATGCGACAACCACCGATTCGCCCCTGGGAGTATGGACGGTGGATTCCGTGCGTGGTGGCGGGTGGGGGTGGGAATAATTGGCGATATGTTCTTGGCGGGGAGCTTCTCGAGCATGAGGGCCTTGGAGGAGAAATTCGGATTAGTCAGAGGGAATGACATTCGGTACTTGCAAGCGCGTGACTTCATACGTAGACAGGTTCCATCCTTCCCACGCCTCCCGCCAAATGGGATCCAGGATAGAGTAGTGTCTAGGGGAGAGGTAGGAGAGAGGAAATTTTCGGATATTTACCGTGAACTTATGAAAGGGGAGGAGTCCCAAACAGAGGAACCGAAGCTCAAGTGGGAGGAGGAACTGGGCGAGGAGATGGAGGAGGGGGTATGGGCGGAAGCCCTGAGTGGGGTAAATTCAACTGCAACATGTGCTAGGCTCAGCCTGATTCAGCTCAAGGTCGTCCACCGGGCCCACAGGACGGTGGCCCGGATGAGTAGATTTTTTGGGGTGGAGGATAAATGCGCTAGGTATGCGCGAGGGACAGCAAATCACGTCCACATGTTCTGGGCATGCCCCAAACTTAGGGGATCCTGGGAGGGATTTGCAGACGTCATGTCCCAGGCACTGAAAACTAGGGTGGTGATGAGTCCAGTGGTGGCAATTTTGGGGGTCTCAGAAGACCCGGGGGTCCACGAGGAGAGGGAGGCCGACGTCTTGGCCTTTGCTTCTCTGGTAGCCCGGCGGCGTATACTGCTGGCATGGAGGGACTCAAAGCCCCCAAAGACCGAAGCATGGCTCTCGGACATGTCGAGCTTTTTAGGGCTGGGAAAAATTAAGTTCGCCATGAGAGGATCTGTATTAGGGTTCGCCCGAAGGTGGCAACGATTCACCAGCTTCTTCGCGGGGAATTAAATGTCAGCGGGTGGGGGGTGGGGGGTAGATTAGAGTAGAATAGGAGGGATAAATAGGCGGGTACTGTTTATGAGAGAGGAGTGGTCTTTTGCACTATGTTTCTGCTTTGTGTTGATATTTGCACATTACTGTACACTGTAACTGTTTACAATGCCAAAAATACCTCAATAAAATTGTTTATTAAAAAAAAAAGGGACTCGGCTTCCTTTTCGGGCATTGGCGAGAATGCCCCGCTGAGGCCGCACTTTGCTCAGCTCGCCAGTGCAAGAAGAGATCGGGGTGCCATTTATAAATGCTGCCCCGATCTCTGGACACCCCACCGTGGCCTCCCTCCCCCTCCAACTCCCCACTCTATCAATCGAGGGTCCCCCGAACCTCCGCACACTACCTCATAAGGGCAGAGCACCTCTGGGTCCGATCCACAGCACGGGGAAAATGCCACCTGGGCCCTTTGGCACTGTCAGCCTGGGCAAACTGGCACTGCCAGGGTGGTACCTAAGTGGCACTGCCAGGGTGGAACTTCTAGGGTGCCCATGTGACAGTGCCATGGTGCCTGGGTGGCATCGGGAGTGCCAGGGTACCACCCTGCTGGGAGCCCATCTCCAAGGGGCCCTGAACAACCGGGAGACTCAACCCCCCCCACCTCCCACCCAAAAGTGCCATTTCACCGGGTCTACCATTGTGGAAACCAGTGCTAAACGGTGCCTGCGTGGGGTCTCCGAGGCAAGACCGTTAGATCCCGCACCTTGGGTAACCACGGCGCGAACATATTTAAGTGTGCTTAACTGCACACTTAAATATGCAAATCTGAATCACGCCCATTGAGGGATCTCGTCAGATCTCACGAGACATAACGAGCATCGTAATTCTTGCGAGATTTACCGGCCTTGTTGTGTCCTGGGTCGGACGCAATGAGGCCGTTGGATCGGGCCCTATGCCTCCCATTGTGTGCATACATATTGCAGCTTCCAGTTCCCCCCTTGCAGCTGTCCCAGATGCTGCACAATATTGATCACTCCAGGTTAATTTTGACATTGGATGTCAGCAGATGACATAAGGCATTAAAACCGACCTAATGGCAAAAATATTACTCTTGCAAGACGAGACCATCCTCCAACCCATTCAGCCTCGTCCAGAAACATCATAGAATAGAATGATAGAACGCTTAAGACACAGAAAGAGGCCATTCGGCCCATCATCATGTCTGCAACCCCTCTGAGAAATGAGCCACCCAGCCTAATTCCACTTTCCAGTTGTTGGTCCTTATCCCTGCAGTTTATGGCATGTGATGTGCAAATCCAGACACCGTTTAAATGAGTCGAATGTTTCTGCCTCGACTACCCCTTCAGGCAGTGAGTTCCCCACCCCGCCAACCCTCTGGGTGAAAATAACTTTTCCTTAACTCCTCTCTAATCCTTTTATCAATCACTTTAAATGTATACCTCCACGTCACTGACGCCTCAGCTAAAGTAATTAGGCCCGTCCCACCCAGGGCCTAAGGCCCTGCTCCTGTGCTATATTGTTCTTTGTTTCGTTCTCTGTTCACTGGATTCAGGTCCCTCTCAATTTTGTACATCTCAATCAAATCTATCTCCAGCCTCCTCTGTTCCAAGGAGAACAATCCGGTCTATCCAAACTTTCCTCATAACTGTAATGTTCCAGACTTCGAAACTTCCCTGTAAATCTCCTCTGTATCCTCTCGAGTGCAGTTACATCCTTTCTGTAATGAGGTAACCAGAATTGCACACAGTACTCAAGTTGTGGCTTAACTAACGTTTTATACAGTTCCAGCATAACCTCCCTGCTCTCATCGTCTTTGCCTCGACTAATAAATGAAAGGATTCCATCTGCCTTCTCACCACTTTATCTTGTTACCGTCAAGGATTTGTGGACTTTCATTCCAAGATCCCTCAATTATTCTACACCTCGCTACACCTTCAGGCAGTGAGTTCCCCACCCCTACAACACTCTGGGTGGAAATAACATTTTCTTAATTCCTCTCTAATCCATTTATTATGTGCCCTCCTATTTATTATGTATTCCTAGGACAGCACGGTGGCGCAGTGGGTAGCACTGCTGCCTCACGGCGTTGAGGACCCGGGTTCCATCCCAGCCCCGGGTCACTGTCCGTGTGGAGTTTGCACGTTCTCCCCGTGTCTGCGTGGGTCTCACCCCCACAACCCAAAGATGTGCAGGGTAGGTGGACTGGCCACGCTAAATTGCCCCTTAATTGGAAAATGAAAACAAAAATGTTTTTAAAAATAAATAACAGACAATTTACCGGCTGTTCATGCCGGTGGGATATTCCGATCCCACTGACGGCGCACGGGTATCCCATTAGCAACGGTAGGGCCAGAAAATCCCGCCTCTATCGCCAAAAACATGCTTGGTAAATCCCACCCGTGAACTTACATATTGCAACCATGGATGTTCATACTTCAGTTTCAATGTTGGTGAAGTGCACAACTAAGACAGTGCCAGTCAGCTGGGGTCTTTAGTTTCTCCTTTAACCACCCGTAACTGCTTGTTTCAGTCGCAGCCTTCCCATTTCCCACCCACCCCATGGCTCTGCTCCTTCCAGTTGTGAAGGTTGTGACTCCTTGCTGAATCGAGTGATGAGATGTCAGACATGTGATCCCATCAATCATCCTCGGGCAGGATATACGTCCGCCATTCTCGCTTACCAGGTAATTCACCAGATACAGATGGCAGAAATGGCCATTATCCTCAGGAAGACCCAGTGGGGTATTGACAGTGTGGATGCGGTGAGTGTGTTTCCTCTTGTAGGAGATTCTCGAACTTAGGGTCATTGGTTAAAATAAAGGGTCGCTCATTTAATAATAATCTTTATTAGTATCACAAGTAGGGTTACATTATCACTGCAACAAAGTTACTGTGAAAAGCCCCTCGTCGCCACACTCTGGCGCCTATTCGGGTACACAGAGGGTGAATCCAGAATGTCCAATTCACCTAACAGCACGTCTTTTGGGATTGGGAGAGGAAATCGGAGCACCCAGAGGAAACCCACGCAGACACGGGGAGAACATGCAGACTCCACACAGTGACCCAAGCCGGGAATCGAACCTGGGACCCTGGAGCTGTGAAGCAACAGTGCTAACCACTGCGCTACCATGTCGTCCTGACAGAGAGGAGGAGATTTTCTTTTTTCTTTCAAAGGGTCATGAGTTTCTGGAACTCTCTTCCTCAAAAGGCAGTGGAAGCAGAGTCTTTGAATATGTTTAAGGTCGAGCTCGGTAGAATCTTGATTAATAAGGAGGGGTGAAAGGTTATCGGGAGTGAGGCAGGAATGTGGGGTTGAGGTTGCAATCCAATCATCCATGACCTTATTGAATGGGAGAGCAGGTTCAAGAGGTTGAGTGGACTTCTGCTGTTCCTGATTCATACGTTTGAATGTTGCTGAAGGCCACAGGGATCTGAGATCACATTGCTGTCCAGATGGATCCAGAACTGGCTTGGCCATAGAAGACAGAGGGTAGCAGTGGAAGGGTGTTTTTCTGAATGGAGGTCTGTAACTAGTGGAGTTCCGCAGGGATCAGCACTGGGATCCCAGCTATTTGTAATATATATATAAAATGACTTGGGAAAAAAACATGGCTGGTCTGATTAGCAAGTTTGCGGAGGATACAAAGATTGCAGGAGTTGCGGATAGTGATGAAGATTGTCAGAGAATTCAGGATATAGATAGGATGCAAAATTGGGCAGAGAAATGGGAGATGGAATTTAACCCAGACAAATGCGAGGTGATGCATTTTGGCAGATCCAATTCAGGTGTGAGCTATATAATAAATGGCCGAACCATCAGGAGCGTAGAGACACAGAGAGATCTGGGCATGCAGGTCCACAGATCCTTAAAAGTGGCAGCACGGGTGGAAATGGTGGTAAAGAAAGCATATGGCATGCTTGCCTTCATAGGACGGGGTATTGAGTGTAAAAGCATGAAAATTATGTTACAATTATATAAAATGTTGGTTAGGCCCACATTTGGATTATTGTGTCCAATTGTGGTCACCGCACTACCAGAAGGACGTGGAGGCTTTGGAGTGAGTACAGAAAAGGTTCACCAGGATGTTGCCTGGTATGGAGGGTATTAGCTATGAGGAGAGATTGAGCAAACTGGAATTGTTCTCCCTAGAAAGACGGAGGCGGAGGGGCAACCTGACAGAAGTTTATAAAATTATTGGGGTATCGATAGGGTGAACAGGTGGAGGCTTTTTCCCAGGGCAGAAATGACAATTACAAGGGGGCACAAGTTCAAGGTGAGGGAGGAAAGGTTCAGTGGAGATGTGTGGGAAAAATTTTTTACACAGAGGGTGGTAGTGGCCTGGAATGTACCGCCAAGTGAGGTGGTTGGACTGGATTGGATTTTGTTTATTGTCACATGTACCGAGGTACAGTGAAAAGTATTTTTCTGCTAGCAGCTCAACAGATCATTAAGTACATGAAAAGAAAAGAAAAGAAAATACATAATAGGGCAACCCAAGGTCCACAATGTAACTACATAAACCGGCATTGGGTGAAGCATACAGGGGTGTAGTGTTAATCAGGTCAGTCCATAAGAGGGTCGTTTCGGAGTCTGGTAACAGCGGGGAAGAGCTGTTTTTGAGTCTGTTCGTGCGTGTTCTCAGACTTTTGTATCTGAGGCAAATACGTTGAGGCAGATACGTTAGCGACCTTTAAGACTTATCTGGATAGGCACATGAACAGACGGGGTATAGAAGGATACAGGCGGTTGGTCTAGATAGGACACATGATCAGCGCAGACTTGGAGGGCTGAAGGGCCTGTTTCTGTGCTGCATTGTTCTTTGTTCTTTGATCTCAGTACTGATCACTCTGTACTGGTCCCAACACTAACAAGAATAACTTCTATCTGTGGAACACCTTTAACATAATGAACTGTATAACAAAATGTGACGTGCAGTCGCAGAAGGAGATATTAGGTCAGATGATCAAAAGTTTGGCCAAAGAGGTTGATCTTAATGAATGTCTTAAGGGAGGAAAGTGAAATAGAGAGGTGGAGAGGCTCAGGGAGAGAATTCAAGAGCATGGGGTCTTGGCAACTGAAGGCACAGCCACAATGGTGGAGACATTGTGATTGGAGAGGCTCAAGACTTCTGAATTAGAGGAGCATGGGTATCTTGGAGGATTGTGGGTCTGGAGGAGGTGACAGAGATGGGGAGAGGGTGAGGCCATGGGGAGATTTCAAAACAAATTGAGAATTTTAAAATCAAAACGTTGCTTGGCCAGGAGCCAATGTAATTCAGTGAGCACAGGAGCATTAGCGGAACTGGATTTGAGTTAAGACATGGGCAGTTGAGTTTTGATGACCACAAGTTGGTACAATGTGGGAGAGCAGCCAAGAGCACATTAGAGTAGTCAAGTCTAGAGGTGATGGAGGCATGATTGAGACATTTCAGCTCAACAGTTAGCTCTAGTAAAGCAGCCCACTGGTGACAAAGGTGATAGCAAAGGTCTTGAAAAGGTGTCCGAGGCGCTGAGATGTTCGCAGTACTGCTTCCAAAAAATGGCAACCGTGCATTTCTCTAGCACCTTTAATGGAGTGAAACATCCCAAGGCACTACCCAGGAGCATTAGCCAACAAAGGTTGTCCCTGAGCCAAAGAGTGAGACACATGGCCAAATGCTTTCTCAAAGAGCCAAGCATTCAGAAGTGTCTTAATGCAAGGGGTGGAGGGACCTCGGAAATTCCAGGACTTGGGGGCGAGATGACGAAGTCGCCCAATGCTGGGGTGAAATTAGGGATGCACAAGAGGCCAGAAATTGATGGCGGTGGGGGGGCCGGGCGGGGTGTTTAGAGTTTACAGAGGTTTGTGGGGCTTGAGGAGATTGCAGAGATAGGGAGGGGCGAGCTCATGGAGAGATTTGAAAATAAGATAAAAATTATAAAATGGAAACATTGGTGGAATGAATGTTGGTCAATGTGTCCAGTGGTGATGGACAACACTGATTGTCAATACTATTTTTATTCAGGGGATATGGGTGTCACTGCGTCCGATGCCCTTCAACTGAGTGGCTTGCTCGGCCATTTCAGAGGGCATTTAAAAGCCAGCCACATTGGTCATCCATTGTGGATCTGGAATCACATGTAGGCCAGACCATGGAAGGTTGGAAGATTTCCTTCCAGAAGGGCATTAGTGAAACAGATGGGACATTCGACAATGGTCATCATTACATTTTTATTAAACTCTTCTGTGGTGGGATTCGAAGCCGTGACCCCAGAGCATTACCCAGGAGTCTGGATTACTAGTCCAGTGACAATATCACTACATCACCACCTCCAGTATGTGCAGTGATGCTCAATATGTACAGTTCTGATGGTTCTGAATGATGGACAGAAGATCAGAAACTGAGCTCAGATTCAAATAGGAGACAGAGTTTGTGAAGTGTGTTG
Organism: Scyliorhinus torazame; assembly: GCF_047496885.1. Taxonomy (NCBI): domain Eukaryota; kingdom Metazoa; phylum Chordata; class Chondrichthyes; order Carcharhiniformes; family Scyliorhinidae; genus Scyliorhinus; species Scyliorhinus torazame. Next base: position 37,484,224 of record NC_092712.1, on the reverse strand, counting down.
CAGCCTCAGACAGTGGATAGGGAGGGGAGTGGGGTTGGTATCCAAGGAACGGAGTTAGTGGCAGAGCCAAAACCAATGGCTTCAGTCTTTTATTCTCAGTTCTGTTCGTCGAGTACTGGACATTAGAGAAGCAGTCGAGAGCAGAGACTTAGTGGAAGGCCTCGGAAGGAATGGTCATTAGGTTAGGCGGATGGTGTCAGGGTGCACATGGAGCCTGACACTGTGTTTATCAGCTGGTCGACTCACCAACTTCCTCACCAACAGACCGCAATCTGTCAGGATAAGCAACAGCACCTCCCTCACTAATAGTCCTCAACACCGGGGCCCCGCAAAGATGTGTGCTCAGTCCTCTACTGTACTCCCTGTACACACACACGACTGTGGCAAGATTTAACTCCAACTCAATCTATAAGTTTGCAGATGATACGATTGTGGTGGGTCGTGTTTCAAACAACGACGAATCAGACTACGGATGGGAGATAACTTGACTACATGGTGTACCCAAAACAACCTCTCTCTAAATGTTGGAAAGACCAAGGAACTGATCATCGACTTCAGGAAGCGTAGCACGACACACACTCCCGTCTACATCAATGGCTCCGAAGTGGAGATGGTCGATAGCTTTAGGTTCCTGGGGGTCACCATCACCAATAGTCTGTTCTGGTCCACTCAAAACGGTCAAGAAAGCCCAACAACGTCTCTACTTCCTATGGAAGCTAAAGCAATTCAGCATGTCTGCATCGACTCTCACAAACTTCTGCCATAGAGGGCATCCTATCCGGCTGCATTACAGCCTGGTATGGCAACTGCTCGGCCCAAGATCGCAAGAAACTGCAGAGAGTCGTGAACTCAGCCCAATGCACCACACAAGCTTGCCACCCCCACATTGATTCTGTAAACACCTCCTGCTGCCTCAGGAAGGCAGACCGCATTATCAGAGATCCCTCACACCCAGGCTTTGTCCTCTTCCAGACCCTTCCATCAGGCAGAAGATACAGAAGTCTGAAAACCTCCACATGCAGACATAGGAACAGCTTCTTCCCCACAGTTACTAGACTCCTCAACGACTCTCCCTCGGACTGATCTGTTCCCTGTAAGAACACTATTCACGACGCCCTATGTTGCTCTTGCTCATGTATTTGCTTTGTTTGGCCCCTTGTTCCGCACTGTAACCAATCACTGTTTGTCGATGTACCATTTGTAAATGTTCCCTGTTGATTATTCTTTTTTTGTCTACTATGTACGTACTGTGTATGTTCCCTTGGCCGTAGGAAAATACTTTCTACTGTACTTCGGTACATGTGACAATAAATAAATCAAATCAAATCACTCAGGAACAGCTTGTTGGTGAGAAAGAGGCAAGTAGGGGGTAGAACTTCAGGACCCAGGAAGGTATCTACTTAAAAGACCAGTGACACTGAGTGGAAGATGTCCTTATTGGTGTGATAGTTAATTTAGCACAATTTAGAGCTTCAGTACTTACCAAAACAAGGTCATTTCCACAACTCGGTATTTCATGCATTCTGCAAGGCTTGCAGAGGCTTCGAAAATATCGCCTGGAATTATTTTTTGCCCACAGGTAGTGAATGGGCTGCTGGTGGTAAGTGCCCTCCCTCCGTTCTCTGCTGAGAATCCTGCAATGTGTAACATTTCCAGCTAACTAGTGGGTGAAAGGCAAAATTGCAGTGTTTGGGTTGAAGGATCCAATTAAAAACTCCTGGGAGGAAACTCCTCTTGGCATAGCAAGCATCCATTGCACCCACCATGAGGGTTTGCCTGAGAGAGACGCAATACAATAAAGAGAGAGAGTATTCCCCCTCCTTCCCCCAACCTAATCTACAGTAAATAGTAAATCTGCCAATGAGCAATCTGTTGCATTCTACTCAAAATACTTGGCACGCCACATGTTCAGCAAAACGGAATTTAAGGCAGGAGATAAAATCTAAATAAAACAAGCACAGAGTGTGACACCAAGTTGACAAACCTGCTTAACTGCAAAATGGGAATTCAGTGAGAGTGAAACAGGCTTTAGTGAGTGGCAGAATCGAAAGCAGCGTCACAGTGAGCAGTTAATATTCCCCAGTATAAAAGTCTATTTGCCAGGGCTGGTGTGGGGAAAGACACAGCGCAGAGAGAGAACCACCACCTGTATGAAATTGTGGGTCACTGGTCAAAAATATAGTTACTTACTTCAAGTCATGTTTATTTGCATGATTCCAAAGAGTGCAAATTGCTGGACAATACATACAACAGTCAACACAATTCCTACACCTCCTCACACACATCCACACTCACTGCCACACACCTACTCACTCACTGCCACACACTCACTCACTCTCAAACACACTCTCACATTCACTCACTCTCAAACACTCATATTCACTCATTCGCACACACATTCACTCACTCTCAAACACATTCACACGCTCGCTCACTCTCAAACACACTCTCACACTCACTCACTCTCAAACACACTCTCACATTCACTCACTCTCAAACACACTCACATTCACTCACTCTCAAACACACTCACATTCACTCACTCTCAAACACACACATTCACTCACTCGCAAACACACTCTTACATTCACTCACTCTCAAACACACTCACATTCACTCACTCTCAAACACACTCACATTCACTCACTCTCAAACACACTAACATTCACTCACTCTCAAACACACTCACATTCACTCACTCGCAAACACACACTCACATTCACTCACTCTCAAACACACTCTCACATTCACTCACTCTCAAACACTCTCATATTCACTCATTCACACACACATTCACTCTCTCAAATTCACACACTCACTCTCCAACACTCTCATTCACTTACACACACACTCTGATTCACTCACTCACACATCTCAAACACTCTCACTCACATACATTCACACTCACTCACTCACTGTCAAACACACTCACTCTTAAACACACACAAACATATTCTCATTCACTCAGTCACACACACTCATTCTCAGACACGCTCTCACATTCACTTACTCACACTCTCATTCACTCACACTCTCACATTCACTTACTCACTCACTCTCAAATACATTTACATTCACTCACTCACTCACAAACACACTTTAAAAAATTTTTTTAGAGTACCCAATTCATATTTTCCAATTAAGGGGCAATAATTTAGCGTGGCCAATTCACCTAACCTGCACATCTTTGGGTTGTGGGGGTAAAACCCACGCAAACACAGGGAGAATGTGCAAACTCCACACGGACAGTGACCCAGAGCCGGGATCAAACCTGGGACCTCGGCGTCGTGAGACAGCAGTGCTAATCCACTTTGCCACCGTGCTGCCCTTCTCTCAAACACACTTACATTCACTCACTCACACACACTCACTCACTCTCAAACACAACTCTCATTCACTCACTCACACTCTTTCATTCACACACTCTCTCATTCACTCACAAACACACTCACATTCCCACACTCACTCTCAAACTTCACTCACTCACACATTCACTCACTCTCAAACACACTCTCACATTCACTTACTCTCACATTCGCTCACTCCATGTGATATCAACAAACAGTTGAAGGCATTGGACCCCGCAAAGGCTATGGGCCCTGACAATATTCCGGCAATAGTACTGAAAACTTGTGCTCCAGAACTGGCCGCATCCCTAGCCAAGCTGTTCCTGTACAGCTACAACACTGGCATCTACCCGGCAATGTGGAAAATTGTCCAGGTGTGTCCTGTACACAAGAAACAGGACAAATCCAGCCCGGACAATTACCACACTATCAGTCTACTCTTCATCATCAGCAAAGTGATGAAAGGAGTCATCAACAGTGCTATCAAGCAGCACTTACTCAGCAATAACCTGCTCACGGAAGCTCAGTTTGGGTTCTGCCAGGGTCACACAGCTCCTGACCACATTATAGCCTTGGTTCAAACATGGGCAAAAGAGCTGAATGCCAGAGGTGAGGTGAGAGTGACTGCCCTTGACATCAAGGCAGCATTTGACTGAGTATGGCATCAAAGAGCCCTAGCTAAAGTGGAGTCAATGGGAATCGGGGGAAAGCTTTATGCTGGTCGGAGTCATACCTGGCACAAAGGAAGATGGTTGTTTTGGTTGGAAGTCAATCATCTCAGCTCCAGGACATCACTGCAGGAGTTCCTCAGGGTAGTGTCTGAAGCCCAACCATCTTCAGCTGCTTCATCAATGACCTCCCTTCCATCATAAGGTCAGAAGCGGGGATGTTTGCAGGTGAATGTTCAGCACCATTCATCACTCCTCAGATAATGAAGCAGTCCATGTCGAAATGCAGCAAGACCTGGGCAATATCCAAGCTTGGGCTGACAAGTGACAAGTTACATTTGGGCCATGTAAGTGCGAGGCAATGACCATCTCCTACAAGAGAGGATCTAACCATTGCCCCATGACATTCAATGGCATTACCATCACTAAATCCCCCACAATCCACATCCTGGGGGTTACCAGAAACTGAACTGGACTAGCCACATTAATACTGTGGCTACCAGGGCAGGTCAAAGGCTAGGAATCTTACGGAGAGTAACTCACCTCCTGACCCCCCAAAGCATGTTCAAGGCACAAGTCAGGAGTATGATGGAATAATCTTCACTTGCCGGGATGAGTGCAGCTCCAACACTCAAGAAGCTCAACATCATCCAGGACAAAGCAGCCTGCTTGATTGCTCCCCCTTCCACAAACATTCAATCCCTCCACCACCGCCGAACAGTGGCAGCCATGTGTACCATCTACAAGCTGCAGTGCAGTAACTCACCGAAGACCCTGAGACAAACCACCCCCCCCCCCCCCCCCCCCCGCACCCCCGACTGCTCCCATCTAGAAGGACAGGAGCAGCAGATACCTGGGAACACCACCACCTGGAGGTTCCCCTCCAAGTCACTCACCATCCTGAATTGGAAATGTATCGCCGTTCCTTCACTGTCGCTGAGGCAAAAATCCTGGAACTCCCTCCCTAACAGCACTGTGGCTGTACCTACACCTCAGGGACTGCAGCGGTTTAAGGCAGCTCGCCACCACCTTCTGAAGGGCAACTAGAGATGGGTAATAAATGCTGGTCTAACCAGTGATGCCCACATCCCATAAATGAATTAAAAAACACCATTCACACACACATTCACTCATTCACACTCTCGCACACACATTCACTCACTCACTCTCGCACACACATTCACTCACTCACTCTCGCACACACATTCACTCATTCACACTCGCACACACATTCACACTCTCACATACATTCACTCATTCACACTCTCGCACACACATTCACTCACTCACTCTCACTCACACATTCACTCACTTACTCACTCTCGCACACACATTCACTCATTCACACTCGCACACACATTCACACTCTCACATACATTCACTCATTCACACTCTCGCACACATTCACTCATTCACACTCTCGCACACACATTCACACTCTCGCACACACATTGACTCACTCACACTCTCGCACACATTCACTCACTCTCGCACACATTCATTCACACTCTCGCTCACACATTGACTCACTCACTCTCGCACACATTCACTCACACTCACTCTCGCACACACATTCATTCACACTCTCGCAGACATTCAGTCACACACATTCATTCAGTCACACACACACATTCACTCACTCACATTCACTCACTCTCGCACACATTCATTCACACTCTCTCACACACATTGACTCACTCACTCGCGCACACATTCACTCACACACATTCACTCACTCTCGCACACACATTCACTCACTCACACTCGCACACATTCATTCACACTCTCGCTCACACATTGACTCACTCACTCTCGCACACATTCACTCACACTCACTCTCGCACACACATTCATTCACACTCTCGCAGACATTCACTCACTCTCGCACACATTCAGTCACACACACATTCATTCAGTTACTCACACACACATTCACTCACTCTCGCACACGTTCATTCACACTCTCGCACACACATTGACTCACTCACTCTCGCACACATTCACTCACACACATTCACTCACTCTCGCACACACATTGACTCACTCACTCTCGCACACATTCACTCACACACATTCACTCACTCTCGCACACACATTGACTCACTCACTCTCGCACACATTCACTCACACACATTCACTCACTCTCGCACACATTCACTCACTCTCGCACACACATTGACTCACTCACTCTCGCACACATTCACTCACACACATTCACTCACTCACTCTCGCACACACATTGACTCACTCTCGCACACATTCACTCACACACATTCACTCACTCTCGCACACATTCACTCACTCTTGCACACACATTGACTCGCTCGCACACATTCTCTCAATCTCGCTCACACATTGACTCTCACTCTCGCACAATTCACTCACCCTCACATTCACTCACTCTCGCACACACATTCTCTCACTCTCGCACACATTCACTCACTCTCGCACACACATTCATTCACTCTCGCACAGACATTCACTCACTCACACTCTCGCACACATTCAGTCACACACATTCATTCAGTCACTCTCGCACACATTCATTCACACTCTCGCTCACACATTGATTCACTCACATTCACTCACTCTCGCACACATTCACTCACTCTCGCACACATTCACTCACTCTCGCACACACATTCATTCACTCTCGCACAGACATTCACTCACTCACACTCTCGCACACATTCAGTCACACACATTCATTCAGTCACTCTCGCACACATTCATTCACACTCTCGCTCACACATTGATTCACTCACATTCACTCACTCTCGCACACATTCACTCACTCTCGCACACACATTCATTCACTCTCGCACAGACATTCACTCACTCACACATTCAGTCACACACATTCATTCAGTCACTCTCGCACACATTCATTCACACTCTCACACACACATTCACTCACACTCACACACACATTCTCACTCGCACACATTCATTCACACTCTCGCTCACACATTGATTCACTCACACTCACATTCACTCACTCGCACACATTCACTCACTCTCGTACTCATTCAGTCACACACACATTCATTCACTCACTCACATTCACTCACTCACACTTTAGCACTCTGATTCACATTCATATTAACTCAGTCACCCTCAAACCTACTCTCACAACTACCCTCAAACATACTCTTACATTCATTCACTCACACATTATTCTCACTCTCTCACACAAACACACACAGCCATTAAAAGTGCAGCGGCCGCTTTAAGGAGAGAGAGGGAGCCGGCACGTCCGCAGAGAATGGGCTGTGAGCGTAACCCACTGGGCGAACAAACGGAAAAATGCTGGAATGCAAATTTCAAGAGACCCCCCCCCCAAAAAAAAAAAACACACGAGTGTGTAAAACATTTGTAAGAGTTTAGAAAAATTGTAATGTTTGAATCAAAAAAAGAAGGGGGCGGGGGGGGGGGGGGGGTTTAAAGGAAGGCAGGAAAAAAAAGGGGGCAGATATTAAACTCTGAAGAGAATTGCGAATGAAGCAGTAGTAATGCCTCCCCTCTCTCTAGTGTTTAACACTGAAGGATTCCTCTGTGCATGTGTGAGTTGTATGGGGCTGGCACATGCCTACATTATTCCCCACCCCTCACTTTCTCCAGTGCCTTTATTTAAAAAAACACACATACATACATTTCTAGCAAGATTTCTCCCAGTGTGTGTCACTTAAAGCCAATGGGTTGCCACATGGTGCTGCTATTATTCTGATTCTCCCCCCCCCCCCCCCCCCGGTTTGTGTGTGTGTGTGAAGCAAACATCCGGGTTTCCCTGCTCACTGCTGGACAAGCTTTTTTTTTAAGAAGCCATTTTGGACTGGGTTCAGCTTTTTTTTTCCCCTCCGCCGCGGATCCACCTCCACCGCCCCGGCCATTCAAAAATTATGCCCCATCTTCGGCGAGGGTTGAATCTTTGCCAAGCTCTGCCGCTCCACAAGACCCAATCCAGCCCCACGGTCGCTGCTGCTGCTGTGGTGGTGCACCGGACTTAACTGAGCAAGGACAACAACAACATAACACACTCGAGAAAGAGAGAACTTTTTTTGTTGTGGAAAAAATCCTGGCGGCTGCATTTGTCACCGTGCAGAAATAATTCCAGCTCCTGGTTATTTTGGAGGCGAAGGAAAGAGAGAGAGAGAGAGAGAGAGGAAAAACACCTCACGCGCGAGCGTCAAAGGAGGAGGAGGAGGAGGTGGTGGTTCCACCAACAACAAAAATAAGCGTTTGCTCTGCTTTCTGTGTTTTGTTTGTGCCCTGAGAGTGTTGGGACTTACTGAGCGTGGACACCGACGGGCCCTGGGTCGCTGTCATTTTAACCAGCACTGCTCTTTATTTTTATTATTTTTTTTGGAAAAACTGAGGGAGGATTTTTTTGGGGGAAAAAAGAAGAAAGAGTGAGAGAAAAATGTTTTAAATGTTGTGGAGCTGAACGGATGCCCCACCGCAGGAAATTAATCCAACGTCGGTGCGTTCAAATATGATTATTTGCTGCTTGACTTTTATACTCCTAGCAACTTTTTCTACAGGTAAGGATTGGTGGCTGGGAGACCCCCCCCCCCCTTTATTTTTGTGTGTGTGTCTCTTGTCCTCAACATGGCATTTACCTCCAGACTTTGTGAAGATGAGAGGGCTGGGAGATTCAGACTCTTCATTCTTGTGTGTTGCTTTGATTTGGGATTTTTTTTTTTGCCTTTCTTAAATGATTGCAGATGCTTGTGGTTTGTTTTGCGGGAGGCGACTGGGTTTGTGTGTGTGTGAGTGCAGTTGTAGTTTTGCATTGTACAATATTGTGGAGTAATTTGTGGTTTTCCTATTTGTGTGTGTGTGTGTGTGTTTTTAAAAAAAAGCCCTGAATGATTCATATGGCCTGATTTGCAAAGTGGGGGGATTAGGTGTGCAAGTTTTGTTTTTGTAAGGGGGAGGGGGGGGGGGAGAGAATCAGCACAGCAGGTATTTCATGTGTGTGGGGCGGGGGGGGGGGGGTATTTCTTTTTGTAAAGTTTTTGCCCCATTGGAAAAATATTGGAGCGCAAATGAGAGTTTCTATTTTAAAAAAAAACCTATATAATGTCCATTTTATTGACACATTTGGATAATATCCTTTTTATTTGGTAATGGGGAAAGTTGAGTTAGCTATTTGGGGGTGGTGGAGTTGTAAAATGATGTACCAAATATTCCTGGAAATTTTAACTTCATTGTATAAACAAACGAGTGGGTGGTTGGGGGGTTGGGTTCGCAATCCAATACACAAAATATAAACACAGACCTAATTTAAAATGATTCACGTGGTGAAAACAGACGGGCTTGTCTTGCCCTCACTCTGGCTTCTTCTGGTGTGATCCGCTCCCCCATTGATTACAAGAGACATTAATTTGAAACCCCTCTTCTTTTATGTTAAATTCAAAATGCCCAACTTTTCGCAGCAAAAACAGACACTGGGGCGCGTTTTCCTTTTCGCTGTTGCTGGCCCCGCGTGTAATTTTGTAGCCGAAAAAGGTGAAACATTGTGAAATCCCTTCTTTTAACTTTGTGTGTGTGTGTGGGGGTGGTGGGGGGGGGGGGGGGGTCGGTGAGATCGCAGAGATCGCAAACACGTTTGAGCTGGTGGTGGGGTGAGGGATACCAACAGAAAGTGATCGTGCGATTCTGGAAACAAAGAAGTCGATACGTCCATGTGAAACATTTCTATTTTGCAATATAGTGTCGGAGATGAGTGTTAATTTGCAAATACACACACAAGACAGCCAACTCTCTCTAGGAAATTGCACCCAGTTTTATTTAGACTGGATTATTAAATATGCACCCAAGTCTCTTCCCCCCCCCTTATTTATGGTAAACGTGTGTTTTCACCTCCACTGCCCCTTTTTCTTGGCTTCAAATCCCAATTTTATTTAGAAATGTAAAATCCCACTCTTTTAAGTTAGCTTTGCCTTTTGTGTGTTGACGTTGTGGGTGTGTTGTGGGGAGGGTGGAATTATCACATGGTTGGCTGTGTGTCAACTATGGATCCGAAATGGGAGGAGAAAAAAAAAGCCAAGTGGGGGAGGTGGAGAGCAGGGAAACATTGTGTTTTAAGGTTTAGACACGTGGTGGAGCAGAGTTGTAACAGTGAAAAAATCTGATTCATTCTTTGACTGCGGAAGCTTGTGGTCAAACCGGTGCACTTTTTCAGTTTCTCGCTTAGGGTTTGAAGGGAAACACTGGCCAGCATGGGTGAGGCACTCTGCTACTTTAAAAGCGGGCTGTTTCGCGTGTTTTCGGAAACTTAATTATTTTACAAAACAAAAATACAGTTCAACGCTCAGTGTAACATTTTATTTGAGGGACAGAATCCTCTGGCTGAGTAACGGGAATGAGCTGAAATGCACTGGTCTATAGTGTGTGCATGTGGTACTTGTGTTGTCCTGGTCGCTCTTTGTATTGTGATGGTTCGATTTGTATTTGCTAATTTACTTGTACATACTTTCCTAAACACCTCCCGCTTCTTGCAGGATTGCTTGTGAGATGTGATAACGTTCAAATATTTAAAAAAAAACATTATTTAGTTCCTTAGCCAGCAGTATGAACAAAAAATATAAAGGTTGGGAAGTGAGGAATGCAACCGCAGGATCCCCTTGTTGGTCTTGCAGAGGGGGGTTGAGAGTCACTTTACAGAATGGGGCTGGAGACGCACAAAGAGGCCAGACTGGTTAGGAGAAACACACCAGTGAACTAGGCAGAGAAACACACCAGTGAACTAGGCAGGGTTTTACAATCAGCCGCAGCTTTTGAGGTTTGATTATCTTTTTCAACTGGTGTCAGCCCATTGATAAATCTGCTCACTTTGTGGTCTTTATGGTGGTTGAAAGCAACTGATGTTACAATTCTGACTCCGCTTTGCGTCCAATTGGCTTGTTGGTTATTTAATTAAAAATAAACAACTTAATATTGGAGGCCATGATGTGGAGATGCCGGCGTTGGACTGGGGTGAGCACAGTACGAAGTCTTACAACACCAGGTTAAAGTCCAACAGGCTTGTTTCGAATTTCGGAGCGCTGCTCCTTCCTCAGGTGAATTGGTATTGGAGGGGGGGGGGGGGTGATTTATTGCCCACTTTGTGAAAACCTTCCAGAGTGATGCATTTTGTTTTATATTTAGAGTACCCAATCATTTTTTCCAATTAAGGGGCAATTTGGCGTGGCCAATTCACCTATCCTGCGCATCTTTGGGTTGTGGGGGTGAAATCCACGCAGACACGGGGAGAATGTGCAAACTCCACACGGACAGTGACCCAGGGCTGGGATTCGAACCCGGGTCCTCAGCGGCGTGAGGCAGCAGCGCTAACCACTGTGCCATCATGCTGTCCTCAGAGTGATGCATTTTATCCACACCAGTATTGCATTGATTTCAGATGGAGTTTCCCCCCCCCCCCCCCCCCCCCAGGCATTGAGGGATGGGAGGGAGTGTAAACCCCTGTTGGGCCGAATGGTCTGATTCTTTGCTTGCACATTCGACGTGCTTCCGGGAATGTAATGCTTTGAGAGGCAAAGCAGTTCAGGCAGGTTAAAATGAAATGCTGCTGGCTAAAATTACCACACACCTAATATGTAATGAATTTTCATTTCTTTTTGTTTCAATGATTTCTTCTCTACCCCCCAAGTTTCTTCTTTTTTTGATCAAGAAAAATTCCCACGTTTTTATTGCAAGGTGCATGGCATGTGTTCATTGGAGACTGGGGAACTGTCAGAATGAGATCATTTCTCTGCCTGACTTTGCATGAGATAATCTCTTATACACTCACTTGTCGGACAATCTCCTAATGATGCTTTTATTTTCAACTGTGTTCAGCAGCCAGCCACATGGGCGCGATTAGAAACAAACTGTGATGGCATTTTATTTAAAATAAACATATGCTGTTTGATTTTGGAATGATAAATATTTGAAATGTCTCCCCCCACTGCCCTATGCCCCACACCGATGCTACGAATGCTTTCTCCTCTTTCTAATAAAAAAACCTTAGATTTGTTGCAACTGTGTAACATCGAATGATGTTTTCTTCGACGCATGGGGCATGTTTCTTTTACTGGCAATCCCTCTTTCAAATTGTCCTACTGGACCATTTCTCTCGCTGAAGTGAATCAAAACGTGTCGTGTCAACTGGAGGGATGTAATATCTGAAATGCAGAGTTTATAAATGAGCTGCCCATCACATTTTCAAGCTCCTACTTCTTTTACAAGATGAAATCAAAACGAACGAGGCGCCTGCTGTTGGGTGAGCTTTTGTTTTGAAACCCAGAGTCCTTGGACTTTGAATATCTTAAAACAAGGGTCAGCATTTCTGAAGTGGAAGTTTTGCAGGTGGGCAGTGGGCTGCCATTGTCAGTCCTCTGTTCCAGCAGCATGGCACCAATATGGTGATATTTCAAAATTGCCCCTAACTCTCGGTGCAGGTAAAAGGCATCCGATTGCTGCATCTGAGAGCTTTGCTGTGTTGTCACTACGTTTTGACTAATGTGTAATTGTAACTGGATGGGTGCCGGTCATTCCACACATGGCTAGTGTTTGGCAATGCAAGTGCATATTGAACCATATAACATTCTGATGGTTATGGATGTGTCAAGGGGAAGCTGTTCAAGTATCACTGAAGTAACTTGTCCAAAATTGAAGCATGTTGACCTGAGTCTACTCGTTTTGATCTGTCGTATGATAAATAAGCTGCACAAACGGTTTAAGTTTAGACCAGATCATTCTGAATGGAGTCATTTACAGCTTAATCTTTATTCTATTATACTGCTTTTACCTTTTTTTTCCCCTCTGTGTTTAGTGGTTCTTTTTGGGTATTTTTGCATTAAGTGCCCAACAGACCCATATTGCACCTATCAAAGAATATTGTAACAATACACTAATATTCCCCATTCTGTTTACTGCAGAAAGTGGTCCATTATACTCTTGTCAATCAAGTAGCTGTATTTCTTGACAGTAATGACACAAAATGAGCACTACACTTGTCTATCGTTAACAGAACCAAACTCTACGACTGATGAACACGCAAAGCTGTCAAAGAAGCCCCATTCTTTATTTCACAGAGCGGTGACAATACCGAGACCCTGTGATAGAAAAGTAGTCTTGAGCACAAACAAATATTTCTAAAGCGTGAGGAGAATTAAGGGTTTTGAATAGATCTCGGTTCTGCTGACATTCCTCAGTCAGCTGAGCTTTTTTGCAGATGCATACTATGACACTATCAGAACCCATCTGTTAAATTTTAAATCTTTTGTTGCCTTTCTCTCTTACCTCACCCCCCCCCCCCCCCCCCCCCCCCCCCCCCCAGCCCCCCGGAAGCTGCTGACTAATGGTGAAGTATTTCTCCAAAAGGTTGTCTGTTCTATGACATAATAATCATCTCTGATTTAAGTGTCTGTTTAGATGACAAATTTCAACCAGCTTTCTTACCATCTGGTTGGGAACCACAGCTTGCAAATGGACTCCCTGGATTGTCAACAGGCCTTAAAAAAAAAAAAAAAACCCGAGGCCGTTATTGAGCTCATCCAGAAATCTTGCTGCCCACGTCTACACTGCGTGGCCTGGATAGAGTGGACGTGGAGAGGATGCTTCCACTTGTAGGAAAAACTAGAAGAAGAGGACACAATCTCAGACTAAAGGGACAATCCTTTAAAACCGAGATGAGGAGGAATTTTGTCAGCCAGAGGGTGGTGAATCTGTGGAACTCCTTGCCGCAGAAGGCTGTGGAGGCCAATTCACTGAGTGTCTTTAAGACGGAGATGGATAGGTTTTTGATTAATAAGGGTATCAGGGGTTATGGGGTGAAGGCAGGAGAATGGGGATGAGAAAAATATCAGCCATGATTGAATGGCGGAGCAGACTCGATCGGCCGAGTGGCCTAATTCTGCTCCTATGTCTTATGGACTCTTATCAAGCCCCATTCGCTTATCAACCAACTCGTGATCAAACATCACGTCAGTTTAAAAATCCTCACCCTTCTCTTCCAATCCCTCCATGGCCTCCAGCATTCTACCTCCATAATCTCCTTATTTAAAAACTTCATTGATGGAATGTGGGCGTCGCTGGTTAGGCCATCATTTATTGCCCATCCCTAGTTGCTCTTCGGCCCACAACCCTGAGATTTCTGTACTTTGCTAACTCTTAATTGCTCCCACCATTGGTGGCCGACCTTCAATTGCTGAGTCCTCAAGCTCTGGAATCCACACCCCTCCTCAACCTCGCTACCCCTTTTAAGGCACTCTTTCAAACTTGTCTCCCAAACCAAGCGTCAGGTCATCTGCCCAAATGTCACCTTAATGGCTCGGTATCTAATTTTGTTTTCCAGCTCTCCTGTATTGGGATGTTTTATTATGTTAAAAGGTGCTATATAAATTCAAGTTGTGGTCATTCTTGCCAGTTGCGTCCCTGATTCAGTTTGGTTGATTGGGAAGGTCCGAGATTCAATGTTTGTGACAAGGTTCCACACTTGGATTTAAAATGTAATGAATGAGCTTTTATGAGAAGCAGTGATGTGAAATGAGTTGCTTTGGGATTTCTGAGGTGGCCAGATTCTCCTTGTGGATATTGTAGCTGTTTGATAGGCCAGCTTTTCTGGTGATTTTGAATTGTAATGATGGAGCTAATGCTGGTAAATGAAGTTGAACTACAGATAGGGTGGCACGGTGCTACAGTGGTTAGCACTGCTGCCTCACAGCACCAGAGACCCAGGTTCGATTCCCAGCTTGGGTCACGGTCTGTGCTGAGTCTACATGTCCTCCCAGTGTCTGCATGGGTTTCCTCCGGGTGCTCCGGTTTCCTCCCACAAGTCCAAAGATGTGCAGGTTACATGGGGTTATGGGGAGTGGGCCTCTTTCACTCAGAGGGCCGGTGCCGACTCGATGGGCCGAATGGCCTCCTTCTGCACTGTCGAGATTCTATTCTATGTTTCTATGATTCTATCGACCTTGATCAAAGTGGATGGTAGAGCAGGCGGAGCGGCTGAATAGCCTCCTGTTTCTAGAAAGGAAGAACGTGCAGGGTTATGGAGTGAAGGTGGGAGAATGGCTCCGTGTGAAAGGTTCGTTGGGAGAGTTGGTGCAGACGCGTGGCTGCCTCCTGTGCCGTAATAATTCTATGAAGTAAAGAGAGTGGCAAAGATTCTGTTTTTCCAATTTCAGTGCGTTGGCCTGGGGTTACACTTGTGTGGCTGTTCTGGTGGCTGTGAGAACCCCCTTCCCTTGAACTGTTGTCTGTTCTATTGAAGTGAAATCATGATGAGTCGAACACTGTTGATGCAAAATTCCGGTTAATAATAATCTTTATTGTCACAAGTAGGCTTACGTTAACACTGCAATGAAGTTACTGTGAAAAGCCCCTAGTCGCCACATTCCGGCGCCTGTTCGGGGACACAAAGAGGGAGAATTCAGAATGTCCAAATTGCCCAACGTGTTTAAGTCGTCAACCATTCCCTCTGGCAGAATTGCAAATCCTGTAGAATGATGCCCATGGTGAGCTGAAATTCTACACTGGTAACCCTGGATGAGCCAAGCACGTCAGTGCTTGTTATATAACTACTGTGCCAACTCTTCGAGTGGAGTGAGATCGTGGAAGAGTGTGAAATCAGGAGTGCTGGCCAAGCCACCATTTGAGACCGAGATCTCCATGTGAAAGGACGTGCGAGACCTGGGACTACACCTAAACCCGTGAGGAAGCTAAAAGTGTTGTCGATTGGAGAGGAAGTGGAAGTTGATACAAGTGGAATAGTGTCGCGCAAAGCGAAAAGTGGACCTTGAAGGAGGTTCCACCATTGAGCTTATACACCAGGCATCTTGGAACAGTTCAACAAGCAAGTGCTCGCTCCAGCAAAGCAAAAGGTGCGAACAATAAAAGCAAAATACTGCAGATGCTGGAAATCTGAAACAAAACCAGGAAATACTGGATAAATAAACTCAGTAGGTCTGGCGGTGTTCGTGGAGAGAGACATAGCGTTTCAAGTCCAAATGACCCTTCTCCAGATGGTGAGGACTGTTGCCCCTCCTAACGCCGAAGAAGCTCAGCTAATGTGATTCAAAGCAGCCCGAGCAGACCAATATTCCCATCTCTGTTCCAATCCTGCTGGAAAGGGGAGCCACCCTGTCAAAGAATTGGGAGCCATGAAGTCTACCCACGTTGATGGGTGGCAAGACCATTCTAGACCAAGCACGTGGCATGGTCTTCCACATAGTTAAGCCGTGAGGGTGCTGTGGTTACGGCAGCGATGACAAATGATTGGCTCCAAAATGGTCTCCCCCATGTCTTGATCGGGTATGCACCATGAGGCATTTTTGAAGCAGATGAAACCAGGCTGCAAAGTCTTTTGCCAGCCCACCCACGCTTTGATGTTTAAAAGGTGAACCATGTAATGATAGAAAGTGGAGAAGGGACGTGTCACTGCTCAAGTTTGCACCATCATGGATGGCACCGAAAAAACAGGCGGGGTGGGGGCGAATTCTAAGAATGCCTCACGAATGTCAAGACGCTGTCCACGCTGTACGAGGATAACAAAACCGCCTGGATGACCTCCAGCAGTTTGTGAGATCTGGATCAAGAAAGAGAACAAATTGACACATAGTTACTGCTTCACTGTTTTTCATTTGGCATATGAATCTGTTTTTGATACGTGTTTGCAGGCGTATTGGGTTACAGAGGGATGCATTCATGTGGGAATGGGGACTCCTCGGAAATGGTGCACATCTGCTCAACGTGAGATTGTGGGCGGATCAGTTGGGATTGGACTTTTACTGTATTATAATAATCTTTATTATTGTCACAAGTAGGCTTACATTAACACTGCAATGAAGTTACTGTGAAATGCCCCGAGTCGCCACATTCCGACGCCTGTTTGGGTACACGGAGGGAGAATTCAGAATGTCCAGTTCACCTAACAGCATGTCTTTGGGACTTGAAATTAAAATCGCTTATTGTCACAAGTAGGCTTCAAATGAAGTTATTGTGAAAAGCCCCTAGTCACCTCATTCCGGCGCCTGTTCGGGGAGGCTGGCATGGGAATTGAACTGTGCTGCTGGCCTGCCTTGGTCTGCTTTCAAAGCCAGCGATTTAGCCCTGTGCTAAACCAGCCCCATAACTTGTGGGATTCAATTAATAAATCTGGAACATAAAAGCTCATCTCAGTCACGGTGACCATGGGACTATCATGGATTGTCCTGAAGACCCATCTGGTTCACTAATGTCCTTCAGGGAAGGAAATCTGCCGTCCTTACCCGGTCTGACCTACATGTGGCTCCAGACCCACAGCAATGTGGTTTACTCTTCACTGTGCTCTGAAATGGCCGAGCAAACCATTCAGTTCAAGAGCAATTAGGGATGGGCAATAAATGCTGGCTTTGAGTGACACCCACCATCTCACGAAAAATTCAAGAAAAGAAAATCGTGTCAGGATTGAGCTAATCGATGTGAGGTGAATATTGGCACCTCCATCAAATTTCTTGCAGAAGTTAATTGGATAAACACCTGAAGAGGAATTAAAATGCAGGGCAATGGGTGTAGGGTGGTATCACTCACTGAGTTCCTCTTGGAGAGCACCAACACAGACCTGATGGGCCGAATGGCAGCCTTCTGTGCTGTAATCATCCCCTGATTTGTAAATGCGATGGGAGAAAAGAAACTTACAAAAACGAGTGGTTTGCATCTGGAATACACGGCCTGAACATGTGGCGGTGGCAGCTTCAATCGAGACACTCGAGGGCATTAGATCCACAGAATCGCTATTGTGCAGAAGGTGTACATTCAGCCCATCGAGTCTGCACCGACCCTCTTAAAGAGCGCCCTACCTAAGCGTACGGCCCCACCCTATCCCTGTAACTCCACCTCATCATTTTGGACACTAAGGGGTAATTTAGCATGGCTAATCCACATCTTTGGAGTGTGGAAGGAAACCAGAGCAACCGGAGGAAACCCACGTAGACACATGAGAACGTGCAAGCTCCACACAGATAGTTGTTCAAGGCTGAATTGAACCTGGGTCCCTGGCGTTGAGAGTTATGTGCAGGGGCACGGGGGGAAAAGGCACGGGAATGGCACTAAGTCAGGATGCTCATGTGGAGAGCCGGTGCAGACACGACTGGCCGAGTGGCCTCCTTCCGCACCGTAACAATTCTGTGATGATTCCCATGATCACTTGTGGGCGAATCCAAGACTAAGGCTCAGAAACTCTAGATTGACGTTAATAAGGAAATGGGGAAAAATGCCCTTACCCAGAGCATGTTTGGAACAAGGAACCTGTTGCCATGGGAGAGAAGTAATTTTGATGCTTACCAAAGGAAACTGGATGATGACATGAGAGAAAAGTGAATGGAAAGATGGGCAGAAAGAATGGAAGGTGATCCATGTGGGATAGCATGTACAAAGAATAGTTGGGCCGAATGGTCTGCTTCTGTGCTGTCTATTCGATTTAAATATTGTAATTTTGCCGGGTCCACCTGTAATGCTTGGAAGGGAATGAGCTGGGAGGGGGCAACAGTGGGAGCTTCTCCTGAAAACTGTACGAAAGCTGCCTGTCATGGGATTTACTTCACAGTGGCAGTCTGAATTGGGTTCACTGACGTGCAAAATCATAAGAATATTTTAACACCTGCAGAATTTTCAGCCAATTGTATTTTTCGTTGCTCTTTGGCCTTAACTTTGAAATGGCCAATTTATAAACTTTCACTTTCTTTGTGCAGCTCTTTGCCTGAAAGTGGGGGGTGGAAATTGAGAGTTATGAGTGTCGCAGCTGTGCTCCACACACACACACACAACAAGCCTCTTTTGAAAGGATGAGGTGGAGCATTTGAATTAATCACACGCCTGGGGTCACATCAGTTATAAAAGGGGTCCTTTCCTTGTGGAGAACAGAACTGTACTTCCTTCACTTACACTATGGCTTGGAGCTCGCACAAGGTTATCATTAATGCTGCATATTACATATCCGGAACCTTGTCCGACTCTGCTGTGTCCAGATGCGGGCTGCTGCATCTATCTATCTAATGCTGACCCCCTTCACCAAGACGAAATAGACTCCTCTCGAATCTTCGAGTGTGAAGAGTGGCCGACTGGAGGATGGCAGGAACTGGAAGCTTTTTCTGGGGCTCGAGGGCCATTGTTCCTGGAGTACTTTCAGACTTTTGGGCATGTAATTCTTTTCATTGTGTTGTTGGGGATTTCTGGCTCGGACTGTGGGTTGATAGGCGGGGTGTACAAAATAACAATTTTGGGACAGTGCAAATTTTGAGATCCCGAATTCCTTTTGTAAAACAAAAGACTAACATTTTATACAGCTCTTTTCACAACTTCCAGATATCCCTGTTGCGTTGCAGCTCATGAAGTACTTTCTGAAGTGTATTCACGACTGCAATGTAGGAAACATGGCGGCCACTAGGAGCTTGGCAAATCCCCATACTGGCACACGAACAGCAATGTGGTAATGACCGGTGTTCTGTTTTTGTGGCGGTGTTTGGAGGCCACTGGACATCGATCTTCTTCAAAAAGTGCTACGGGATCTTCCTGACTAAGCAGGTGGACGGAGCCTCGGTTGAATGTCTCATCTGAAAAGCCTTCACCTGCACCTCCCAACAGTGCAGCACTGCAGTGAGTGCTCAAGCCCTGGAGTGGGCCGTAAACTCCGAATCTTGTAATTCAGAGGCGAGTGTGCCACCAACTGAGCCATAACTGACACACGCGTGGCTAATTGGCATGTACGCGAGAGAGAGTAGTGTCTTAAAAGCTGTTTGAAAGAGAGGGTCGATATTTGGTCGTTGCCCAGTTGTCTTACCATAGAATCCCTACAGTGCAGAAGGAGGCCATTCGGCCCATTGATCCTGCACTGACCCTTCGAAAGAGCACCCTACCTCGGCCCAATCCCCCACCCTATTCTTGTAACCCTGCCCAACCATTGGATACTTGGTAGCAATTTAACGTGGCTAATTCACCTAATTGCACACTTTTTTGACTGTAGGAGGAAACTGATGCAGACACAGTGGGAATTCCACACAATCACCTGGCGCCAGGATTGAACCAGGATCCCTGGCATTATGAGGCAGCAGTGCTAACCACTGTGCCCCCACGCTGCCCACTTAATTATATATGCATAAAGATAATTAGTGGGGGGGGTGAGGGGGTCAGAAAGGTTGTAATCTCGGGATTACTCCCTGTGCCACGTGCCAGTGAGGCTAGAAATAGGAGGATAGAGCAGCTAAACACGCGTGGTAAACAGTTGGTGTAGGAGGGAGGGTTTCCGTTATCTGGACCACTGGGAGCTCTTCCGGGGCAGGTGTGACCTGTATAAGAAGGACAGGTTGCATCTAAACTGGAGAGGCATAAATATCCTGGCCGCGAGGTTTGCTAGTGTCACACGGGAGGGTTTAAACTAGTATGGCAGGGGGTGGGCACGGGAGCAATAGGTCAGAAGGTGAGAGCATTGAGGGAGAACTAGGGAATAGGGACTGAGGCAGAGCAGACAGGGAGAAGTTGCTGAACACAGCGGGTCTGGTGGCCTGAAGTGCATATGTTTTAATGCAAGAAGTATTACGGGTAAGGCAGATGAACTTAGAGCTTGGATTAGTACTTGGAACTATGATGTTGTTGCCATTACAGAGACCTGGTTGAGGGAAAGACAGGATTGGCAGCTAAACGTTCCAGGATTTAGATGTTTCAGGTGGGATAGAGGGGGTTGTAAAAGGGGTGGCAGAGTTGTGCTACTGGTTAGGGAGGATATCACAGCTGTACTACGAGAGGACACCTCTGAGGGCAGTGAGGCTATATGGGTAGAGATCAGGAATAAGAAGGGTGCAGTCACAATGTTGGGGGTTTACTACAGGCCTCCCAACAGCCAGCGGGAGATAGAGGAGCAGATAGGTAGACAGATTTTGGGAAAGAGTAAAAACAACAGGGTTGTGGTGATGGGAGACTTCAACTTCCCCAATATTGACTGGGACTCACTTAGTGCCAGGGGCTTAGACGGGGCAGAGTTTGTAAGGAACATCCAGGAGGGCTTCTTAAAACAATATGTAGACAGTCCAACTAGGGAAGGGGCGGTACTGGACCTGGTATTGGGGAATGAGCCCAGCCAGGTGGTAGAAGTTTCAGTAGGGGAGCATTTCGGGAACAGTGACCACAATTCAGTAAGTTTTAAAGTGCTGGTGGACAAGGATAAGAGTGGTCCTAGGGTGAATGTGCTAAATTGGGGGAAGGCTAATTATAACAATATTAGGTGGGAACTGAAGAACCTAGATTGGGGGCGGATGTTTGAGGGCAAATCACCATCTGACATGTGGGAGGCTTTCAAGTGTCAGTTGAAAGGAATTCAGGACCGGCATGTTCCTGTGAGGAAGAAGGGGTCACGAAAAGTCATTGGCAAATAGGGTTAAGGAAAATCCCAGGGCTTTTTACACGTACGTAAAAAGCAAGAGGGTAGCCAGGGAAAGGGTTGGCGCACTGAAGGATAGGCAAGGGAATCTGTGTGGCGCCAGAGGAAATGGGCGAGGTACTAAATGAATACTTTGCATCAGTATTCACCAAAGAGAAGGAATTGGTAGATGCTGAGTTTGGAGAAGGGTGTGTAGATAGCCTGGGTCACATTGAGATCCAAAAAGACGAGGTGTTGGGCGTCTTAAAAAATATTAAGGTAGATAAGTCCCCAGGGCCTGATGGGATCTACCCCAGAGTACTGAAGGAGGCTGGAGAGGAAATTGCTGAGGCCTTGACAGAAATCTTTGGATCCTCACTGTCTTCAGGTGATGTCCCGGAGGACTGGAGAATAGCCAGTGTTGTTCCTCTGTTTAAGAAGGGTAGCAAGGATAATCCAGGGAACTACAGGCCAGTGAGTCTTACATCAGTGGTAGGGAAATTACTGGAGAGAATTCTTTGAGACAGGATCTACTTCCATTTGGAAGCAAATGGACGTATTAGTGAGAGCCAGCATGGTTTTGTGAAGGGGAGGTCATGTCTCACTAACTTGATAGAGTTTTTCGAGGAGGTCACAAAGATGATTGATGCAGGTAGGGCAGTGGATGTTGTCTATATGGACTTCAGTAAGGCCTTTGACAATGTCCCTCATGGTAGACTAGTACAAAAGGTGAAGTCACACGGGATCAGGGGTGAGCTGGCAAGGTGGATACAGAACTGGCTAGGTCATAGAAGGGAGAGAGTAGCAATGGAAGGATGCTTTTCTAATTGGAGGGCTGTGACCAGTGGTGTTCCGCAGGGATCAGTGCTGGGACCTTTGTTGTTTGTAGTATATATAAATGATTTGGAGGAAAATGTAACTGGTCTGATTAGTAAGTTTGCAGACGACACAAAGGTTAGTGGAATTGCGAATAGCGATGAGGACTGTCCGAGGATACAGCAGGATTTAGATTGTTTGGAGACTTGGGCGGAAAGATGGCAGATGGAGTTTAATCCGGACAAATGTGAGTTAATGCATTTTGGAAGGTCTAATGCAGGTCTGGAATATACAGTGAGTAGTAGAACCCTCAATGAATGAATGAAATGAAATAAATCACTTATTGTCACAAGTAGGCTTCAAATGAAGTTACTGTGAAAAGCCCCTAGTCGCCACATTCCGGCGCCTGTTCGGGGAGGCTGTTACGGGAATCGAACCGTGCTGCTGGCCTGCCTTGGTCTGCTTTCAAAGCCAGCAATTTAGCCCTGTGCTAAACAGCCCCAAAACAGCAAGTGTATTGAAAGTCAGAGAGATCTAGGTGTACAGGTCCACAGGTCACTGAAAGGGGCAACACAGGTGGAGAAGGTAGTCAAGAAGGCATATGGCATGCTTGCCTTCATTGGCCGGGGCATTGAGTATAAGAATTGGCAAGTCATGTTGCAGCTGTATAGAACCTTAGTTAGGCCACACTTGGAGTATAGTGTTCAATTCTGGTCGCCACACTACCAGAAGGATGTGGAGGCTTTAGAGAGGGTGCAGAGAGATTTACCAGAATGTTGCCTGGTATGGAGGGCATTAGCTATGAGGAGCGGTTGAATAAACTCGGTTTGTTCTCACTGGAACAAAGGAGGTTGAGGGGCGACCTGATAGAGGTCTACAAAATTATGAGGGGCATAGACAG
Organism: Scyliorhinus torazame; assembly: GCF_047496885.1. NCBI lineage: Eukaryota > Metazoa > Chordata > Chondrichthyes > Carcharhiniformes > Scyliorhinidae > Scyliorhinus > Scyliorhinus torazame. Next base: position 37,461,115 of record NC_092712.1, on the reverse strand, counting down.
AGTGGATAGTCAGAGGCTTTTCCCCAGGGCAGAGGGGTCAATTACTATGGGGCATAGGTTTAAGGTGAGAGGGGCAAGGTTTATAGTAGATGTACGAGGCAAGTTTTTTACACCGAGGGTAGTGGGTGCCTGGAACCCGCTACTGGAGGAGGTGGTGGAAGCAGGGACGATAGTGACGTTTAAGGGGCATCTTGACAAATACATGAATAGGATGGGAATAGAGGGATACGGACCCAGGAAGTGTAGAAGATTGTAGTTTAGTTGGGCAGCATGGTCAGCACGGGCTTGGAGGGCCGAAGGGCCTGTTCCTGTGCTGAACATTTCTTTGTTCTTTTTGAAAGCTGGAAACTTTGATCAACTATTTTGTTGCACCATCACCATCATGGGGGCTGTGGAAATATTTGCTAATGTGAACATAAGACCATAAGACATAGGAGCCGAATTAGACCATTTGGCCCATCAAGTCTGCTCCACCATTCAATCATGCTGGACTCCTCCCAAGACCTGGCATGTTGTGGTGAGAAAATTAAACTCTTTCACTTTATTTGACCACTCTCATTCCCAGAGTTTGGGATTGGGAAGGGGGCTTTGAAGTAGGATTCGGAGGGGGGAGAGGCGAGGGTTAACCCCAGGAACAAGGGCTTCGGAGGCCCAGACTAATGCTCTGGTGATACGGGTTCCAATTCCATTATGGCAGCTGGTGGAATTTAAATTCCATTCATAGAATCAGGAATTGAAAAGCTAATCTCAATGATTTTGCCCATGACAACGATCATCAAATCTGTCTCGTTCTTTAGGGAAGGAAATCTGCCATCCTTGCCTGACCTCGCCTACATGTGACTCCAGACCCACAGCAGTGTGGTTGATTCTTAATTGCCCTCTGTAATGGCCGAGCAAGCCCTACAGTTCAGGGGCTGTTGGAGATGGGCAACAGATGCTGGGCCAGCCAGCGATGCTCACATGACATGAAGTTTTATGTGGATGTGCTTTCTCTGCCATATGGATTAAGAGGAGACATGATATTGGCTTGTAAAATGCCAAAGCAGTAATAAATGGAAATGCAAGCAAGCTATCAACTTGTGACTGAGAGCACCGGGCTAGGGAATGTGTTAACACAAAAGGCTTCAAGTAAAATATGAAATTCGAAGGAACTTTTCCTTCCTCTCTTCTCTCTCTCTCCCCCTCCAGCCCCCCAAGCTTATTTGTGGTAGTTTACACCGAGCATTGACAACAGAGTGGTTGTTCTTTACTGATGCTCCTGTGAGAGCGTCTTTAGATTTGTTACTTTTATGGTGCTATATAAATGCGAAAGCAAAATTCTAATGCGTGGCCATTAACCTGAAACGTTAACTGTTTCCTCTCCACTGAAGCGTGACCTGTTGAGTATTTCTGGTATTTTCTGTGTCTATATAAATGTAAGTTGGCTGATTCTCAGTAAGGAGAGTTAGCCATTGTTTTATGGGTAGGCCCAATCTTTTAGAACATCGAACATAGAATGATACAGCGCAGTACAGGCCCTTCGGCCCACGATGTTGCATCGAAACAAAAGCCATCTAACCTACACTATGCCATTATCATCCATATGCTTATCCAATAAACTTTTAAATGCCCTCAATGTTGGCGAGTTCACTACTGTTGCAGGTAGGGCATTCCACGGCCTCACCACTCTTTGCGTAAAGAACCTACCTCTGTCCTATATCTATTACCCCTCAGTTTAAAGCTATGTCCCCTCGTGCCAGCCATTTCCATCCGCGGGAGAAGGCTCTCACTGTCCACCCTATCTAACCCCCTGATCATTTTGTATGCCTCTATTAAGTCTCCTCTTAACCTTCTTCTCTCCAATGAAAACAACCTCAAGTCCATCAGCCTTTCCTCATAAGATTTTCCCTCCATACCAGGCAACATCCTGGTAAATCTCCTCTGCACCCGCTCCAAAGCCTCCACGTCCTCCCTATAATGCGGTGACCAGAACTGTACGCAATACTCCAAATGCGGCCGTACCAGAGATTTGTACAGCTGCAACATGACCTCTTGACTCCGGACTTTCTTCATCCTTTAATCACAGACGCACATTCTAGTAGGAATCCCCCTGGCCAGCAGCAGATTTTCTGGTGAACCCCTCCATTCTCCTCTCCGTGCCCCTGCTCCTCCCTCGCTTCCCTTTGCTTGAATGGAAAGTGGCAGTTTCCTCTCTGGCACTCTGTGCCAAATCAGCTTCTGGTCTACCTCACTCTACCAAATGGAGCGGTGAATTTACCCACCGCGTCACTCAGCTACAGGGTGCTTGTTTGGTCGCTGTTTATGCACCTGTTCTCTACAGTTACCCACTGCAGGAGACCCTGGGGCTGCCCCCGCCCCTCTAACCACACTCCAGGATTTGCGAGGTGGCCAAATATGATAACTTGGAGAGCGTGCCTAACTGCCGGTGGTGCAGTCTTACAGATCAGGCATTGAACCGAGATTCTGAATTCAGCCCTGTTTGGGTGGCCATGAAAAAACTCCCGCAGCACTGTTCTTTCAAAGAAAAACAAGGTGTTCTCCCGGCATCCTGGGAAATTTTCAACCCATAAAATAGATTTGATTGGCAATGATCTCGTTGCGGTTTGTGGAATCTTGCCATGTGCAAAATGACTGCTCCATTGCCGAGAGTAACCGCACCCATGGCCTGTGAGGGGCTAGAAATTTTCTGCCTCTTTTATCCTGGATTTTCTATGTAAGGCCAGTTATTAAAGAGCGTTCCTCGACACTAACCTTTGCAAATCCAGTGATTTTACACCATACTGGGGTTTCTCAGCAATTTGACTCAGACGTTTCACTGGTGCCATTGTAAACATAGAGCTCGAGTGGTGCATGAACTTTTGTGAGCCTGGTGGAGGGGCTGCATGTGTGCGTGATGCAGTATGTCGTCGTTTTGATTGATGCTCTCCTTATTGGCGATCCTCGAACCTCATTCGTGCAACAAGAGCATGAGAACATACAAATCAGGAGCAGGAGTAGGCCATTTGGCCCTTCAAGCCTGCTCCGCCATTCAATAAGATAGACCATGGCTGATCTGATCATGGCCTCCAATCCACTTTTCTTCCCTCTCCCCATAACCCTTGACTCCCCTTGTAGATGAGAAAAATCTGCCAAACTCAGCCATGAATATGTTCAGTGACCCAGCCTCCCACTACTCGCTCTCTGGGGTAGAGAATTCCAAAAATCGATGACCCGCTGAGAAAATATATTCCTCCTCATCTCTGTCCTAAATGGGAGACACTTATTTTGAAACTATTTCTCTTATTTCTTAACTCCCCCATAAGGGGAAATATCTTCTCTGCATCCACTCTGTCAAGTTCCCTAAGAATCTTGTAGGTTTCAATAGTATTACCTCCCATTAACTCCAAAGGATACATACCCAACCAGTTCAACTTTTCCTCATTAGACAATCCCTTTGTCCTCCGAATCAGCTGAGTGAAACTATTTGCGCTGCTTTAATGCAATTATATCTTCAATAAGGAAACCCAAACTGTTATGGTCTCACCAACACCCTGTCTAACTGTAGTGAAACATCCCTACTTTTATATTTAATTCCCCTTGCAACAAACAACAACATTTCCATTTGTCTAATCACTTGCCGTACTAACCTTTTGTGATTCTGTGTACCAGGACACCCAGACCCCTCTGACGCTCAAAGACTTGCCATCTCTCCCCATTTAAGTAATATGCTTCTTTTCCATTTTTCCTGCCGAATTGAGCAAATTTGCATTTCCCCACATTATAGTCTGTCTACTCCAACCTTTGCCCCACTCACTATCTCTATCCCTTTGCAGACTCCTTATGTTCGCTTCCCAACTTGCTCTCCTACCTATCTTGGTGTCATCAAATTTAGCTATCACATTTTCAGTCCCTTCATCGAGGTCGTTGATATGAATTGTGAATGATTGAGGTCCTTCCACTCGTTACATTTTACCAACCTGAAAATGGGTTCTTTCTCTTTACTGCTAGCTAACTCCTCTATACATGCTAATATGTTACCTACACTGTCGATTTTTGTTTTATTCATCACAGCACTTATTGCCATCCCTAATTGCCCTTGCTTGGGCATTCAAGAGTAAACCGCATTGCTGTGGCTCTGGAGTGACTTGTAGATTAGATTGGGAAATTTCCTTCCCTAAAGGACATTAGTGAACCAATCGACAATGGTTTCAGATTTTTATTGAACCCGGGTCCCCAAGAACATTTATTAGTCCAGTGACAATACCAATATGCCACGACCTCCCCTTGTCAGGTGTCTTCTGGAAATCCAAGCACACCACATCCACAGGTTCCCCTTTATCCACTCGTTACTTCCTCAAAGAACTCTTGATAAATTAGTCAAACATAATTTTCCTTTTACCAAACCATGTTGCCTCTGCCTGATTGCATTGAGATTTTCCAAGTGCCATGAGATAACGTCTGTAATAATAGATTCCTGTATTTTCTACCTCACAGATGTTAAGTTTCCTGATTTCTGTCTCCCTCCTACTTTGAAAGGAGATGTCGCATTTGCGATTTTCCAATCTGCTGGGACCTTTCCAGATCCAGGAAATTAGAAGTAATGATCTATGACTTCAGAAGTCACTTCTTCTTAAGACCCTGAGGTGAAGTCAAATTGGGTCCTGGGGCCTGGTCAGCTTTTAGTTCTAATAATTTTCTCACTACCCTTTCCCCGATGGTAATTGTTTTAAGTTCCTCCCTCTCTTTCACCTTTTGATTTACAGTTATTTCTGGGATGTGATTTGTATTCCCTACAGCGAAAGCAGAATATCTGTTCGATTCATCTGCCGTGTCCTTATTTTCCATGATTATTCTATAAAAAGAACGAAAGAGCTGCTTACTGGGTTTAGCATACATTTACACTCACCAGGCCAGGTTCTGCATAAAAATTAGTTATTAATTGAGTGTCTAACTGGGTCAGTTGAACAGATTTGCATTATCAAAGGTGACTAGGTGTTTAAACTAGAAACTTAACTACACACAGAGGTAAAAATAGCTCTTTATGCGCTTAAAGTCATGCAGGTACACAAGAGATTTGTCTGAGGGGAATTGGTGTTAACAGGGCTACATGCCATTCTGTGTCCCCCATCTTCTCATAATAAAAGCAAAATACTGTGGATGCTATTTGCCATTGAAAGCCCATCTGGTTTACTGTTGCTGTTCAGGGAGGAAGTCCACCAGACCTGCAGCAATGTGATTGACTCTTTTAATTGCCCTCTGCAGTGGCCCGGCAAACCATTCGGTACAAGGGCAATAATGGGCGCTGGCTTTGCCGACAAAACTCACACCCCAAGGATAAATACAAAAAAAAAGCATGCAAATTATGTTGAAGGGATTGTACCATTCAGAGATGTGGAACTTCAGCAGCAGCTGAATGCGCAAGAGACAGGAGCTGGAGTAGACCACTCGGCCCATCGTCCATCATGGCTGATCTTGGGCTCTGACTCTGTTTTCTCGCCCACACCCCATTTCCCTGAATTCCCTGAGAGACCAAAAACCTGTCCATCCCAGTCCTGAATGTATTCGACGAGGGAGCATCCCCAACCCCCTGGAGTAGAGAATTCAGAACCCCCCAACAGTCCTTTGAGTTGATTTTCTCCCCGCTTCTCAGTCCTGACTGTCCGTCCCCCTATCTCCTGAGGCTGTGCTCCCGTGTTTTAGATACCCCGGCCAACGGAAATGACATCGCCGACCCAAGCGCAGCAGCACCACTATCTGCCCGTATTAAGGGATGAGGGGGTGGGGGAGTCTCAATGGCGGCTTTGCAGAAGGGTGCGTAGAAGGACAATAATAATCTTTATTATTGTCACAAGTAGGCTTACATTAACACTGCAGTGAAGTTACTGTGAAAATCCCCTAGTCGCCATACTCCAGCGCCTGTTCGGGTACACAGGGAACATTCAGAATGCCCAATTCACCTAACAAGCATGTCTTTCAGGACTTGTGGGAGGAAACCGGAGCACCCGGAGGAAACCCACGCAGGCACGGGGTGAACGTGCAGACTCCACAAAGGCAGTGACCCAAGCTGGGAATGTTAATGTAAGCCTACTTGTGACACTTAATAAAGATTATTATTATGTTCTCTCTAGCTTTGACAGACTCATCCAGACTCGAAACGTTAGCTCCATTCTCTCCCCACAGATCCTGTCAGACCTGCTGAGATTGTCCAGTCTTTACTGTTTTTGTTACAGATTTATACTATTGTGGGGGAGGGGGAGGGGTGTTGGCGTGGAGCGGGGGGTGGGCGGGGGCAACAATTGGTGGAGATTGACCAAGACTTCATGGACAAAAAGACAAAGGGAAAGTAAGTGGTGGTGATCAAGGATAAGAAGACTGCCGATACTAGCATAAGAGATGGGAATATGTTAATGGAAGAACAAAGGTAAACCGTGTGTCAAAGGGCAACTAGGAACAGGGAACAGATAGCCCAGGTGGGGTGGGGCAGGACAGTGGACAATGGTGAGGGGAAAACTGAAGAAGAGTCATACGGGCTCCAAGCGTTAACTCTGTTTTTCTTTTCACAGATGCTGCCAGACCTGCCGAGTTTATGTGCAGCATGGTAGCATAGTGGTTAGCACAGTTGCTTCACAGCTCCAGGGTCCCAGGTTCGATTCCCGGCTTGGGTCACTGTCCTCTGTGGAGTCTGCACGTTTTCCCCGTGTCTGCGTGGGTTTCCTCCGGGTGCTCCGGTTTCCTCCCACCGTCCAAAGATATGCGGGTTAGGTGGATTGGCCATGCTAAATTGCCCTTAGTGTCCAAAAAGGTTAAGAGGGCGTTACTGGGGATAGGGTAGAGAGGTGGGCTTGAGTAGGGTGCTCTTTGTAAGGGCCGGTGCAGACTTGATGGGCCGAATGGCCTCTTTCTGCACTGTAAATTCTATGATTTTCCAACACTTGCTGCAGATACTGTTTATTTTCAGCTAAAAAAAATTGCCACAGGGATTCCTTATTCTTCTTTGTGTTCGACCCAAAACTGGAGGCCAGGTTGGTTTCCCGTATCAGGCTTTCCGAACAGGCGCCGGAATGTGGCGACTAGGGGCTTTTCACAGTAACTTCATTTGAAGCCTACTTGTGACAATAAGCGATTTTCATTTTCATTCAGATACTGGAGATCTGAAACAAACACAGTATTTGCTTCTATTATTTTGGTTTCAATGTTGTTGAGCATGGTGGTGAGAGTCCACGTGTCTCAAACGCAGGCTCTCCCAAAATAAACCTTTTTTTAAAAAAAATCTCTTCACAAGGCTCGAAACTCGGATGGATTTCTAAAGTTCTGGGGAAAATGAATGTGCCTCGGGATGTGTGGCAGGCATTGCAAGCTTGTAATCACCCTAAGCGCGCAGCACTTAAACCAAGGTGCTGAAGAAGGGAGCCCTGCATACCTTGAATACCGAGCAGAGTGTTTGTGACATCTATGCAGCCAAACCTGAGGGACTGGTTTAGTTGCCACAGCGATTGGTGCCGCATTTTATTTCAAAAATGCTCGGTTTCAATAATCTGACCTTCTGACGAGCTGCCGCTTAATTCTGAAGTCTAGTGACATAACTTTTGAGGTGCCTGTTACATTCCTGCATAGTTACTGTGCTCGAGTCGCCAATGGTGTCTTTCTTGAGCCAGTAATACATGTTCTGGAGTTCTGCTCATCCTAACTGTAACCCACTGTAGTGGCTCCCTGATATATTGGAAGCGAGTCATTGTACGGAGAGCCATGTTTGAAGTGAGTCCGCATAAGGAGTAGTGTGACGTATTGTAAAGGTTGAAGAGATGCTGATGTGTTGCAATGAAGAGGATGATGCAGTTACCTGATTTGTGCTGTTTGGGACAATATTCCCATTAGCCCAGTTGGACATCGTACTTCCATCAAAGTAACCGGCAGATGGGCAATGTGAGGAGAACACGTCTCGTGGAGTGGCTTGTTGACTTGTTCCAGTCTTGTTGGCAGAGCTGGCAGCTGAGAGCGCAGAAGTGACTTTGGCTTCGAGGTGAATGTCCTGGGCATGTTTATTTTCAGCTGAAAGAAATGGCCGCAGGGATTCCTTATTCTTCTTTGTGTCCGACCCAAAACTGGAGGTCAGGTTGGTTTTCCGAACGTATGGATTGTGATGACCGCCTGCTGCACTGGAGTTGTAATGTATTTCAGAGATTCCAAGTTGAACCTCCCTTTGTATGGTGCCTGTCGTGTCATCATAGCTTTTTGACGTTGGTTATAACCAGTGGATTCGATTGGAAATTAATCCACTGATCCCAAGACCAGTGGAATCTGTTTTTCATGATGTCAGTTGATGGATGGATGTTGGCTGGATTCTAAGACAACTCCCGGGCCACCTTCAATGGCCAGGGCATCTTTTGGAATCACCTGGAGTGGTGAACAGGGCATCTGTTAACAAAGCTCAACGATGGCCATGTTTCAGTGTAGGGTAAGCATGTAACCTTGCTAATCAGAAGCACGATTGTCTGCAAAGAAGCACTTACTATTACATTGTATTTCTCCAGCACTGTTCATGTGGTTTGAGGTCAGGGTTATTACTGTTTACAGCCCTCACTCTGATTCATGTCCAGCCAGGCTTATTAGCATTTAGAAATATTTGGCGTTATCTTTACTTCAAACTGTGGTGCTGGGGCAGCACGGTGGTGCAATGGCTAGCACTACTCCCTCACGGCGCCAAGGACCCGGGGGTCGATCTCAACCCCAGGCCACGTTTGCACATTCTCCCAGTGTCTGCATGGGTCTTACCCCTACAACCCAAAGATGTGCAGGGTAGGTGAATTGGCCATGCTAAATTGCCCCTTAATTGGGTATGCTAAATATTTTTTAAAAGCTGTGGTGCTCCCATCAGTTTTTGCCCTTGCACCCTGCTACATAACCGTTGGAACTCAGCCCCATGCAGTCGAAATTGCGTACATATTAGGAGACGGCCACTCGGCCTGTCGAGTCTGCTCCACCACTCAATTTGATCATGGCTGATCCTATTGTGTAATCTCAACCCCACATTCCTGCCTCACCCCAGATAACCTTTCACCCCCTTGTTAACCAGGAATCTATTTAGCTGTCTTATCTATATTCAAACACTCTGCTTCCACTGCCTTTTACCAAGTCCCATGGGTCCTGGAAATGTCTGGTGCGACATTTGGTGGAAGCAGCTTGTGCTGGTGCCCTACAAGGAGCGCCCAAAAACATATTGACAATGACATTCCATTTAAGTCTTGGAAACATGGGGGATCGGCTGAAGCTGAGTGCACAGCACTCACCTGAGTCTTAATGTTGTAGGTTTAAGTCCCTCTCTCGTGTCGTGCTGAGAAAGTGCTGCGGGCGTTGTCGACCCACCACGATTAGCCTGGAGTCTTCAAGAATTGAAGATCAATCTCCAGGGCACTGCTGTGTGCAACCCTGGAAAAAAAATCATTGGGATGTCAACAAATATTTATTACTCTTCTTTAGCTGGCAGCTGCTGTGGTTCTTTGGATGGTGTTTCTGACCCAGTAGATGGGGAATCCCAGGTGTTTAACACTCGTGTTGATACATAATTAATGGGGGGGTTGGTTTAACTCCGTTGGCTGGACAGCTGGTTCGTGATGCAGAGCGCGGGTTCAATCCCTGCACTGGCTGAGGTTATTCATACAAGCTTGCCCCTCGCCTGAGGTGTGGTGACTATCAGGTTAAATCACCACCAATCAACTCTTTTCCCCCCTCAAAGAGCCCATGGTCATCTGGGACTGTGGTGACTTTACTTTAATTCAGGACAGTGACCAACTTGGAGAAAGAGATTGGTAGTCCTATGGCATCACTGCTCTTGTTCTTCTTGGCATTAGCAGCGGCTGGGCTGATGGGCACTGTTGAGATAACCACGTTCAGTTAACCTTCCGAAAAGAAGTTCTGTTGTTGGAACATCAGGAATGGAGGGGAGCCGGCATCCGGTCCGGAGGCTGTGCGCTCTTCTCCCAGTGGTTCTGGAAAGCACCTGAGCATTCCCTCCCTCGCATACTTCTGACACCAGCCTTGTTAAATAGGCCGAATTGCCATGCACACCTTTGTACGTGCGGTCTGTCTTTGTGAGTTGTCGTTCCCTGGTTGGGAGTTCGAGGCCAGTACCATCTACAAGATGCACTGCAGCACATCGCCAAGGCCCCTTCGATAGCATTTTCCAAACTCCCGACCTCACCCACCTAGAAAGAGGTCATCAACAAATGCATGGGAACTCCACCACCTGCGAGTTTCATTGAGTATGTTCAACACAGCGATTAATAATTTCTAGATAATGAAGATATCGTGCGATATGAGAATAGTGCGGGGAAAGTGACGTTGAGCTGGAAGATCGGCCATGACCTGGTTGAATGGTGGAGCAGGTTCGAGGGGACAATTGGCCTACCTCTGCTCCGATGTTCTCCAGGCCACCCACCATCCTGACTTGGTAATATATCGGCCGTTCTGTCCCCGTCACTGGGTCAAACTTCTGGAACTCCCTTCCTAACAGCACTGTGGGTGCACCTACACCACATGGACTGCAGCGGTACAGGAAAGCGGCTCACCACCACCATCTCGAGGGCAATTGGGGGTGGGTAATAAATGCTGGTCGAGCCAGCGATGCCCACATCCTATGAAAGAATAAAAAGAATTCTGACACTCAGTCATGATCTTGCTACAAAAGTAACAGTGACGGATATCTTGACACTGTTACCACTGCAGCTAGAGAGTTTGTAACCCGCTAGTGTTCTGGCGCAATGTGAGAATTGGTGAAGTACTTGAAGGGGAAAGATTTGCTCGGCTATGGGGGCAAGAGCAGGGCAGTGCTTCTGACTGAATTGCCCCTTCAAAGAGCTGTCTCAGAATTGAATGCCTCCTTCTCTGATAGTCTGTGGTTCAAGGTGATGAGAGGATCTCATTTTAATGAGTAGTCCTGGCTGACTTAGCTTCATAGCATCCCTACAGCGCAGAAGAGGGTCATTTGGCCCGTTGAGTCTGCGCCGACCCTTTGAAAGAGCACTCTATCCATGTCCATCTCGTCCTAACCCCATAACCTAACCTGCACACATGGACACTAAGGGGCAATTTTGCACGGCCAATCCACCTAACCTGCACATCGTTTGGACTGTGGGAGGAAACCGGAGCACCCGGAGGAAATCAAGAATTTAACCCGGGTCCCTGTCGCTGTGAGGCAGCCATGCTGACCGCTAAGTCGCCAGAACCCAAAAAAAATTCCAATTGGTTTCCTTCAAACCTTACACCTATGCGACAGGAACTGGCTGTTTAAGTATGTAACAAGGAACACAAATCAGAGTATTAGCTTTTTAAAAAATGGTCATGCGCATAATGTGAAAATCAGCTTGTAATTCATTACTTACTGAACGTGAAGTTATGTAAATTGGTTTCCTTTTACACAGTGCCTTTTATTTTCAGCCGTTTGTGTGGAATGGAACAGTGAAAATGTGTTCCCCATGATGTGAATGATCTGGCCTAACTTCTGAGGCTTCTGTCTGGCCCTCTGCCATTGAACTGCAATCAACCTCCTGTGAAGTGCAACTCTCTCCACTGAACATTACCTTTGTCACCCCACCCCCGTGAGTGACGGGAGCGTATTTGTTTGATTCTTGACACTTAAATTACTGAACTATTTCCCTTTCCTTTATCCTCTTGGATTTTTATTTTGGTTCCCAGCAGTGAGTGAACTGACCAGGACTTCCTGTCTGCTGCACAGAAGGGTTTGAGCCAATCTGTTTAAATCAGAACCACAGTGCAATCATTGATTCCCAGTTCCACAACAGCAAAGACTTGCATTTATATAGCACCTTTCAGCAAAGATTTGTCCCATGGCGCTTCACATCTACACTGTCAAACTAGATTGGGCGTCAAGTAACAGCAGATGACCAAAAGCTTGGTCAAATTTGGAGGTTTTAAAGAATGCAATAAAGGAGAAGAGAGCGCTATCATAGAATTACAGAATCAGTACAGAAGAAGGCCATTTGGCTCATAAGATCTGCACCGACCCTTTGAAAGAACACCTACCAAGGTCCAGCCTCCACCCTATTCACATAACCCCACCTAACCTTTTGGACACTAAGGGGCAATTGATCACAGCCAATTCACCTATCCTGCACATCTTTGGACTGAGAGTGGAAACCGGAGCACCCGGAGGAAACCCACGCAGGCACGGGGAGAGAGTACCAACTCCACACAGTCACCCAAGGCCGGAATTGAAACCGGGTCCTTGGAACTGTGAGGCATCAATGCTAATCACTGTGCCACCGTGAGGTTTAGGGAGAGATTCCAGAGCTTTAGGACCTTAGTAATTGAGGGGCCAGAATTGGAGGGTAGCAGAGATCCGGATTAATTTTGCCAATGCACCCTGCTGTAAAGATGCAATCATAAGTGAACACAAAAGGTATTTGTTGATAAGAATTGTGCAGCAGCTGCATAGGCTGTAGCTAGCTCCCAAAATGTCTCAGCCTCAGATCCTTTCAGGCCATGGTGTGATTTCACATTGAGTCTACCACCTTTTCAGGCAGCGAGTTCCAAACTCCCACCATAGTGTTGGGGAAAAAAGTTCTTCCCACATCCCGTCCAGACCTTCTGCCCCTTATCTTTTTTTTTTACTTTTAGAGTACCCAATTATTTTTTTTTTCCAATTAAGGGGCAATTTAGCGTGGCCAATCCACCTAACCTGCACATCTTTGGGTTGTGGGGGTGAAACCCACGCAGACACGGGGAGAATGTGCAAACTCCACACGGACAGTGACCCAGGGCCGGGATTTGAACCCGCGTCCTCAGCGCCGTAGTCCCAGTGCTAACCACTGCGCCACGTGCCGCCCCTTGTCTTAAATCTATTCCCCCGATCATTGATCCCTCCACCAAGGGAAAAGTTTCTTCCTGTCTATCAGTGCCTTTCATAATTTTATACATCACAATCATGTCCTCCCTCAGTCTATCCCGTCTCTCTTCATTACTAACACTCTCCAGCCCAGGCAACATCCTGGTAAATCTCCTCAGCACCCTTTCCAGTGCTATCACATCCCTCCTGTAATGTGGATTCCAGAACTGCATACAATACTCTAGCTGTGGCCCAACCAACGTTTAAACAGTTTCAGCATAGTCTCTCTGCTCTTAACCTTTATGCCACTGCTAATAAAGGCAAATATACTAAATTCCTTCTTGACCACTGTATCCACCTGTCCTGCTACCTTAAGGGACTGGTGTACATGCACACCAAGATCCCTCTGATCCTTGGTGCTTCTCAGGGTCCTGCTATTTATCATATAGTCCCTTGCCTTGTTTGTCCTCCTCACGCGTTTCCAGATTGAATTCCACTTGCCACTGATCAGCCCGTCTATATCCTTCTGTAATCGAAGGCTATCCTCCTCACTACTTGCCACCCCACCAATTTTCGTATCTTCAACCAACTTACTGATTAACACTCCTGCATTCATATCTCAATCATTTACATAAACCACAAACAGCAAAGGCCCCAACCTACTTGTGACATCTTGATTGATCGATTACTCCGCAATCTTGACTTGACTGCACTGCTTTATCAAATGTCCTCTTCTGTGACAATAAAAATGCCTCCTCAAACCAGCAATATTCAGGATGTGGTCACCTCCACATCACTAACATTCTACTTTGCTGACTGCCTATTCTGTACCTTTTTGTTTTGTGAGTGACTGAAATTGTTTCCCACTTCGCGGTGGTTTTGGCACCATGGCTGGCTGCAGGTTCCTGCCCCAACTGGTGAGCGGCACCATTTTGTGCGCTCCGCAGCTCTTGTGATTTCCATGGCCAGCGTTATCTCTGCTCATTTAAAATTTGTTGACCTCTGCAAACATTCTGCATTGAATAGCATCGCTGTTCACACCACAGACTAACCTATCACATAACGTGTTGTTTAGGAGGGCTTCAAAATCACAATACACCGATAAGTGCTTCCATTTAGCGATGTAAGTCGCGATCAAATTAAATTTGAATCTTTGGAGTTCGGCTGCTGGTTGAGGTTACCATTGAACCTTCGCTAAATCCATGAGCTCACTAAATGATTTGGAGTCGGGCGTGTTTAGGGCTGCAAGACTATACTCCCCAGAATGCCTCTCTTTGGGCGAATAGACCCACTTGATTACCCGGGGAAGACTGGACACAATGCGTCAAGTGCTTTGGGTATTATTTCCAAGCAAACCAAATAGCGGCAGAGGCGAAACCCTCCAGCCTCTTTCATAGAATCATAGAATTTACAGGGGAGAAGGAGGCCATTTAGCCCATCGAGTCTGCATCGGCCCTTACAAAGAGCACCCCACCCAAGCCCACCTATCTACTCTATCCCTGTAACCCAGTAACCCCCACTTAACCTTTTTTTTTGACTATAAGTGCAATTTAGCATGGCCAATCCACCTAACCCGCACATATTTGGACTGCGGGAGGAAACAGGAGCACCCGGAGGAAACCCACGCAGACACGGGGAAAACGTGCAGACTCCGCACAGACAGTGACCCAGCCGGGAATCGAACCTGGGATGCTGGAGCTGTGAAGCAGCTGTGCTAACCACTGTGCTACCGTGCTGCAGTCTTACTGTAACCAATGATTTTGTTGTAGTGCGCAACTCCTTTATCAAATTGTTTTTGTGTCGCTGGCCCCCTAAATGGACTAACTTGTATCCGGCCTGCTGGGGAACCTTCGGATTGCGGTGTTGAGAGAGGTGTGAGGCCTTGGAGGGATTTAAATAGAGAAGGAGAAGTTTCAAATCGGGAAGCTGCATAATTCGGAGTTGCTGTAGACCAGTGAGCACAGGGGTGATTGGTGAACCAGACTTGGTGTGAGTTAGGAAGTCATTTGTTAAAGTGGTTAATCTTTTCCTGCCCTGTGAAAATGCAATAGGTTTATAATGGTGTGGGGGATATTATACTTCTACCCCTTAACTGATTGCTGGGGGGGTATTATACTAATATCAACTATAAAGGGGTGCTGTGGAGGGTATTATGCACTGGATGCTGAAATAGTGTAAGAATATTATGTTGTTCAGGCATGATGTCCCTATTATTCTTGGCAGCGTAGCTTCCATCACCAATAGTGAATTGACAGCACGGTAGCACCAGGGTGGCTCCGTGCATTGAGCACTGGCTCATGCCTGCAACGATAAAGTGCCTTCCAGATCCTGACCTGTGTTGCTCATGAAATGAAATGAAAATCGCTTATTGTCACAAGTAGGCTTCAATGAAGTTACTGTGAAAAGCCCCTAGTCGCCACATTCCAGCGCCTGTTCGGGGAGGCTGGTACGGGAATCGAATCGTGCTGCTGGCTTGCCTTGGTCTGCTTTAAAAGCCAGCAATTTAGCCAAATGTGCTAAACATGTGCTGTCCCATACCATTGTGACATGCAAACCTTTGCTGGATGAATTTGTTTGTCAGATGAAGTCATGGCATAGATGGGGCCATATCAATTGGGAAAGGTTACCCTAGTTGCTGTGTTGCCTTGTCTCCAGATCATAGGTGTTTTGATTCCATGAGTTCACATCCTGACATAGCAGATTGGGATCCAGCCATAAACTGGGCTGTGAAGCCAGTCTCGGTAATAGCGGTCATAAAATCATTGTTGATTGCCATAAAAACTCATCTGTTCACAAGTGTCCTTTAGGTTAAGAAATCTGCCAGCCTTACCTGGGTGCCTGACATGGGACTCCAGACCCACAGCTGGAGGCTTGAGGTCAGTCATCTCCGCTCCAGGACACCACTGCTGGAGTTACTCAGGGTAGTGTCCTTGGCTCAATCATATTCAGCTGCTTTATCAATAATCTTCCTTCCATCGTAAAGTCCGAAGTGTAAATGTTCGCTGATGATTGACTGTGCAATGTTCACCATTCGTGACTCCTCAGATAATGAAGCAGTCCATGTCCAATTGCAGCAAGACCTGGACAATATCCAGGCTTGGGCTGACAAGTGGCAAGTAATATTCACACTGCACAAGTGCCAGGCAATAACCGTCTGCAACAAGAGAGAATCTAATCTAACCATTGCCCCTTGACATTCAATGGCATTACTATCACTGAATCCCCCCCTGTCAACATCCTGGCAGTTTCCATTGGTCACAAACTCAACTGGACTAGCCATTTAAATACTATAGTTACAAGAGCAGGTCAGAAGCTTGGAATTTTGCAGCGAGTAACTGTCATGTGAGAGTACCTTTAAGAAATGGGTGTTTAAGAAATGTACCTTTAAGAAATGGGTATTATCAGTGATGTCAGAGTGGGTGGAGCTGGGCTGTCTGTCGGCTTTTTACTTTCATTTTTGAGCAGGCTGCAGGGTGTGTTCTTGTTTCGTTTTCAGTGTTGGAGCTGAAGCCAGACCAAGCAGGTGTACTGTTGTTTTTTTTGTGAAAATATATTTATTCAATTTTCAACAAACCCGCCCCCCCCCAACAAGAAAAAGAAACAAAACACAACAAGCAGAGATTATACATTGGATTTCCCTCAAATGCAATAACCCCCCATATAACAGTAGAAAACACAAATAGGGGAAAAAAAAACACCTTAACCCAAACGCCACCCCAAAAGAACCTCCCCCCGGCCCCTGGGCTGCTGCTGACCTCCTCCTAACGTTCCGTGAGATAGTCTAGGAACGGTTGCCACCGCCTGGAGAACCCTTGCACAGACCCTCGCAAGGCAAACTTTATCCTCTCCAGCTTGATGAACCCTGCCATGTCATTGATCCAGGCTTCCCCACTAGGGGGCTTCGTATCTTTCCACAGTAACAAAGTCCTCCGCCAGGCTACCAGGGACGCAAAGGCCAGAATACCGGCCTCTTTCACCTGCACTCCTGGATCGTCCGATCCCCCAAATAATGCTAATCCCCAGCTCGGTTTGACCCGGGCGTTCACCGCTTTGGACATAGTCCTCGCAAAGCCCCTCCAAAACCCATCCAGCAGCGGGCATGACCAGAACATATGGAAGTGATTTGCCGGGCTCCCCGAGCACCTCCCACGCCTGTCCTCTACCCCCAAAGAACCTACTCAACCTCGCCCCTGTCATAAGCGCTCTGTGAGTAACTTTGAACTGTATTAGGCTGAGCCTGGCGCAAGAGGAGGAAGAGTTGACCCTACTCAGGGCATCAGCCCACAGACCCTCATCTATCTCCTCCCCCAGCTCCTCCTCCCACTTGCCCTTTAACTCCTCCACCGAGGCCTCCTCCTCTTCCTGCAGCTCCTGGTAAATCGCCGAGACCTTGCCTTCTCCAACCCATACCCCCGAGATCACACTGTTCTGAATCCTGCGTGTCGGAAGCAGCGGGAATTCCCTCACCTGCCGCCTCACAAACGCCCTCACTTGCATGTACCTGAAAGCGTTTCCTAGGGGTAGCCCAAACTTCTCCTCCAGCGCCCTCCATTACCCACTTACGGATCATCGCCACATTGGCTGCCCAATAATAGCCACATAGATTTGGCAACGCCAGCCCCCCCTGTCCCTGCTACGCTACAGAAACACCCTCTTCACCCGCGGGGTCTTATTCGCCCACACAAATCCCATGATGCTCCTGCTTACCCGTTTGAAAAAGGCCTTGGCGATCAAAATGGGAAGGCACTGGAACACAAAGAGAAACCTCGGAAGGACCGTCATTTTGATCGACTGCACCCTACCCGCTAGTGAGAGTGGCAGCATATCCCATCTTTTAAAATCCTCCTCCATCTGCTCCACCAACCGCGTCAAATTGAGCTTATGCAGGGCCCCCCAACTCCGAGCTACTTGGATCCCCAGGTACCGAAAGCTCCTTTCCACCCTCTTCAGCGGTAGCTCGTCTATCCCCCTTCCCTGGTCCCCTGAATGCACCACAAAGAGCTCACTCTTCCCTATGTTGAGTTTATACCCCAAAAAGTCCCCAAACTCCCTAAGGATCCGCATGACCTCCACCATCCCCTCCACTGGATCCGCAACATACAACAACAGGTCATCGGCATACAACGACACCCGATGCTCCTCTTTCCTCCCCCCCCCCCCCCCCCCCTGCTGAAACAATCCCCTCCATTTCCTGGACTCCCTCAGTGCCATGGCCAGCGGCTCAATTGCCAGTGCAAACAACAAGGGGGATAAGGGACACCCCTGCCTCGTCCCCCGGTACAGCCTTGTCCCCCGGTACAGCCGAAAGTACTCCGACCTCCGCCGGTTCGTAGCCACACTCGCCACAGGGGCTCTATATAGCAGCCTGACCCAACTGATTAACCCCGTTCACCGAGGCTTTTTGCCGCACCTCCCGGATCGCCGCCCCTTGGGCCTTCTGGGTCTCCACAAGCTTTTCAATCGATGCCTTCATTGCGCCAGCATTTCTGTCTTCAGCTCCGCAAAGCAGCGTTTGAGGAACTCCTGCTGCTCCTGCGACCACTGCGCTCATGCTGCTTGTTCTCCACCCGCCGCCATCTTGCGCCTCTCGACTTTCCGCTGCATCAGAATCACTTTCTTAACCGCTCCACTCCTGGTCCAATCCATACAGTGTCGGGGGAACCTTGCTGTCACCTTCCCACACTAGAAACCGTCGAACAATTGCCGTTGGGGCACCTCTAAAGAGCCCAAAAGTCCGTTCCTGACTGAAGCTGCCGAACGTGCAACCTACCTCGGCATAACCGCCACCGGAAGTCCGCAAGTGTACTGTTGATCTCTGCCATGAAAAGACTATCTCTTGATCATTTTGTGAATTCAGAATTATAAATGTTCTCAGTAGTGAATGTAAACCTAATGTGCTTCTGTTAAAAGGTGTTTTTAAGTCGTATGGATGTTAAAAGGAAAGCTTAAAGGATTACTTAGTGTTGTATTCTTTGGGGGTTGTATTTGAATTAATGGTTGCTAAGATGTTCACTGCATGTTTTAAAAAGGTTAACTTGAGTTCATAGAATAAACATTGTTTTGCTTTAAAAAATACTTTTCCATTTCTGCTGTACCACACCTGTAGAGTGGGCCGTGTGCTCGCCACACCACAATCTATTAAAAGGTGTGGGTCAGGTGAACTCCATGCTACACTTTGGGGTTCTCTAAACCCTGGCCCATAACAGTAACTCACCTCCTGTCTGTCCTACATCTACAAGGCACAGGGCCGGAGTGTGATGGAATACTCCCCAATTGTTTGGGTGAGCCTAGCTTCAACAACGCTCCAGAAGCTCGACCCCATCCAGGACGAAGCAGCACACTTGATTGGCTCTCCATCAATCCCTCCACCACCAATGTACAGTAGCAGCCGTGCATACCATCTATGTTATAACCTGCCTGCTTACCACTGGCTGGGGACTAATGGCAATCCCACAATCCTTGGGAGTATGAGCTTCCCCAATGAGGGGGGGCGGAGAAATCATTAGCAGATTCTCTGCATAAATAAAGCTGGCC
Source organism: Scyliorhinus torazame (assembly GCF_047496885.1). Taxonomy (NCBI): domain Eukaryota; kingdom Metazoa; phylum Chordata; class Chondrichthyes; order Carcharhiniformes; family Scyliorhinidae; genus Scyliorhinus; species Scyliorhinus torazame. The sequence continues at coordinate 37,441,761 of NC_092712.1, read as the reverse complement.
AGTTTGGAACCGGCTAGAGGAGAGTGAGCAGCAAGGGAAGTTGCTGCTGCTGGTGTATATATATGTTATTGTAAATAAATGTTATTTCTTTCTATCCTTCAACTCGTGCTGGATTCTTCGTGGCCCTCACAAAAATCTACAAGATGCAGGAACTCACCAAGGCTCTTTGGGCAGCACCTTCCAAACCAATACCTCTTCTGCCTACAAGGACAAGGGCAGCAGATACCTGGCAACACCACCACCTGCAATTTCCCTCCAAGTCACTCACCATCTTGACTTGGAAACATATCGCCATTCCCTCACTGTTGCTCGGTCAAATTCCTGGAACTCCCTCCCTAAGAGCACGGTGGGTGTACCTACACCACATGGACTGCAGCGGTTCAAGAAGACCGCTCGCCACAAGCTTCTCAAGGGCAATTAGGGATGGGCAGCAGATGCTGGCCGAGCCAACGAAGCCTACAGCCCTTGGGTACAGGGTCACAGGGAGAAGGTGGGGAATGGCACTATATCGCTTCTTTGGAGAACCAGTACAGAAATGAGGGGCTGAATAACCTGCGTCTTTGCTGTAATAATTTTGTGAAAAATGTCCGAGGCAACCTTGGGGCTGGGAGTGGGGTGTTGAATGGCATCTGTGAGGCAATTGGCAGCATTCTCCCCTTTGAGTCACCAGGTTCTGGGTTCTAGCCCCACTACAGGGCTTGCGCACGGAAATCAAGACTGACCCAGTACTGAGGGAGTGCTGCACTGTCAGTACAGCGCTGTTGGAGCTGCCGCCTTTCAGAGACTATGTTAAACTGAGGTCCCGTTTGCCCCCTCATGTGTCTGGAAAAGACCCTGGGGCGCTATTCAAAGAAGATCTGGGGTGTTCTCCCCAGTGTGCTGCCCATTGTCTGCCCCTCAATCAACTTCACTAAAACAGATTATCTGGTCATTATCACATTGCTGTTTGTGGGAGCTTCCTGTGCACAATTGGCTGCTGCATTTCCTAACTTGCAACAGTGAGTACGCTTTGAAAGTATTTCATTGGCTGCGATTTTTTTTTCCCCTCTAAGCCACCCTTGTGGGGGTGGTGAGGGGCGGGCTTCATCAGTGTGCAGTCATATTGTTGCCTGGAGACCAATGTTATCCATACTGTTACATGACTGAAGAAGCTTGTTATCTGAATCTTCCTGCTGTGACTGGAGTATAAACAGGCCTGGGCAGCTTCATGCTGTGGTGTCCAGCTGGGCCAGAGATTCTCAGCTCCTAGCTGAAAGTAGCCGAATGCTTTTCTCCGCTTCCTTCAGAAATGCTGTTTCCCCCCCCCCCCCCTCTCGGCTCCTGCTTGCCCCGTATAAACGCGAGCCCTTCCTCTCAATCCCTCGTACAGCACAGGCACAGCGTCCATCGACTGTAAGAACATGCAGCTCGTCCAGCAATGGGGGGGGGGGGGGGGTGATACCCGCGTCTCGAGCAGGTGGAGGTTGGCTGTCACATGTGAACTGGTGTGACAGTCTTCTCTCAGAAAGCAGATGGTAAGAGGTAACTGACGCATCTTCTCGTGTTGCCCCTGAAGCTCTGGAATAGCCCCCTCCACCACACCGCTTTCCCCCAACTCTACCTTCCTCTCCTCCTTTAGGATGCTCCTTAAAACCACTCCTTTGACCAAATCCGACCTAAATATCTCCCATGGCTTGGTGTGAAGAACCCTGGCACACTTCATTACATTAAAGGTGATATATATCAATAGTTATTATAAATCTGATATTTGTTCAAAAACAGAGTTTAAACCACCCAAAACCTAAAACTAAAACGTTTAATTTTCTTTTGCATGTTCTCAAGATTTTTACTTGATTGCCTGGAGCTTGATTTCCTCTCGTTGTTGTATAGAGCCTGAAATCGTTTTGTTATCCATTTAATATTCACGATATTTAATATTCACGATATTTAATGAAGAGATATTACTGAGGTGTTGAACTATGCTGAAAGTACAATGCGAATGCAAGTTCCTTGAATGTAAGCTCAGTCTTTCAGCTCCAGTTCCTTTTTGCTGTACTGATCCTGGCTAAGGCGAGAACAACAACCACCTACATTTCTATAGCCCCTTTTAATGTGGTGAAACATCTCAAGGCGCTCCTCCGGAACTATTAACGCACACATTTTGACATCCGGAGATAGGGCGGCATGGTAGCACAGTGGTTAGCACTATTGCTTCATAGCTCCTGGGTCCCAGGTTCGATTCCCGGCTTGGTTCACTGTCTGTGCGGAGTCTGCACGTTCTCCCTGTGTCTGCGTGGGTTTCCTCCGGGCGCTCCGGTTTCCTCCCACAAGTCCCGAAAGACGTGCTGTTGGGTGAATTGGACTTTCTGAATTCTCGTTCCGAGTACCCGAACAGGTGCCGGAATGTGGCGACTAGGGGCTTTTCACAGCAACTTCATTGCGGTGTTAATGTAAACCTACTTGTGACAATAAAGATTATTTTTAAAAATTAGGGCAGGCAACGAAACATTGGCCAAGGAAGTCGGTTTTAAGGGCGTTTCAAATGGGGATGAGATCTAGGGAGAGATTCCAGGGCTTGGGTGTCAGGCAGCTGAAAGCTCCGTTGGTGAAGCGATGAAAATTGGGGATGCACAGGAGATCAGAATTGGTGGAGTGCAGAGATCTCGGAACGTTTTCGGGTTGGGGAGCCCTGGGACGAATAAAATTTCCTTAAGAGGTGGGCGCAGAAGGAGGCCATTCGGCCCATCAAGTCTGCTCCACCATTCAGTGAGATCATGTCTGATCTGATACGAATACCCTCCATTCCACTTTCCCACCTGAACTCCATAACCCTCGATTCCCTTACTGATTCAAAAATCTGTCTATCTCGGCTGTGAACATACTTAATGACGCAGATTCTACGCAGGTAGGCCAGACCGGGTAAAGACGGCAGATTTCCTTCCCTTAAAGGACATTAGTGAACCTACAAAAATCATTGCGTGGATTAATTACTGAGAGACTGGCTTTTAATCCCTGATTTTTATTCCTGTATGAATTAATTAATTGAATTTAAATGCCATCAACTGCCATGGTGGGGTCAGAATCCCACACTAGCCATGGCCTCTTGATTACTAGCCCAGTGACACTATCACGACACCCCGACATTATTCATGGGTAAATGGGGCTGGTTTATTTTCCACCACAAGCAGCGCAGTACAGGCCCTTCGGCCCTCGATGTTGCGCCGACCTGTGAAACCACTCTAAAGCCCATCTACACTATTCCCTTATCGTCCATATGTCTATCCAATGACCATTTGAATGCCCTTCGTGTTGACGAGTCCACTACTGTTGCAGGCAGGGCATTCCACGCCCTTACTACTTGCTGAGTAAAGAACCTACCTCTGACATCTGTCTTATATCTATCTCCCCTCAATTTAAAGCTATGTCCCCTCGTGCTAGCCATGACCATCCGAGGAAAAAGGCTCTCACTGTCCACCCTATCTAATTTGTCACGTGTCTTTTCCTTCTCACCAATTCTCCAGTTTGTCCATAACTTTGCTTTGTCCACACTAAATCCATTCCACCGTCCTCCCATCCAGTGTTTTGGATTCAAACTCTCTTTTTATCTAGTGTCACCCCCACCCTCTCTCTTCTCAAAGCCCACCGCTGTGCGTTACTGCATCTCCCTCCTGCACCCTGGCCCGACTGCCTCGGCCCCAAGTCCTAGAATTTCCACCCTGGACTTCTCCGCCTCTCTATCTATCTTTTCTCATTTGAGATGCTCCTTTAAAACCTCTTTGATAATCCTCCCTAGATTTCTGTTCAGCTTCCAGTGCCTCCCGATCTTTATCCCACAGTCCTTCTTTAAAAGGACTGGCAAAATCACCATGAGCTTTGTCTGGGTGTGAAAATCCCCGCGGGTGAAGAAGGCAATGCTTGAAAGGAGCCGCAGTGAGGGGGGACTGGCATTGTCAAGTCTGATCAACTACTGAGCGGCTAACATAGCCACGATAAGGAAGTGGATGGTGGGTACGGGGTCTATCTGGGAGCGGGTGGAGGCGGCTTTGTGCAGGGGCACCAGTTTGGCAGCCCTGGTCACTGCTCCCCTACCGCTGTCGCTGGCCAGGTACTCCACCAGCCCGGTAGTGGGAGCGGCCCTGCGGATATGGGGCCAGTGGAGGAGGCATGTGGGGGGGTGGGTGCATCTGTCTGGGCTCCAATTTGTGATAACCATCGATTCGCCCCCGGGAACATGGATGGAGTGTTTCGAACATGGCGGCGGGCGGGGCTGGGGAGGGTGGGCGATATGTTCCTGGAGGGGAGCTTTGCGAGTTTGAGGGGCTTGGAGGAGAAATTTGGGCTGGTAAGCGGAAATGACTTTAGGTACTTACAGATGCGGGACTTTGTACGCAGACGGGTCCCATCCTTCCCACGCCTCCCGCCAATAGGTGATCCAGGACAGAATAGTCTCTAGAGGAGAGGGTAGAGTCTCGGATATCTACAACGTGCTCATGAAAGGGGAAGAGTCCCAGACGGAGGAACTGAAACTCAAATGGGAGGAGGTGCTTGGCAGGGAGATGGAGGACGGGCTGTGGGCGGAAGCCCTGAGTAGGGTAAACTCAACCGCAACATGTGCCAGGCTCGGCCTGAATCAATTTAAGGTCGTTCACCGGGCCCACACGACGGTAGCTCGGATGAGCAAATTCTTTGGGGTAGAGGACAAGTCCTCTAGATGCGCGGGAGGACCAGCGAACCGCGTTCACATGTTTTGGGCATGTCCGAAGCTTAGGGGGTACTGGGAGGGATTTGCGGGGGTCATGTCCCGGGTGCTGAAAACAAGGGTGGTGATGAGTCCAGGGGTGGCAATTTTCAGGGTTTCGGAAGACCATGGAGTCCAGGGGGAGAAAGAGGCAGATGTTTTGGCCTTTGCTTCCCTAATAGCCCGGCGGCGAATACTGCTGGCCTGGAGGGACTCAAAACCCCCGAAGACCGAACTATGGCTTTCGGACATGTCAAGTTTTCTGGGTATGGAAAAAATTAAGTTCGCCTTGAGGGGATCTATACTGGGGTTTGCCCGAAGGTGGCAACCATTCATCGACTTCTTCGCAGGAGAGTGAACGTCAGCAGGGGGAGGGAGGGGGAGATTAGAGTAGAGTAGGAGGGATAAATAGGCGGGTAGTGTCTAGGGGAGAGGAGCGGGCATGTGCAGTGTGGTTCGATTGAAGTATTGGTTTTATATTGATGTTTGCACATTTCTGTTATCTGTAACTGTTTACCATGCCAAAAAATACCTCAATAAAATTGTTTGTTTAAAAAAAAAAAACCTCTTTAATAATTTTAGCCGCCTTCCTTAATATCTCGTTATGTGGTTCGGCATCCTGTTTTGTGCCTGTGAAGGGTGATTGATTCCATTTGAGCTGCTGTGTAAATACTAAAGCAAAGCACGGAGAATGCTGGACATCTGAAATGAAAAATTGCTGGAAAGGATTAGCAGTCCAGGCAACATCTACGGAGAGGGAAATAGAGTTGACGTTTCATTAGAACGATCGAAGTACATGAGCATTGCTGAAAAAAGGCACGTGCTATTGAAACTTTTCGTCTTTGACTCACCAGGACAAATGTGCAAGAATTCCAAATTCTCAAAGGGATCAACAATTTATACTGCATGAGAAGAGGGTGCTGATTGGTTGGCAAGTTGTCTTCTTGAGTGATATAAATTGTTCTTCCTTTGAGATTTGGCATTTTTGTGAATCTGTCCTGATGGGTCCAAGATGAAAAGCTTCAACAGCATGTCTTTTTTTTTTCCAGCAATACTTTCTGTACTACCATGTGACTATTAACATAAGCGCATAAGCAGAAGGACTTGCAACCAATCGAGAAGCGAACTTGCTGCCACCTTCTCAGGGAAGCAGGTGTATTGGCAGGTGTGGGGGTCAGGGACTGGGGGTGAATGGGAATAAAAAGTGGCTGCCCCAGTGGTTGCCTACAGCTAGAAGAACCATATTTGTCTTGGTGGCGCACCCTCGCAGCAACGTTGGTGGGAGAGTCCATGAAAGAGTATCTGTATCTGAGACGGCTATGACTGTACTCCATCCTGCCACCCTGGATGAGATCACTTGATCAATTGTGTGGCGTTAATTAACAGCGATAATGGCACTGTGTGATATTGTGCCCTTTTAGAACAGGGAAAAAACCAGCACTGTGCTTTCACTTTCAGCAGTGTGCCCAAGTCGCTCGCTCACACGCAAGCTGCCAACTGTCGCAACGCTTAGCTACCCTTATGAATAAAAACAATGAGAAATGGTGAAAAGCCACAGCGAAGTTGTGTTGCCTTTTAAAACACTTCTTGTTTTGCTCGACACATCACATTGAGCAACCATGCTGCAGAGAGGAAATACTAACGTTGAATCGTGAGTGAGATTTCTGTAATGGTGAACAATAACACTGCCTGAAAGAGTGGTAAAGGCGGGAGCCCTCAACATTTAAGATGACCACTTGAAACACTATAGCATACAAGGCTATGCACCACGTACTGGAAAATGGGATTAGAGTAGATAGGGGCTTGATGGCCGGTGCCTATATGATGGGCTGAAGGACCTCTTTCTGTGCTGTAAAAGCTCTACGACTCTTAATTTAAGCAACCGTTTTATAATCTCCTGGAACCATTATTCTCAGTCTTGATATATCCACGGTGAGGAACCAGCAACAATTTTATTTGAAGTGCTTTTACAGAATCCCGAGGTTTTCTCTCGGTCATGAAGAAACATTTGGTTTGAAGTGACCCAAAGTTTAAAAAAAAAAAAAAAACCTGCTAGAAATCTGAAATCAAAACAGAAAATACTAGACAATCTCAATGGGTCTGACAGCCTCTGTGGAGGGAAAGAGAAGCGAACTAACATTACGAGTCTGGATGACTCTTTGTCAAAGTAAATGTTGGAAATGGTCAGTGAGCCTGGCAGCATCTGTGGCGAGAGGAACGGCGTTGATGCTTCAGGGCTATGACCGTTGGTCAAAACTGAAACACGTCAGAGGTATAACCGGTTTTAATCAGTTGCTCAGTATTACAGAACTTGAATATTACTAAAAAGAGAGACCCTTGCTGAAGCTTTTTGAATGGTACTCATCAGGACAAACGCAAGAATGCCAAATTTCAAACAACGGCAACAGTTGACACTGTAGGAGAAAAGCGTGTTGATTGGTTAGCAAGTTGACTCTGACTGGGCGAAGTGTTGCCATGGAGAAAGCAGCGGGGGACAATAGGCTTCTGGGTAATTTTAAAAGGGGCAAGACTTAAACATATTCTTTTTGTTCACAAAGGACTGGTCCCTGCGTGTAACGTGAATGATGGTCAGTGGCGCTCAGATGCTTGGGGAGCTTCCCCCATTCAAATCTTCTCCCCATGTGCCCCCATTACGACAGAAATCTAGAATACTTTGGTTCAGGAATGGTCGTCTGTATTTTAATGAAACCTTCTCCACCACAGATGAAGTTTAAAATCGATCTCCCAATTAAAAAATAATTCCTTCATGGGATGTGGGTGTCACTGGTGAGGCTGATATTTACTGCCCGTAAACCCAATAGACCGTAAGAAATAGGAGCAGGAGGAAGCCATTCAGCCCTTCGAGACTGCTTCGCCATTTAGTAAGATCTCTGTAACTTTTAATTCCCTACTGGTCAAAATCCTATTGATCTCGGCCTTAAAAATGTTCAAGGCCTCGGCCTCCACAGCTTCCTGGGTAAAGAATTCCAAAGATTCAGCACTCTGAGGGAGAAAAGGATTTCTTCCTCAATTTCATCTTAAATCAGCACCCCCTTGTTCTGCGACTGCACCATCTCGTCCTACACTCGCCATGAGTGGAAACATCCTCCCAACATTTACCCTGTCTGAACCTCGGAGAATCCCACCCCAGCTTCTCTGATCACTCAAAAACTTTACATTTACACTATTTGCATTCTTGAATTTGAATTATTGGATATGCAAATAAGAACTTTGAATTGAGTGTCTCAAGTTGTCATCCTGAGCAATTCTGGTGTTTTAATTCAGGGCTTAACCACCAGTGAAGGAAATGCGTGTGTTTTTAATGTTATTGCAAAAAACGTATTTTTAAAACTAAACCCTCTGGAAAATTGTAAACGACATCCAACAAGACAGAAGTATGAATGCAAAATAGACTGAGCTCGCAGGGCTGGAGCGTGCCAGGGCTTGAGGGAGGAGGGGGCTTACAGATGGACTGCATGTGTCTCACAGACCTCGGGGCTTCTGAGGTTGAGCTTACTTGTAGTTTGCTCTTTGTGGGATCTTGCTGTGTGCAAACAGACGCCCCCACACACCCTCAATGTGGTCTGCTGTATCAACAACCATGACCACAGCAACAAGCTTTTTTAAAATATAATTCAGTTTAACATGGAGAAAAAAAACCAAGGTGCTTCATAACGATGTGTAGTTCAATGACAAGTTATTGTCAGTCTGAAGGTGGAAGACCAATGCTTGGAAAAGCACCTGTGGTTGACAGATGCTATGTAAATGCCAGCTTTTTTCTAAAATTCCTCCGCAGCTTACAGGCTACACCAGCAAGAGTGGAATTTGCTGCTCTTAGAAAAAGAAAAGAAAGACTTGCATTTATCTAGCCTCTTTCATGACTACAGGATGTCGTTAAAGTCCTTTGAGGCCATTGAAGTACTTCTTGAAGTGTCGTAACATAGGAAATGCAGCAGCTGATATTCACTCCGTAAACCCCCACGACGGCAAAATGAAAATCAGCGGATCATCTGATTTTTGTGTTGATTTGAGGGACAAATATTGGTCAGGACACTGGGGCAGCTCCCCGACTCTTTGAAAAAATGCCATGGGATCTTTTATGTCCATCCAGATGAGGCCTTGGTATAATATTGCATCCAAAAGACGGCACCTCCAACAGTGCCGCACTCCCTCAGTCCTGCACTGGGAGTGTCAGTCTTGAATTTTGTGCGGAAGCCCTGGAGTGGGACTCAAACCCAGAACTCTTTGATTCAGAGGCAAGAGTACTCACAGCTCCGACACACCTCTAGTTGCCCTTGAGAAGGTAGCCGCCGGGTTTTACAGCACCAAAAGTTGGCCCTGCGGTCCATCGTGTCTGTTCCGGCCATCAAGCACCTATCCATTCTATGGCGGCATGGTGACGCAGTGGTTAGCACTGCTGCCTACCAATCTATTCTAATCCCATTTTCCAGCACTTGGTCCATAGCATTATATGCTGTGGCATTTCAAGAGCTCATCTAAATGCTTCCTAAATGTTGTGACAGTTCCTATCTCTATCACCCTTTCAGGCAGTCAGTTGCAGATTTCCACCACTTTTCAAATCCCCTCGCAGTCTCCTGCCCCTTACTTGCCATCTACTTGAACTGTTCCATTCTGTTTAGGAAGGAGTTCCAGCATTCAATGCCCATTCCCAGTTGCCCTTGAGAATGTGGTGGTGAGCTGCCTTCACGAACCGCTGCAGTCCCCGAGGTGTAGGTACAGCCATAGTGCTGATGGGTGGTAGTTCCAGAATTTTAACCCAGTGACAGTGACGGAACGGCGATATATTTCCTAAGTCAGAGTGGCGAACGACTTGGTCATAGGTTTGGAAGATGCTGCATAAGGAGCCTTGGTGAGTTCCTGCAAAGCATCTTGCAGATGGTGTACACGGCTGCCACTGTTCGTCGGTGGTGGAGGGTTTGAACGTTTGTGGAAGGGTTAGCAATCCAGCGGGCTGCTTCATCCTGGATGGTGTCGAGCTTCTTGAGTTGTTGGAGCTACACTCTTCCAGGCAAGTGGAAAATATTTCTCACACCCCTGACTTGTACCTTGTAGGTGGTGGACAGACTTTTAGAGGGGGCTCATGAGGTGAGTTACTCACTGCAGAATTCTCAGCCTTTACACAGCTCTGGCAGCTACAGCTCTGATTAATTCAGTTCAGTTTCTGGTTAATGGTAACCTCCCAGGATGTTGATGTGTGGGGATGCAGCAGTGGTAACGCTGTTGAACCTCGAGGGGGCGAGAGACTTTGTCAAAAACGTGCAGAGACAAAGTTGGGGGGTGTCGGAGAGAGTGCGCAAATCTCAATACAAACCATCTGCCCGACTCTTGAAACACCATCTGAGGGCGGCACGGTAGCACAGTGGTTAGCACAGTCGCTTCACTGCTCCAGGGTCCCAGGTTCGATTCCCGGCTGGGTCACTGTCTGTGCGGAGTCTGCACGTTCTCCCCGTGTCTGCATGGGTTTCCTCCGGGTGGTCCGGTTTTCCCTCACAGTCCAAAGATGTGCGGGTCAGGTGGATTGGCCATGATAAATTGCCCTTAGTGTCCAAAAAAAATGTTGATTGGGGGTTACTGGGATAGGGTAGATACATGGGCTTCAGTAGGTTGCTCTTTGTCAGGGCCGGTGCAGACACAATGGGCCGAATGGCCTCCTTCTGCACTGTAAATTCTATGATTCTATGATCTGCCCCCTGTGTGGCGAAGCCTGCAATTGCGCATTGGACTTTTATCAACCACCCACCAAACTGGAGTGTAAGCGAGTCATCCTCTATCCCTAAGGGACTGCCTAGGAAGAAAGCTGGCAGACCGACAGACTCTAATGATTAGGCTGAAAGCGCACATCTTGTTCCCAGTAGAGCAGCAGGTCTGATGATTTCTGCAGTTGTTGAGCGGGGTATCGAGTTACCACCCAGCCTGCCATTGGCTAGTTGTCCTGTGCAGCTGCCTTTGGGTTTACGTTTGCAAGTGTTGCCACTTTCCCCCTGTGACTTTCTGAGCTTTTCATTGGGACGTGCTGTAAAACCACAGTGCAAGCCCGTGCAATGTCCCCACTTTAAACCTGTGTCTTGTTGTTTAACCGTCTCTTGCATCTCCCTCAATCTCGACTCTGGGGCTTTTGTTTTCCACAGAATTTGAGTGTGGGCGGGGGGGGGGGGGGGTGGGGGTAGAGAGGAGAGAGGCCACGGTTGGCTTTGATGACGAGGCAAATAATTTTTAAATTCCCCCTGCAATTCTGGCCCTTTGCCCATGACTGAGCCTCCTCACTCCGCTCTTGGTGGCAGTGCTCCCTGTTGCCTCTGCCCCGGACTCTGGACTTCTCTCCCTCAACTCTCTGCCATCCTTTTAAGACGAGCATGAAACATACCTGACCAATCAAACGTTCGGTCCCCTCGCCTAATATAATGCCTTGCGTGGTTTGGTATGAAATTCTGTTTGCTTATGCACTTGTGACCGGCATTTCGGACGTTTTGCCACGTTAATGGTGCTGTACAGGTGCAGACTGTTGGTCAATCTGTTAAGTGGGAGGTTTATTCTCGCTGGGTGTAATTCTCTGATACCCAGCCACATGAGGGTGTTAAGGGTCTCCCTGGGCAACGTGCTGTGCTCTTTACATAACGTTGCATTAATCTACATTAGAAGTTGTTTGTTCTAAATCAATGAATCAATTGTTTAAGCTCATTGAAGGCTCTTCGCCCTCCCCCACCATCTGGCACGACTCTCGCTCCTGTTCCTCAGCAGAACTACCTTTACAGAAGACCCACAGAGTGTGTGTGCACGCGCAGATGTATGTCGGTGTGCTTTCACTTAGATTTTACAGTGCCATTTACTGAGTTGTCTTGATGCAAAGAAAAAAACTTTTATTCGGATGTGTTATTCAATAAACCAGCACCTGTAGACACATTGCCTATTTTAATGTTCCAGATTTTGCTTTCCTCTCTCGGTTCCTTTTACATTGAGTTTCTATGCTTGGCAGCGGAGCGCCTGAATGCACCACTGCTGCCCAATGCCACAGAGCCACATGTGGCTAATTGGGAATCCAGATGTGGCTAATTGCATTTCTGATTAGTAGTTAAAAAAAAATGAGTATTGGACTCTTGTTGAGCATATGCCCGATCCCTGTAGTCGTTCGCATGACATGTGTGCGAACTTTAACTTCATTGTGCATTTGTTGGTAAAATGGTCAAGGGAATGCAGAGTGTTTGTGTGCGCAAATTTACAAGTATGAATGTATTCAGGGGCATGGTAGCATTGTGGTAATGTTCCTGGACTTGTAGTAGGAGCAGGGTAAGGCCGCTCGGTCCCTCGAGCCTGTTCCTATTGATGTGAGACATGCGATCAAATCCCAGCAGAGCAGCTGTAAATTCAATAGCATCCAGAAAAAAATAAAAGCTAAAGCTTTAGTAAAAGTGAGCATGGATTGGCCATATTGTTGTAAAAACCCATTTGGTGTTCGCATGTCCTTGTTTAAGGAAGGAAATCTGTCATCCTTAACTGGTTGGGATTACGCATGACTTCTGACCCACAGCAATGTGGTGGATGTTAACTATCCTTGGAATCGGCCTAGCAAACTGCTCGGTTACAGGGTCGTCGCGGCTGATGCAGCAAGTAGCCTGGCAGGTTTATTTCCCTCAATTGTCCATCCGGTTTCCTAGTTACCTTGAAACGCCACAGTGGTTAAAGAGGGTGACCTCACTACTACCTTCTCGAGGGCAAATAGGGTTGAGGGATAAACGTCAATAATGGGCCGCATCCATAGAATAGAATCCCTGCAGTGCATTCGACCCATTGAGTCTGCACTGACCCTCTGAAACAGCACCACTCCCCCGCTCTATCCCCGTAACCCCACCTAACCTTTTGGGCACTAAGGGGTAATTCAGCATGGCCAATCCACCGAACCGGCACAGCTTTGGACTGGGGGCGGAAACCGGAGCACCCGGAGGAAACCCAACGCAGACACTGGGAGAATGTGCAAACCTCACACAGTCACCCGAGGTAGGAATCGAATCCGGGACCCTGGTGCTGTGAGGCAGCTGTGTTAACCACGGTGCCACAGTGCTGCCATGAAGGAATATAAAACAGTGCACCTGTGGCTGCCCAGTGGTTTGCTGGTAATGCTGGAGTTGATCACAGTGCCCATCAAGTTGTGCTGAGGGTTTGCCACTCTCTTGGGAATCGGTCGCTCTCCATTGTGCTGCCATTGGTTCTGCTCTGTTTCTGCTTTGTGTTTTCCACAACAACTTTCCTTTGGCTATATTTTCTCTTGTACATTAGTGAGGTCAAGCCACCAATGATGGTATTGAATGGCAGTGCAGGCTCAAGGGGCAGAGTGGCCTTCTCCTCCTATCTCCTAATCCGAGGGTTAAGGTTGTTTATTGGTCAGCATGTTTTAAAATGTTTTATATATCTTGAGTGGTACTGACTGCCCTTAATACTACCGCCAGGGTCATCGTCCCGAGAATTTCAATTACTCTAGAATTCCTCTAATACCATTCTGGCATGGAGGGGGACTGCTGTGTATTCACAAAATTTCCACCCCTCTGCTGGGATACTTGCACTTTTTAAACTCTTTCATCGGATGTGGGCATTCCCCATCCTTTAAACTGAGTGGTTTGCGTGGCCATTTCAGAGGGCACTTAAGTGTCAGCCACATTGCTGTGGGTGCGGAGTCGCACGTAGGCAGATTTCCCTAAAGAACACTCGTGAATCAGATGGGTTTTTATGACGATCGATAATAGCTGTCATGGTCTCCGAGACCAGCTATATATCACCAGACTAACTAATTACATCAGCTGCCATTGGTGGGATTTGAACTGGTGTCCCCAGAGCTTTCACCTGGGTCTCTAGATTACCAGTCGAGTGAAATTTCCGCCATGCCACCGCCTCCCCTTGTTGAACATCATCTGCACTGGGATTTGAGAACTTTCAAGGAAATCCAAGAATATAGTTCCGATTTCCTCCTGCTTCTATGCTTGTTGAGTAGAAACCTAACATTTTCATTTTCAACACAGCGCTATCACTATTAATGGGGCATGAGAAATTCAAGTTGGAGGGAGGGAACTGAGTTACTGGCATCTATTTGATATGAATGGAGAATTTTACAGCCCGCAGACTGTTTGGCCCATCTTCATTGTGTATATCTGCGCCGCCTTGTTGACTGCATACATTCCCTGGATGCTTTGGATTCTTGAAGTGTATTTGTTGTACATTGTGCATGAAATTATATAAATCAGTGATGGAGCTTATGGCAGATCAGTGGAAGTGTTCACGAGGTTGTATTTAATTCACATGCTGCATATTTCTTTCAGAAGCCATTTGAAATGTGTTTTATGTACATACAAATGTACGAATTAGGAGCAGGGGTAGGCCATTAGACCTCGCGAGCTTTCTCTGCCATTCAATAAGATCCAGGCTGATCTGATTGCGGCCATATCTCTACATCCTAACTACCCTGAGGACCTTTGACGCCCTTGGTAGTCAAGAATGTAGCTACCTCTGCCTTAAAAAGACTCACTTGATGAAGGAGCAGCGCTCCGAAAGCTAGTGATTCCAAACAAACCTGTTGGACTTTAACCTGGTGTTGTAAGACTTCTTACTGTGCCCACCCCAGTTCAACGTCGGCATCTCCACATCATTAAAAATATTCATTGACAATAAATCTGAGGAAGAGAATTCCAAAGGTTCATGACCCTCTTCCTCATCTCTGTCTTAAATGGAAGACCCCATTTTTAAAACTCTGTCCCCAGGTTCTGCTTTTCACAGTAACTTCATTGCAGTGTTAATGTAAGCCTACTTGTGACAATAAAGATTATTATTATTGTCTCTCCCAGAAGGGAAAATATACTTTCAACATCCACCACCCTGCCGAGTCCCCTCAGGATCTTTCTTGGGTGCTTCAATAAGTGGTGTCTGACAAATACTTAACTGGTGTTCTGTGAGTCAAGAAGATCAGAGAATCCATTTACGTGAAAACAATTAGAACGGACATTAACAGATACTTTGGTTTGAAAACAGGCCTAGTGGTTACCAAGGCACCACAGGTTGGAGGTCATCCTCTTGAGCTGTGCAGAAGGAAATACAAAACAGTAGCCCTGTATCCATTGGCCTAAATACAAAGCAGTGACGGCTGCTTCATTGGCTGTAAAGCACTTCGGGTCATCTTGACGTTTTGAAAGGCCGATATCAGTGATGGGCAAACTAGGCTAATGAGTGGGACACATAGAATACCATAGAATCCCTACAGTGCAGAAGGGGACCACTCGGCCAATCGAGTCTGCACTGACCCTCTGAAAGAGCACCCTATGTAGGCCCACTCCTCTTCCCTGTCCCCATAATCTCACATAATCTTGCACATCTTTGGACTGTGGGAGGAAACCGGAGCACCCGGAGGAAACCCATGCAGACATGGGGAGAACGTGCAGACTCAGCACAGACAGTGACCCAAGGGTGGGATTGAACCTGTGTCCCTGGTGCTGTGCAGCAGCAGTGGTAACAGACCATTTAACAGTGAATGTAGAAAACACTTCCCACTCTAGTGGTAGTTTGGAACTCCCATCACCAGTCAATGCCAGATCTTTAATTTTAACTCTGAGGTTGATAGATTCCTGTTATCCAAAGGTATTAGGGGATGTGGGACAAAGGCGGATTCATGGAGTCAGGTTGTAGATTGGCCATGATCTCACAGGACGTGAGGTTAAATGGCCGACTGTTCTGCTCCTCGCTCATCTGATGTGCAAGCTGGACTGTGTGTGATTTGGGGAGGGGTAGTGATATGTGGGTGAATTATATAATTTAGGTGCTTGGCCTTTTAATTTTAAAAAAGTGTTTTTTTTTTAAATCTGGGTTTGACACCTTGCATCGTGCATTGGGCTGCTGCAGAAACTCGCGCTTCACCAAGAGATAACTGAAGGCAACTGCTGAGCACAATTCCATATCGTTCAAGCTTTCAGGAGAAAGACGAGTCAAGTGTGAAACAAAAGGTGCCTGCCTGCCTTTGTTTTCCTATTGAGCTGTTGTGCCATCACCTCTTACTGTGACAGGCTAATCGTTTTCCAGATAAATTACTAAGGCAGGAGATTTGCATTGACCATGTTTTGTTTATGTAGTGGGACTTTGATTATCTACACTTCCCCGCGTCCCCACATTTGATTATCCACTGGAATGTTGAAGGGATTTAGGTTTTTGGATTGAGGTGAGTGGGTTGGTGGGGAGGGGGTGTGGGGGGCAGGATGGGGCCGTTAGCAGGATGGAGGGGGTGGGCTGGTGGGGGAGGGGGGGGGCGAGTTCGTAGGGAGGAGGGTGTGGGGCAGGTTGGTTGGGGGGGCTGCAGTCTGGACTTTTTTCTTAAAAAGGCTACAAAAGAGAGTTATTTAAATTGAAAGGTGATTTGGGGATTCTGAACCTTCTGCTAAGTACTCTTATTTTTCTTGAAGCATTGTCTCAATTTGTGACGGGGACCGGTGGTGTTCAGAGCAGGATGTACCCTGCTGTCTCAATTGATGTGATCCCATCCCTTATTTCGCAGCTGCTCGGCTGCAGCAGGCCATTCTGCCCTTCGAAAATACTTCTCCAATCAATAAGATTGGTGACTCCACCTCGCCGCATTATCCCCATATCCCTTAATTCCCTTCAAAGTGTCAACAACCTCTTGCCTGGAAAGTATGCTCAATGACTGAGCTTCTCTACAGTCCTGTGATGTAGTGGATTCCACAGGTCAGCAACTCTTTCGAGTGGAGAGATTTTTCCTCCTCTTAGTTGAATGGCCGACACCCTATTCCAAGACTGTGACTTGGTATTCTAGGCATTGCAGTCGGGAGAAACGTTCTCTTTGCATCTACCCTTTGGGGCAGCACGGTAGCATTGTGGATAGCACAATTGCTTCACAGCTCCAGGGTCCCAGGTTCGATTCCGGCTTGGGTCACTGTCTGTGCAGAGTCTGCACGTCCTCCCCGTGTCTGCGTGGGTTTCCTCCGGGTGCTCCGGTTTCCTCCCACAGTCCAAAGATGTGCAGGTTAGGTGAATTGGCCAATGATAAATTGCCCTTATTGTCCAAAATTGCCCTTGGTGTTGGGTGGAGGTGTTGGGTTTGGGTAGGGTGCTCTTTCCAGGAGCCGGTGCAGACTCAAAAGGGCCGAATGGCCTCCTTCTGCACTGTAAATTCAATGATAATCTATGATTAATCTAGGACAAAGGTTCGGCACAACATCGTGGGCCGAAGGGCCTGTTCTGTGCTGTATGTTCTATGTAAATATCTATGTAAATACCCCGTCGGGACCCTCGGGAATTTTTATGTTTCAGTCACCTCTTGTTCATCTGAACTCCAAAGAACATGGGACGAGTTTGCTCATTCTCTCCTTGGGAACCAGTGATCAAAAAGGCGCACGGTTGTCCAGGTGCGATCTCACCAATACCCCGTGCAATTAGAACGAGAGTTCTGTGCTCCAATCCCATTGGAACAAAAGCCAAGTTGGACCCACATTTGTTGAGCCTCGCCTGACTAGTTTGAGACCAGCAATCATAAAAGAAAGAAGCTAGCTTCCGTGAGGTTAATGAGATTCACTTTGACAGGAAGAGTCCCGAGTTTCCTGCTTCCTTTTCCAGAAGGTACTCCCACGATTCCTCTGTTGTACTTAATCCTGCGATCGAGGAAACTAGGGAAGGGAGATCAGGATTAGTGGCTTCCTGGGATAGAAAAGCAGACCTCGAAAGCTGTAGGTTTCATCGTGGCCTCTTTGCCCCCTTCTTTGTTTGTCGGCATGTGGGCGTCGGTGTGTGGGGTGCCAATCCAGCGGGCAGATTTGCCTTGAAGGTGTCGATCTTTTTGAGTGTTAGTGGGGTTGCGTATGTCAACCCCGAGAATGTTGGTTGTTTTTCTCCGATCTTGGAGGTGCCCTCGATCTAAAATCGTGACGATCCTTCATCAGTGGCCCTAGGGCAACCGTTCTTGGACCATCCGAAATAAGCCCATTGATCTCTCTTGATGTCTCTCAGCCTTTCAATGTGTTAAATTGATGCACGCTATATAAATAATGTATTGGCAACTGCTCTCTTGTAGGGTTCCTTTGTGGCTTTTAAATCAAATTAATATATTACCAATGGAGCCCAAAGATCACTGGCAAACATTTGCTTTCCTGTTGCGTAACGTGGCACCCTGCCGCATTGCTCACGTGTCGAGAGGCACTAGCTACCTGAGGTTGTCTGTTGTGTTCTTTGGAAGTTTGAGGCCTTTATCGAAAATGGATTTTTATCTGTGTGTGTAATGCAAGCAGCTTCTGAGTGAACACCCATTCTCTCACTTAACCTGCCCCTGTTTACATAGCAGTGGCCTAACAGGCGAGAATAAATTCATCCTTATCAGTACGATCTGCAGTTTTGTGGGATTCAAAATTGGAAGAGCAGCATTGGAGAACTGTGGGGCTCAGTGGTACCTCAGGTAACACTGCAAACGGTGCCATTCAAGAGGGCTGCTATAGTCCCAGGCCCCTTGCCAAGCCACTCGCCACTCTGACTTGGAAATATATCACCATTCCTTCACTGTTGCTAGGTCAAAATCCTGAAACTCCCTCCCTATAACAGCATTGTGGGGGTACCTACACCTCACGGACGGCAACGGTTCAAGAAGGCAGCTCACCACCACCTTCTTGAGGGCAACTAAGGATGGGCAATAAATGCTGGCCTAGCCAGCAATGTGCACACCCTGAACAAAGAACAAAGTAAAGTACAGCACAGGAACAGGCCCTTCGTCCCTCCAAGTCTGTACCGACCATGCTGCTCGTCTAAACTAAAATCTTCTGCACTTCCGGGTTCCGTATCCCACTATTCCCATCCTATTCATGTATTTGTCAAGATGTCCCTTAAACGTCACTATCGTCCCTGCTTCCACTACCTCCTCCGGCAGCGAGTTCCAGACACCCACTACCCTTTGTGTAAAAAAAACTTGCCTCGTACATCTCCTCTAAACCTTGCCCCTCGCACCTTAAACCTATGCCCCCTAGTAATAGACCCCTCTACCCTGGAAAAAAACCTCTGACTATCCACTCTATCTGTGCCCCTCATAATTTTTAGACCTCTATCAGGTCGCCCCTCAACCTCTGTCGTTCCAGTGAGAACAAACAGAGTTATTCAACCTCTCCTCATAGCTCATGCCCTCCATACCAGGCAGGGTAAATCTCTTCTGGTAAATCTCTTCTGCGCCCTCTCTAAAGCCTCCACATCCTTCTGGTAGTGTGGCGACCAGAATTGAACACCATACCCCAAGTGTGGCCGAACTGAGGTTCTATACAGCTGCAACATGACTTGCCAATTCTTATACTCAATGCCCCGGCCAATGAAGGCAAGCATGCCGTATGCCTTCTTGACTACCTTCTCCACCTGTGTTGCCCCTTTCAGTGACCTATGGACCTGTACACCTAGATCTCTCTGACTTTCAATGCCCTTGAGGGTTCTACTGTGAACATCGTTTTTAATAAAACTATCAAGAGTGGTGGCTCAAGTTAAATTTGGCATGATAAAACAAAAAAAAACAACATATTTCTGTACTGTCTTTCACAATCATAGGACATCCCAGAGCGCCTTGTGGCCACAAGTCATTTTGAAGTGTCTGCTCACACACCGCAAACTCCCACAACCACAATGGCTGAATCAGCTGCTTTGATTAATATGGGTTGAGAGATAACTCCCCATACCGCCAAATGGTTTCTTGGATTAACATATTTGCAGCATGGTAGCACAGTGGTTAGCACCGTTGCTTTATAATGCGAGGGTCCCAGGTTCGATTCCCGGCTTGGGTCACTGTCTGTGCAGAGTCTGCACGTTCTCCCTGTGTCTGTGTGGGTTTCCTCCGAGTGCTCCAGTTTCCTCCCACAAGTCTTGAAAGACGTGCTGTTAATAATTTGGACATTCTAAATTCTCCCTCTGTGCACCCTAATAGGTGCCGGAATGTGGCGACTAGGGGCTTTTCACCGTCACTTCATTTTAGTGTTAATGTAAGCCTACTTGTGACAGTAAAGATTATTATTAAGAGACATCAGCTCTGTCAGGTCCGTATACTACATTGCATGTGGGAGAGAGGTTTTTGTTGGGTATTTCACTGGATGTGGAAGTAACTAGCAAGACCAGCATTTATTGCCTATCCCTAACTGCCCTCGGGGTCGTGGTGGTCAGCTGACTTCTTGAACCACTGCCACAAATATAAAACATAATATGTAACAATTCAGCACGGGAGTTTTGTATACAATTCTGTTCACCCCATTTCAGAATGGATACAATTGCTCTGGAGTGTGAGGAGGAGATTTTCAATAATGTTGCTAGGGCTTGAAAGTTGCAGCTGTGAGGGATGGGCTGGGGTTGTTTTCATTAGAACAGAGGAGGCTAAGGGGTGAGCTAATTGAGGTGTGCACAATTATGAGGGGGCTAGATAGGTAAGACTTATTTCCCCTCACTGAGGGGTCAATTACCAGGGGGGCATAGATTTAAGGTGATTGTTAGAAGGATTAGAGGGGACATGAGGACAAATTGTTTCCGGCCAGAGAATGGTGGCGTCTGGACGTGGCTGCCTATGTTGGTAGTTGAGGCTGAAATGCTGAACCCATTTAAAAGGTACCTGGATCTGCATCTGAAGAGCTGTAACTGGCATGGCCACGGGCCATGTGCTGGGGAATGGGATTAAAATGAACGGCTAATTTATTTTTCTCTGTACTGGCCAAAAAGAGAAAGATGGGCTGAATGGCCTCTTTCTGCCCCGGAACATTCTATGGTTCGGTAATTAGGGAGGGAGCTCCAGGATTTTGACCCAGAGACCATGAAGGCATAACAATATATTCTCAAGTCATGGGTGGCATGTGGCTCGGAAAGAAGCTGGTGTTTTGTTTTATTCATTCATGGGATGGGGGCGTTGCAGGCTGTGCCAGCATTTATTGCCCATCCCTAATTGCCCTTGGGGGGGCAGTTAAGAGTCAGCCACATTTTGCTATGGGCCTGGCCCATTTTGCTATGGGCCAGACCAGGTAAGGACGGCAGATTTCCTACCCGAAAGGGCATTAGTAAACCAGATGGGGTTAGACTTTATAATATTTTATTGAGTTTAAATTCTATCACCTGCCGTGGTGGGATTCGAACCCGACGGGTCCCCAGATCATTATCCTGAGTCTCTGGATTACTAGTCCAGTCACAATACCGCTATGCCACCGCCTCCTCACCTGCTGCCCATGCGTCTCAGTGGTAGTGGTCGTAGCTTTGGGAGGTGCTGCTGAAGGAGCCTTGGTGAGTTTCTGCACTGCATCTTGTCGATGGTCCACATGGCTGTCACTGTGCTTTAGTACTGGAGGGAGGGAATGTTTAAGGTGGTGGTTTTTGTGCCACTCAAGTGGGCTGCTTTGTCCTGGATGGTGTTGAGTTTTTTGAGTGTTGGAGCTGCACTCATCCAGGCAAGTGGAGAGTATTCCATCACACACCTGCCTTGTAGATGGTGGACAGGCTTTGGGAAGTCAGGAGGTGAGTTCCTTCCTGTGGAAAATGCTCAGCCTCTGACCTGTTCAAGCTCAGTTTTTAATTTGTCCGTGGGATGTGAGTGTTGCTGGCTAGGCCAGCATTTATTGCCCATCCCTAATTGCCCATGAGAAGATGAAGCCCATGTGGTGTAGGTACACCCACTGTGCTGTTAGGGAGGGAGTTCCAAGATTGTAATCCGGCGACAGTGAAGGAAGCTTTGGTCAATAGTAACAGCCAGGATGTTGATGGTGGGGCGGGGGAAGTTCAGCGATGATCGTGCCATTGAATCAAAGGGGAGATGGTTGTTTAAGAACCAGATCCTACAACAATTCCAACTTCGGATTTTCTGTGTCCTCATGATGCTCCATGTGTGCAAATATCCTGTCGGGTCTCAACATCTTGCCTATGTGAAGAACTGCTTGTATATCCTGGTTCCAGGGCACCTTGTGGAATTGCTGTGTTTTAATGGAAAAGAGGTGATTTTTAAGTTTGAAAGTTAGGTTGGGGGGGCGCGGGGGGGGGGGGGTGGGAGAGAGCATGAGTGGTGGTCTCCAGGCAACGAACTTGCTTTTGGTTTTTGCTTTGGCTGGTATTTCTAGTGCTCCAGGTTGGTCTGATTTACTGGTGTTTGTCAAGCTCAGTGGGATTTTCGGCAATCATGCTATTAAAAAAAATTACTACCCAATTATGATTAAGATGTCACGAGTTAAATTATTGTGTCTGGAATCTCGAGAGCTTTCTGGCTCACTGACAGCAACGTAGCACATTAACTATAAACCCTGTACAAATAGACTCTCTACAAATAGAAGGCACTTTTAAAAAAATATAATTTTAGAGTACTCAATTTATTTTTTCCAATTAAGGGGCAATTTAGCGTGGCCAAGCCACCTAGCCTGCACATCTTTTGGGTTGTGGGGGCGAGACCCGCGCAAACAGGGGGAGAATGTGCAAACTCCACACGGACAGTGGCCCAGAGCCGAGATCGAACCTGGGACCTCGGCGCCGTGAGACTGCAGTGCTAAGCACTGTGCCATTGGGCTGCCTTAATAGAAGGCACTTTTAATGAAGCCTTAATAACTCGCAGTAACCTGACATAAGATTGGTAACTGGACTTGATTCTACCCGGGGCTGCACCATCTGACACAGGCGGTACATTGGAATAAATCCACTGCCTCCCAATTTGTTCAGATTGCAACTGTCGGCATCTTAACCATTTCGCTGTCATGGCTACTTGAAAATTGTTAAAGAACTGCAAACTGGAAAGTTAATATTTGCCCTTCGTCCCACCTCCCATCTTTTTACATCCCACGTTAAATATATTGGATATTAATCCTCTACAAACTCTACCTCATCTGGACCCCTGCTGCCAAACTGGCACCAAATTCTGTTCCCCTTTTACCCCTGAGCTCCCTGACCTGTACTGTGTCAGCAATGCCTCCATTGGAAAAAAGATTCATACCCTTGTTTCCAAATCTCTCCAGGGCCTTGCCCCATCCTCTTCTCTGTCATCTCCATTCCACCCCACACAATCCTCCCAAGATATCTGCGCTCCGCTGATTGTGGACACCCGGGTTTACCCATGTTTATAGCTGCCTGGGTCCTGAGCTGTGGGTGGCACAGTGGTCGCCACTGCTGCCTCATAGCGTCAGGGCCCGGGTGCAATTCCGGCCTTGGGTGACTGTGTGGAGTTTGCACTTTCTCCCTGTGTCTGCGTGGGTTTCCTCCCACAGCCCAAAGATATGCAGAATAGGTGGGGTTATGGGGATAGAGTGGGCCAGGTTATGAGAGGTTACAGGGTTATGGGGATGCAGCGTGGCAGTGAGCCGGTGCAGACTCGATGGGCCGAATGACCTCCTTCTGCACTGTAGGGATGCTATGACTCTGGCGCTCCCCCCACTCCCCCCTAAACCCCTCCACCTTGTTTTCCTCGTTCAACGTGCTCCTGCTTACCTGACCTACATCTCCTTGTGTGACTGCGTCGTGGATTATTGTTGTTTGTGCTCTTGTGAAGTGCTGTGGGATGTTTAACCTCTATTTGTAGCCAGGGAAACGGGTCATTCGGCCCAGCCAATTGATGTCGGCGTTTCCCCTCCAATGTGAGAAAATAGTTATAATCGCGTTTATCTACCTCCCCCTCCCCCGCTAGTTTCCCTATTCCTTGCCTTTGAATCGCAAAGTTTCAGGTTCAAATCCTGTTCGATATCTATCCCTCAATTAACGTCGCAAAGAAACTAATTATTCGGTCACAATTTCATTGTTACTTGTGGGATCTTGCTGTGCACCAATCAGCGGGACTCGTTTCCTGCATTGCAGTGGTGACTGTACTTCAAAAAAAGTGCTTCTCTGGCTGTGAAACGCTTTGGGATGGCCAGTGGCTGTGAAGAGCGCTGTAGAAATACATGTCTTTCTTCTGCCCGTTATTCCTTCAGACCCTATTGCCTGTCTGGACTAATCTCGAATCTTGATCCTAGTTCCTGCCTTAACTCTGGAAGTGAATGTTGTCGCCTCACACGACTCGCTTGTGTGAAGAAATTACTGTCCTGCCGTCTCCAAATCTCTTGCGCTTAATTTTGCCCACCTGATCTTCGGTCTGCTTCTATCACTCCCCGTTTTTTGTGTGTTTGTCACGCATTAGGCAGCACCTTTTGGTTGGACTCCTGCTGTGCTTGGCTCGAGGGCCTGAAGCTCCGTTAGTTTCAGCTGAAGAGACTCGCGGATTAATTATTTAATGCTTGCAAATCCTGAGACTTTCTTTTCTGTTCGGGAGTGATTGTATCTTTGCTGCCATGTTAATCACTTCTGCAGAAGCCTCTGGTTAAATATACAAATGCCTCTGTTCAAGAATTTGCCCAGAATTTCCCTCCTAACATAGATTTTTAAAAATATATATTTTATTGAAATTTATTTCCCTGAGCAACATTTTTCCCGCTTACAAAACAAGCGAAACGATAACAGTAACAAAACAGAATTTTTTAAACTTTTTAACAATAGTAATAATATACAAGTAACAAAACCTCGTACTCTATTGCCCTATACTCAACTGCCCCCCCCCCCCCCCCCCCCCCCCCCCGGGTTGCTGCTGCTGGCCATCCGTCTTCCCTCTAACGTTCCCCTAGGTAGTCTAGAAATGGCTGCCACCGCCTGGTGAACCCTTGAGCCAATCCTCAGGGCAAACTTTATCTGCTCCAGTTTAATAAACCCCGCCATATCGTTTACCCAGGCCTCCAGTCCGGGGGGTTTCGCCTCCTTCCACATGAGTAGGATCCTGCGCCGGGCTACGAGGGACGCAAAGGCCACGACATCGGCCTCTTTCGCCTCCTGCACTCCCGGCTCTTCCGCAACTCCGAATAGAGCTAGCCCCCAGCCTGGTTTGACCCGGGCCTTCACCACCTGCAAAATCACTCCCGTCACTCCCTTCCAATACCCTTCCAGTGCCGGGCACGCCCAAAACATATGTGCATGGTTTGCCGGGCTCCTGCCACACCTCCCACATTTGTCCTCCACTCCAAAGAACCTGCTCAATCTTGCCCCCGTTATGTGTGCTCTATGTAGCACCTTAAATTGAATCAGGCTAAGCCTGGCGCATGAGGAAGAGGAATTTACCCTGCTTAGGGCATCAGCCCACATACCCTCCTCTATCTCCTCCCTTAATTCTTCTTCCCACTTTGTTTTTAGTTCGCCCACCGACTCCTCCCCCTCTTCCCTCCTCTCTCTATAAATCTCTGACACCTTGCCCTCTCCGACCCACACCCCTGAAAGCACCCTGTCCTGTATCCCCTGTGTCGGGAGCCGCGGAAATTCCCTCGCCTGTTGTCTAGTAAACGCCCTCACCTGCATATATCTCAAGAAATTCCCCTGGGGTAACTTATACTTTTCCTCCAGTGCTCCCAAGCTCGCAAAAGTCCCATCTATGAATAAATCTCCCACCTTCCTAATTCCCAACTGGTACCAGCTCTGAAATCCTCCATCCATTCTTCCTGGGGCGAACCTATGGTTGTTCCTGATAGGGGACCCCACCAGGACTCCCCGCACCCCTCTCTGTCGCCTCCACTGTCCCCATGTGTTCAGTGTTGCCGCCACCACCGGGTTCGTGGTGTACTTTTTCGGTGAGAACGGTCGCGGCGCCATCACCAGCGCCTCTAAACTCGTCCCTTTACAGGACCTTCTCTCCAGCCTTTTCCACGCCGCTCCCTCACCCTCCATCATCCATCTACGTATCATTGCCACATTGGCGGCCCAATAATAATCTCCCAAGTTCGGTAGTGCCAGTCCTCCTCTGTCCCTACTGCGCTGCAGGAACCCCCTCCTTACTCTCAGAACTTTCCCTGCCCACACAAAGCTCGTATGCTCCTATCTATTTTATTAAAAAAGGTCCTGGTGATTAAAATAGGGAGACGTTGAAATACAAATAAGAACCTCGGGAGGACCACCATCTTAATTGCCTGCACCCTGCCCGCCAGCGATAAAGGCTGCATGTCCCACCTCCTAAAGTTCTCCTCCATTTGTTCTACCAGCCATGTCAGATTAAGTCTGTGCAAGGTTCCCCAGCTCCTAGCGATCTGAATCCCCAAGTATCGGAAGTTTCTTTCCACTTTCCTTAGCGGTAAGCCTTCTATCTCTCTACTCTGGTCCCCTGGATGTATCACATATAATTCACTCTTCCCCATGTTTAACCTATACCCCGAAAATTCCCCGAACCTCCTCAAGATTCGCATAACCTCTATCATCCCCCCCCGCTGGGTCCGACACGTATAGCAATAGGTCATCCGCGTATAACGAGACTCTGTGTTCTTCTCCCCCTCTAGTCACCCCTCTCCATTTCCTGGAGTCTCTCAGCGCCATGGCCAGAGGTTCAGTTGCCAGCGCAAACAACAATGGAGACAGCGGGCATCCCTGTCTTGTTCCCCTATATAATCGGAAATACTCCGATCTATGTCGACCTGTAACTACGCTTGCCATTGGTGCCCCATAAAGTAGTCTAACCCAGCGAATAAATCCGTTCCCAAACCCAAACCTCCTTAACACTTCCCATAAATACTCCCACTCCACCCTATCAAATGCCTTCTCTGCGTCCATTGCCGCCACTATCTCTGCCTCCCCCTCCACTGAGGGCATCATTATCACCCCTAATAGCCGTCGCACGTTAACATTCAATTGTCTCCCTTTTACGAACCCTGTCTGGTCTTCGTGCACCACCCCTGGGACACAGTCCTCTATCCTCGATGCCAGCACCTTTGCTAGCAGTTTGGCGTCCACGTTCAATAGTGAAATAGGTCTATAGGACCCACACTGCATCGGATCTTTGTCCCTCTTCAAAATTAGCGATATCGTCGCCTCCGACATTGTCGGGGGTAGTGTCCCCCTTTCCCTGGCCTCATTGAACGTCCTCGCCAACAACGGGGCCAACAAGTCCACATATTTTCTGTAGAATTCCACCGGGAACCCGTCTGGCCCCGGGGCCTTCCCTGCTTGCATGCTTCCCAGTCCCTTAATAACCTCGTCCACCTCAATCGGCGCCCCCAGGCCTGCCACCGTCTGCTCCTCCACTTTCGGGAACCTCAACTGATCCAGGAACTGCCGCATCCCCTCCTCTCCCTCTGGGGGCTGAGACCTATACAGTTCTTCATAAAAGGCCTTAAACACCTCATTTATCTTTCCTGCCCTTCGCACGGTGTCTCCCCTTTCATCCCTAATTCCTCCTATCTCCCTCGCTGCTGCCCTCTTTCTCAGTTGGTGCGCCAACAGGCGACTAGCCTTTTCCCCATATTCATACCTCCTCCCCTGTGCCTTCCTCCACAGTACCTCCGCCTTTCTGGTGGTCAGAAGGTCAAACTCGGTCTGGAGTCGTCTCCTCTCCCTGTACAGCTCCTCCTCAGGGGTCTCTGTAAATTCCCTGTCCACCCTTAAAATCTCCCCCAGTAATCTATCCCTTTCCTTGGCCTCTGTTTTCCTTTTGTGGGCCCCAATAGAAATCAGCTCTCCTCTGACCACCGCTTTTAGTGCTTCCCAGACCACTCCCACAGGGACCTCACCGTCGTCATTGACCACCAGGTATCTCTCGATACACCCCCTCACTCTTGCACACACTCCCTCATCCGCCATCAGTCCCACATCTAATCGCCAGAGTGTTCTCTGCTCCCTGTCCTCTCCTACTTCCAGGTCCACCCAATGTGGGGCATGATCCGAAACCGCTATGGCTGAGTATTCAGCTTCTTCCACCCTAGAGATCAACGACCTTCCTAGAACAAAAAAATCTATCCGGGAGTACACTTTATGGACGTGGGAGAAGAAGGAATACTCCCTAGCCCTGGGTCTAAGAAATCGCCATGGATCCACTCCCCCCATTTGGTCCATAAACCCCTTAAGTACCTTGGCCGCTGCCGGCCTTCTTCCAGTCCTTGAGCTGGATCTATCTAGCCCCGGGTCCAGCACCGTATTGAAGTCCCCTCCTAAAATCAAATTTCCTGCCTCCAGGTCCGGAATACGCCCCAGCATCCGTCTCATGAACCCCGCATCGTCCCAATTTGGGGCATACACATTAACCAACACGACCTCCATTCCCTCCAGCCTACCACTCACCATTACATATCTACCTCCACTATCTGCTACGATGTTCTTTGCTTCAAATGCTACTCGTTTCCCCACCAAAATGGCCACCCCTCTGTTCTTTGCGTCCAGTCCTGAGTGGAACACCTGTCCCACCCATCCTTTCCTTAGCCTAACTTGGTCCGCCACCTTTAGGTGCGTCTCTTGGAGCATAACCACGTCTGCCCTTAGTCCTTTCAAATGCGCGAGCGCTCGGGCCCTTTTTATCGACCCATTCAGGCCTCTCACGTTCCACGTGATCAGCCTCACTGGGGGGCTACCTGCCCCCCTCCCGTGTCGACTAGCCATTACCTTCTCTAGGCCAGTTCCATATCCCGCCTCCGCACTCCCGCTCGCTCCCCCAGCGTCGCATTCCGCCCCCGACCACCTTCTCTTTAGCCATTTCCTTTTGGATTTCCGCAGCAGCAACCCAGTTGTCCCCCCCCCCCCCCCCCCCGCTAGATCCCTATCTAGCTTGATTGCTCCCCACATATCACTTCCGTAAGTCAGCTGACTTCAACTGACCCCGGCTACTCCTGCTCGCTCCTCGGCCCCCCCGGTGTGAGGGAACTCCCATCCGCCTTGCGCCTGTTTTCCCGCCTTATTCTTTCTGGCGCGGGAACATCCCTATACCTGTCCCACCTCTTATGGCGCAGCTCCCTTTCCCCTCCCCCTCTCCTTCCCCATTCTCTGACTATGCCCCGCCTCTCCCCCCTCACCGGCGCCCACATTTTCCCAGTGTCCCCCCCTTCCCTGTTTACTTCTCGCTTAACTTTCACCATCCCATTAACAAAAACAATAATAACAACAATAACAGTTCCCTGCAGCATCAGTCCCTCAGTTCCGGTCCAGTTTCTCTTCATTGATGAAGGACCATGCTTCCTCCGCCGTCTTGAAATAATAATGTCTCTCCTGATGCGTGACCCATAGTCTTGCCGGCTGCAGCATCCCAAACTTCACCTTCCTTTTGTGCAAAACCTCTTTGGCTCGGTTGAAGCTCGCCCTCCTTCTCGCCACCTCCGCACTCTAATCCTGGTAGATCCTTACCACGCATTCTCCCATCTGCTGCTCCGCACCTTTTTGGCCCATCTCAGGACCTCTTCTCTGTCCTTAAGGCGGCAGAATCGCACGATTATCGCCCTCGGTGGTTCTCCTGCTTTTGGTCTTCTCGCCGGGATCCGATTTGCCCACTCCACCTCCATGGGGCCCGCAGGGGCCTCAGCACCCATCAGTGAGCTCAGCATCTTACTTGCGTACGCTCCACAGTCCACTCCTTCCACACCCTCCGGGAGACGTAGTACCCTAAGGTTCTTCCTTCGCGCTCCATTTTCAAGGGCCTCAATCCTGTCAGCACACTTTTTATGAAGTGCCTCGTGCGCCTGAGTCTTGACCGCCAGGCCCAGGACCTCGTCCTCAATACCTGACACCTTCTGCTCCACCAGGCGAAGTTCCGTCTCCTGGGTCTTTAAAGTCTCCTTAAGCCCCTCAATTGCCTGTAACAACGGGGTCATTACCACCTCCTTCAGCAGGTCCACGCACCGTCTCACCACCTCGTCCTGCTCAGGCCCCCATGTCACCTGTGGTTTCTCCGCCGCCATTTTGTTTCACTCCCTCTCTCTCTCTCTCTGATCTTCTGGCTGCAGATTCTTCGGGCTGCAGCCGCCGGCGCCGGTTTTTCCCTCAGTCTTTCGGGGGGGACTCCCTTCCCTCGCGCCTCGCACCGGGTTTTACGGCCGTCCAAGTCCCCATTGGGGCTCTTAAAAGAGCCCGAAGTTCCGTCGGAGCTGGAGCCGCCGAAACGTGCGGCTAGCTCATCCCTGCCGCAACCGGAAGTCCCCCTCCTAACATAGATAAACGACAAGTAGGCGCGCACTCACTCAGCTGATTCCTCATTGGGAACTTTCTGGAGCTACTGGGGAAGCCATCTTGGGCGCAGTGACGCTCACCAGAATGGATTACAATTTTTGCATTTGGCGCAACTGTAGCTCAAGTCCGTAGCACCCTCGCCTGTGAATCAGGACATTGTGGTTCCCACTCCAGGACTTGAGCACGAAAGTCAAACATTGACGCGCCTGATGTAGTGTCGAGGGAGTGCCAACACCGCCAGGAGGCGCTGTTGTTCGCCAGAGACGCTAGACCACTGCCCCCTCGGGTGGGCGCTAGAGATCTCACTGGACTAACCCGAAGAGTAGCTGAGGGGTTATCCTTGCCGACACGGCCAATATCCCACAATCAACATAATAGCAGAATATCTGGTTGTTGGAGCTTGCTGGGTGCAAATTGGCTGCTCCGCTTCCTGCACGACGCCAGCTAAACTTCAAAAAGTACTTCATTGGCTGGAAAATGCTTTGCGAGGTCTGGTACAAGAGTTCCCTTGTGTTTTGCAGAGCCTAAGAGTGTAATGTGTGAACTCTTCCTGAGGTAACTTTTAAAAGAAAAGGAACAAATCGATCATCTACAGCTACAGTTAGTACAAGTACAGTACGAGAGCTGAACACATAATGTAGTGGACAAGGGCTGAATGGGGGGCGGGGGGGGGGAGCAAAACTGCGAGTTAATCTTCTGTCACGTGTTCTTCTAACCGTTTACCCCGGCAGCTGCTTTTGTTTATACCTATAAGGGCCACTGCTGAATGAGTCTGAACAGGAAAGAATGATGTGGCTGTAAGAGTCCCATTACTCACGTTTGGAGGAACGCTCTGAAGGAAGTCCTGAATTTAATGATGTTTAGATTTAGTCAGAACCTTTGGTGCCAGTTTTTGCGAAGGCTGCTTAGTAAGGCAAGCAAGTCGCAAATCAGTTTGAAGTGTAGATCTTGCGACCATCACTATAAAATCAGAGATTTCAAACAGATAGACAGTAAAGATAATGAGCTGTTCGCCCGTGGTAAGTGCAGAGATTTATTTATCTAAGTGTAAAATGTGAGGAATCCAGCTTTATTTATCTACACTTCAGTGGGGAGGGCAATACTGTTTATTTTTGTTGGATCCAAAGCAAAGAAAATATTTCACCGTCTTGGAGAATGTTTCCTTCCCAACTTTTTGATGGGAGATTTGAACCTACCCCCTCCCTGACATCCACACCCGAGCATGTTTTTTTTTTCTCCTCACCTTTGCAACCCAGGGGTTTATTTTGGAAATGCCGGTTAACTTCTCGCACTAGTGCCGCCCTTTATTGTCCGTGTTCCCGCTGATCAAATAATTAGGGTGTAAAGAGTGTCTGTGTAAATATTTTCTTTAAATGATCATTCCTGTCAATGGGTGTGTACAGTGCTCTGGTTATTAATAATGTGTTTATACTGCTGCTGCAAAAGATAACTTGGCTTGCACAGATGGGCAATGCCATCTTTCTAACTGGAATGGACGGGGGAGGGGGGGCAGTGGGGATGAGAGGTGAAAGTTGATTTGAATTTAATTGCAGCTGTCACCCCATCTGCACAAAAGGCCTTTTACGTCTTGTGACTTGTTTTAGTCCTCACACTGGCGAAACATGTGGCGGTATCGATGTGTCCGTGTGTATGAACCAAGCCATTATTCAGGCTTGACAGCTTCCTGCATGGAGTTCCTCACTGTCCTGTGAAGTGCCCCAGGCTTCGTTGCCCACATCTTGTGCGGAGTGGCTTTTTCTGCGGGCACTTCAGAGTCAGCCTCATCGCTGTGGGTCTGGAGTCACACATCGGCCAGACCGGCTAAGGGCGGCAGATTGCCTTCCTGCCCAAAAGGGTACGAGTGAACCGGATGGGTTTTTGTGGCGATCGTTACTGAGACTTGTCTTTGGATTGCTAGCCCAGTGACATTGGCAATACCCTGCCGCATCAGCTCTGCTGAAGCATCGGCCAGTATCTCAGCAGTAAAATGGTGTCTGCCCAACTCCCAAGACTGGCGAATGGTGACCTTCACTAGGTCGTAGTGACGTCCCGAACTCCTGAGCAGTCCCCCTTGGGTTCCCAACTGTGTCTAAAGGGAGGCGGTGGTGTAGTGGTACTGTCACTGGACTAGTTAACCAGAGACCCAGGGTAATGCTCTGGGGACCCAGGTTCGAAACCCACCACTGCAGATAGTGAACTTTGAATTCAATAAAAATCTGGAATTAAAAGTCTTAACGATGACCAAGAAACCATTGCTGATTGTTGTACAAACCATCTGGTTCACTAACGTCCTTTAGTGAAGAAGATCTGCCGTCCTTGCCCGGTCTGGCCTACATGGTGACTCCAGACCCACAGCAATTTAGTTGACTTGTAAATGACCAACTCAAGGGGAATTTGCACGTCCCATGCAAAAAAAAAACCTAAATGCATTAATCTCCCCCCACCCACCACACATTCAATATATTTAATATCTGGTAAAGAGAAATGTTCAAGAAAATGGCAAAAGAGAACAATTTTTCTTAAGGTCCCAATGGTTTTTCTCCAGGGTTGCACACAGCGGTGTTTTGGAGATTGATCTTCAATTCCAAAGAGACACCAGGCCAGTTTTGGAGGATTGGCAACCCAACTGTCCCTCGTGTAAATTACACCCTTTTTCTGGACTGTCTACGATAGGGTGGGACATCATGCACTCTTGGAGAAGCCTTACAAAACTCCCCTTTGGAACAACACCCCCTAATGCATACGCCGGTGGGTTGATCCGTGCAGGCACCCCCTGTACTTGGCCTGAGGGGAACAGTTTTCCAGAGAATTATATTTCATTGTGTTGGGAAGGATGGGGGGGGGGTTTCTGGCCCTTCCTGCCGGTGAGATGTTCCAACCCCGCCAAAGGTGCACCCTTCCCAGGTTCCCTGGCAGCAGGATGGATGAGCCATACAAAACGTTGGCCATGAGGCGTCTGCTCTGCCACCAGATATCATGCCACGGGGGTACTGGACTGGAATGGAAAATCGCGGCCTAGGTCTCGGCCTTACCGTTCTTCACTGCTAGTGCAAAGGGCTATTCACGAAAAGTTAAATTCAAACAACTGGATAATTTTTCGTCCAAAGCAGAGTTAGAATAATGTTTAGAATTATTCATTCCTTCGGAGCAATATTTATATTTAATGATTGAAGCACCCTGCCTCCTGAAATATTCCAAAGGACTCGGCCGTGAAGTAGCGAGGGTTTCGTGTCCTTCGGAATTTGTGGCTTAATGGTTCAAAATTCCTGTCTGCAAAATATTGAGTAGTGATGATGTGAAAACATTCCATTGAGTTGACAAAACTGGCACCCAACTCACTTAAAAAAAAAATTGTCAATCATTACTTGTGGCCACACAGGCTTAAGATCATATATGTCTGCACCATAGCAGGGTCCTGTCAGTGGCTGCCCTCTTCCTCCTAAACATTAATGTGATGAGAGCTTACCTTTGGGCTGATATTCCGGCTCATTCCTTTCAAGTGAGACCTAGTGCCTGGGTTAGTTATAGAGCTAATTTGTACACCGACAACAGCAACATTGTTTGGAATGAGTTGCAGTTTGCTTTGCTCAGTGGGATTAACCGCTTCGTTGTTGCAGTCACCGTGGTTTTGGTGCCGCTGCTCTCTCTCTCTCTCTCTCTCTCCCCCTCTCTCCCCCTGCCCCTCTTCCCCCCCCCCCCCCCCCCCCAATTGGGAAAGATGTTGGCTGTGGCTCAGTTCATAGCCCACTGGGCTCCGGGTTGTGGTTATGGGTTGGGAGACGTTCCACTCCTGGAGGTTTGAGCACATTGTTGAGGGTGCTACTCCAGTGCAGCACTGATGGAATGCTGCACTATTGTATGTGCCGTCTTTTGGATGGGACTGAGGCCTCTTCTTTTTTTTTTATTTGTTCATGCGACGTGGGCATCGCACGCAGTTCCAGTATTTATTGCCCATTCCTAATTGCCCTTGAGGGGCAGTTAAGAGTCAACTACATTGCTGGGGGTCTGCAGTCACATATAGGCCAGACCAGGTAAGGAAGGTCTAAAGGACATTAGTGAACCAGATGAGCTTTTATGACAATCACCAGATATTTATTGAATTTAAGTTTCATCTTCTACAGTGGCGGAATTTGAACTTGGAACCCCAGAGCAGTGCTCTCAGTCTCTGGATTACGAGTTCAGTGACAATACCACTGCGCCGCCACCTCTTGGTGGATTTAAAAGATCCCATGGCACTCCTGATTAAGGCGAGCTTTGCCTGGTATCCTGGCCGGTACTTATGTTTGAAGTAAGGGCAGCACGGTAGCATTGTGGATAGCACAATTGCTTCACAGCTCCAGGCTCCCAGGTTCGATTCCGGCTTGGGTCACTGTCTGTGCGGAGTCTGCATATCCTCCCCGTGTGTGCGTGGGTTTCCTCCGGGTGCTCCGGTTTCCTCCCACAGTCCAAAGATGTGCAGGTTAGGTGGATTGGCCATGATAAATTGTCCTTCGTGTTGGATTGGATTGGATTGGGTGGGGTTACTGGGTTATGGGGATAGGGTGGGGGTGTTGACCTTGGGTAGGGTGCTCTTTCCAAGAGGTGGTGCAGACTCAACGGGCCGAATGGCCTCCTTCTGCACTGTAAATTCTATGATCTAAGTGCAACTTAACGTCTGAGCTCCAGGACAGTGTTACTTGGTGGTGGTGGGGTGTGTGTGTGTGTGGGGGGGGGGGGGAACGGACGACTGGGGATCGACTGGGGAGCCCCCTGGAGTTTTCCAGTTAAGGATTGCGGAAGTGTAAATTTCCGATAGGCACTTGCACTGGGAAACATTGGAAAATGGTGATATTTAGATTACAAACACCAGATGATTAAGACTGTGTTACATCAGTAGTTACTGTACTGACCCCCTGGGCTAGTGCGGCCAATTTCAACCCCACGTTGACCCGGAGTCGCAACACAATTGAAATTAATAAATGTAAGAAAAACACCCAAAGTCTTTGGCCCTTAGCTGCCCAGTAATTACAGTCACCAGGTTTGTAAATTTAAACACAATTAAGTTTATTGATAACAGTAACTACAATTAAATATGAAGTAAATACAACAGGTTAACTATTACCCAATTCCTAAACCCCCTCCACTTAACCTCAGCCCTAATATATATATGTTTAAAATACGCGCGCGCGCACACAGGACAGACAAACACAGGCGGGAGAAGAGGTGGTAAAAATAATAATGAATGTAGAAAGTTAAGTCTTTTGTTTCCGGTGGTTGTTTCTACCACACCTTCAATTTAGGCTTTCTAGTTCAAGGTTTTCACTGTAGATTCATGCAGCTTTTCTGGAGAAGGGCCAGAGAGAGCAGGTCCTTTCCTCCAAGAACCCAGGACTCCCAATAGTTTCCCCCCTGGCTTTTTTTAAAGAATTAAAACTGTATGTAGCTTCTGGGTAAGTATTGTACAGACTCTCACTGCTGACTATTGACCCCCTCCCACCCCGAAGGCCCTGGGACCACATTGCACTATGCAGTTCCTGCTCAGGCTGAGTTGGAAGGTAGGGTGAGACAAGATTTTTGAAAATTCCCAAAATAAGGAAATCCAAGGGGATCGGACTCTGCCACTCGACGGTAGTTCAGATACATCTCTAATATAGAGTACACAAATGTTTACCTCGTTGCTGTTTGTGGGAGATTGCTGTGTACAAAATGGCCATGGTTTTTCCTACTTTCCAGCAGTGACTATACTTGAAAAAAATACTTAATTGGCTGTCAAGTGTTTTTACCCATTCTGAAATCATGGAAGGTGTGAATCAAGTTCTGCCTTTAAATCTCACTCGTAACATGTCCCCTTTTTTCCTCCAGTAGTTTTAGTCTGACCAAAACTCTAGATTTGGTGTCAGACGGTTTCAGGTATACATTTAAAGGAGAATAGGCAAATAATTCAATGGCCTGACTGCCCGTGTCAGGTTCAATTGGCTGATTCCGGGGATGAAGGGTGTGTCTTCCAAGGGATGGTTGAGACTCTGCTCATTGGGAGTTTATAAGAATGAGAGGCGATCTCATTGAAACAAATAGGATTCTGGGGGGGCTTGGCAAGGGTGGATGCTGACAAATTGTTTCCCCTCATGGGGGAAATCAA
The DNA here is from genome assembly GCF_047496885.1 of Scyliorhinus torazame. Classification (NCBI taxonomy): domain Eukaryota; kingdom Metazoa; phylum Chordata; class Chondrichthyes; order Carcharhiniformes; family Scyliorhinidae; genus Scyliorhinus; species Scyliorhinus torazame. Next base: position 37,405,969 of record NC_092712.1, on the reverse strand, counting down.
GAGCCGGTGGCACGGTTTCAAAAGAAGGCGCCTCCCTCGAAGATGAGGAAGAATTTGTGTTCTCCGAAACACACACACACACACACACACACACACACCTTACCTGGTCTGGCCTACTTGTGACTCCAGAGTGGCTGACTCTTAATTGCCCTCTGAAATGATGTAGCAAGCCATTCCATTGTACAAAACCAGAAAGAATGAAAAAGACTTGCATTTATATAGCGCCTTTCAATGCCACCGTATACCCATAGCAGCACTTCACAGACAATGTGCTACTTTCGAAGTGTAGTCACTATTATAACATACGAATGCGCAGCAGCTGATTTGCGCACAGCAAGATCCCACGAGCAGCAATTAATAATAATAATCTTTATTGTCACAAGTAGGCTTACATTAACACTGCAATGAAGTTACTGTGAAAATCACCGAGTCGCCACATTCCGGTGCCTGTTCGGGTACACTGATGAAGAATTCAGAATGTCCAAATTACCTAACAGCAAGTCTTTCGGAACTTGTGGGAGGAAACCGGAGCACCCGGAGGAAAACCACGCAGACACGGGGAGAACGTGCAGACTTCACACAGACAGTGACCCAAGCCCAAATCGAACCTGGGGCTCTGGAGCTGTGAAGCGACAGTGCTACCCACTGTGCTACCATGCTGCCCATTCAATAGCAAGATAGTCAGTGTTTTGATCTTGCCAATTGTGGGACATCCAGAACACTGTAGAGAGCACTCTTGCTTGCTTTGTTTTGAGTGGTGCCGTGAGACTTTGTACATCTGCTGCTAAACTTAGTTTAATGGCTCTTTGGATCAGTTCTGCGGATTGGGGCCTGAACTGCTGACACAAGACTCTTCTCTCTCTCTCTTCTTCCCCCCCCCCCCCCCCCCCCCCCCGGAAGGTTTCTGTGACTGTAACTTTCACACTATGACCGTTTTAAAGGAATATATCTATTTTCACAAATGTTAACACGTCTGCTGAACTCTCGACTTGTTCCACTAATGTGATCAATATCTGAGTTTTAACGCCACTTCATCTGCCTCCTGCATAGTTCATGCACAAAATAATTGGTTATGTAGAATGTGCAGGGGGGTACTTTGAAGAAGAAATTAGGAGACACTGGCAGGCAAAATAAAGGAAAATCGCCAGATGTTTTATAAGTACATGAAAGGCAAGAGGGTAACCAGGGAAAGAGTAGAGCCCATTATGGACCAGAGTGGCAATCTGTGTGTGGCGTTCGAGATGTAGGTGAGGTATTAAATGAGTATTTTGCACTTGTGCTCACTATGAAGAAGGACGATGTGGGTGTGACGGGCAGTGATATAATTGAACAGATTAGCCTTGGGCAGCACGGTAGCATAGTGGTTAGCACAATTGCTTCACAGCTCCAGGGTCCCAGGTTCGATTCCGGCTTGGGTCACTGTCTGTGTGGAGTCTGCACGTTCTCCCAGTGTGTGCGTGGGTTTCCTCTGGGTGCTCAGGTTTCCTCCCACAGTCCAAAGATGTGCAGGTTAGGTGGATTGGCTATTCTAAATTGCCCTTAGTGTCCAAAATTGCCCTTCGGGTTGGTTGAGTGGGGTTACTGGGTAATGGGGATAGGGTATTGTGGGCTTGAGTAGGATGCTCTTTCCAAGAGCTGGTGCAGACTCAATGGGCCGAATGGCCTCCTTCTGCACTGTAAATTCTATGATAATCTATGAGAAGGTGGAGGTGTTCGTGGTTTTAGTGGATACATCCCCAGACCCAGATACTGTGGTGTAAGGCAAGAGAGGAGATTGCAGTGGGTGGGGGTATGGTTAGTTCGCGGATGACGCTTCAGAGAAATGATAAATGAAATTAAATGAAAATTGCTTATTGTCACAAGTAGGCTTCAAATTAAGTTACTGAGAAAAGCCTCTCGTCGCCACATTCGGGAGCCTGATTGGGGAGGCTGGTACGGGAATTGAACCGTGCTACTGGCCTGCCTTGGTCTGCTTCAAAAGCCAGCGATTTAGCCCTGTGCTAAACCAGCCCCTGGTTCACTCGCATGATCCCCGGTATGGAGGGACCGTCTTATGAGCAACGATTAAACAGGTTAAAACTCTACTCATTGGACTTTAGAAGGATGAGAGGTGATTTCATTGTGGTGTACACAGGATGGGCTGAATGGCCTCCTTCTGGACTGCGTGGTTCTATTATTAATGTGACCACCGTCCCACTATATTAATAGGTGTGAATATTGCTAAAAAGGGGGATATGTCACCTTTTTCATCTTGCGCCCATCAGGACAAACTCAAGAGTGCCAAATTTCAGAGGGTCACAACAATTTGTACTACAGGAGGAAAAAGATGCTGATGGTTTAGTTGCAGTGCCGGCTCCATGCCAGATATGTAGGACATATCTCTGTGATTGGCTGATGGAATCAAACTGAATATTCTTTCACTTGTTCGTAATAGGCATAACACAGAACATACTCAACCACCCCACACTTGGTAAAATCCAAAACAAAACATCTATTGTTAGATGTGATTCTATAATTGGACATCATTTGCTGAACAATCCTGAGTGTGTTAATAGTTATCGAACAAACAATTGAAGATAATCGATCGAACACGTCACGTGGCTCATTTTAGGCTCACTAGAAGTGACATACATTCACATGCAGGGTCCTGTTCTTAAAACGAAAGGAACATGTTCAAGCTTTTGAGCCATTTTTTAGAATTACCCAGCAGCTTAGGAGCCTATAGTTCCTTCTTGCTTACTCCATGGCAACGCCGTGGCCAGTCAGAATCAACTTGGCAATCAATCGGCATTCTTTTCTCCTGTAGTATAAATTGGACGCAAGTTGAAAAAGGTGGCATAAATTGTTCTGATGGTTTGAAATTTGGTATTCTTGTCTTTGTCCTGATGAGTGAGATGAAAAGCTTTGGTAACATGTCTCTCTTTGGGACAAAATTCAAGATCTGTATTACCAAGAGTCATAGAATCCATACAGTGCAGAAGGAGGCCATTTGGCCCATCGAGTCTGCACCGACCCTCTGAAGGAGTACCCTACCTAGGCCCACTCCCTCACCCTAACACTATAACTCCACCTAACCTGCACACTAAGGGGTAATTTTCTCATTGACAATCCACCTAACTTGCATATCTTTGGACTGTGGGAGGAAATCGGAGCACCCGGTGGAAACCCATGCAGATACAGGGAGTAAGTGCTAACTCCACACACAGTCACCCAAGATGGAATTGAACCCAGGTCCCTGGTGCTGTGAGGCAGCAGTGCTAACCACCATGCCGCCAAGCAACTAGCTGTTTCTTATGAGTCCGATGCCTTGACCTTGAGTGACCCATCCCAGCTATTGCTCACGGACTTCATAAAGAAATCCATGCCTGACTTTTGTCCTAAATGTTTCCCTCCCAAAGCTGCACTCCTGCCCTTCTGTTCATTTTGAAAGTACCCGTCGCCTAGTTTTCACAACATTAAAAAAGATACCAAAGCACCTCTATTTCTGATAACATTTAATTTTACCACGTGAAATAAGAAGGTGGTGGTGGAAGATCGAGGTGTTGGAGAACAATGCTATAGCACAGAATGCCATGCCTGTAACTTGATCCTTTATTTCCCCCATCATTGGCTAATCAGAAATTGTTATTGTAACTTTGATAAATCCATAGTCAAAATGGTTGTGACAACTATAACAAGATTTTGGACAAAAATGACATTTCCTGGAAAGGAGGAAGATGAATGAAATTTCACAATAATTGTGATGTGTGATTCTGCTTCTTATTAGACCATTGTCATAGAATCATAGAATCCCTACAGTGCAGAAGGAGGCCATTTGGCCCATCGAGCCTTCACCGGCCCTTGGAAAGAGCACCCTATCCAAGCCCACACCTCCACCCTATCCCAGTAACCCCACCCAATCTTTTTGGACACAAAGGGCAATTGATCATGGCCAATCCACCTGACCTGCACATCATTTGCTTTTTTGGGCGGGTGAGAGGGTTTAAAAAATAATAATTTATGGGTTTTTGAGGAGAATGATGTTGCTGCTGAGGACCATTTTCTCCACTTTGAACCGACACTGTTGGTGTTGGGTATTCCCAGGTGTGAAGTGAAAGTGCCTCCAAGTTGCAATGCCGCCTTTCGACAAGCACTGTTTTCCCAATTTCCTGGTCATTTTTTTTCCCAAATGTATTTTTCAGATGTAGGTGCTGCTGCCATTGATGCCCGCCTTCTGTTTTGCACTGGCGAGGTAGTGGTGGGCCAACCTATTGAACCATTGCAACCCACGAGGTTCTTGTTAACGCTGACAAAGCTGTTAAAGTTTTTTGTCTTGCACTCACCAGGACAAATGCAAGAATGCCAAATTTCAAAGGAAGCAGCAATTTATACTGCATAAGAAAAGGGTGCTGGTTGGTTGGCAGGTCAGCTCTGGTTGAGACGTTGCCATGGGCAATGCAACAGGGAACAATTGTCCCCATGCTGTTGTTTAATTTTTTTAGAAAAGTTTGGTGCCTGGACCTGTTCCTTTTTGATGCAGAGAACAGGTTCCTCCATATGAATATAGTAGTTTTGAGCAAGTGTAGGTGATCTAAAATTGATTGATAGAGTAATTCTTAGCACACAAGCGATTGTTCCCTGGAGGAGGTTAAGTTGACCGCGTTGTTGCTGGACAGAAGTCTCATGGAGGCTAAACAAGTCGAGAAGCAGCTAAAGATTCCTCTCTTAAAGGACGCCCATGATCTACTGAGTTTTAGTGATAAGCTAACATCTCGGTGCCTTTATGTCATTTATATTCTACTCTTGTCCCAAATCTCATTCTGCCCTGGTGCATTTTGAACTTTGTCTCTGGCTTTGTAACATTAGTCCTGTAATACAACATATAACCATGGTGTACATGTTTTCACACAGCACGGCAAGGTTCTTAACCCCAACCAGGGAAGAATTTCCCATGGTGAGTTAGTCGGAATTGTTTTAGTTTCCAATTTCAACTGACCACCTACCCTCCTGGGCCTCTGGTGTGAGATCACCACTGAGTGCAGCTTGTGTGGGCCCCTCAGTTACCCTGGAAGAATCATAGAATCATAGAAGTTTACAGCATGGAAACAGGCCCTTCGGCCCAACCAGTCCATGCCGCCCAGTTTTTTACCATTAAGCTAGTCCCAGTTGCCCGCACTTGGCCCATAACCCTCTATACCCATCTTACCCATGTAACCATCTAAATGCTTTTTGAAAGACACAATTGTACCCGCTTCTACTACTACCTCTGGCAGCCCATTCCAGACACTCACTACCCTCTGAGTGAAGAAATTGCCCCTCTGGGCCCTTCTGAATCTCTCCCCTCTCACCTTAAACCTATGCCCTCTAGTTTTAGACTCTCCTACCTTTGGGAAAAGATGTTGACTATCTACCTTATCTATGCCCCTCATTATTTTATAGACCTCTATAAGATCACCCCTAAGCCTCCTACGCTCCAGGGAAAAAAGTCCCAGTCTATCCAGCCTCTCCTTATAACTGAAACCATCAAGTCCCGGCAACATCCTAGTAAATCTTTTCTGCACTCTTTCTAGTTTAATAATATCCTTTCTATAATAGGGTGACCAGAACTGCACACAGTATTCCAAGTGTGGCCGTACCAATGTCTTGTACAACTTCAACAAGACGTCCCAACTCCTATATTCAATGTTCTGACCAATGAAACCAAGCATGCCGAATGCCTTCTTCACCACCCTGTCCACCTGCGACTCCACCTTCAAGGAGCTATGAACCTGTACTCCTAGATCTCTTTGTTCTATAACTCTCCCCAACGCCATACCATTAACTGAGTAGGTCCTGGCCTGATTCGATCTGCCAAAATGCATCACCTCACATTTATCTAAATTAAACTCCATCTGCCATTCGTCGGCCCACTGGCCTAATTGATCAAGATCCCGTTGCAATCCTAGATAACCTTCTTCACTATCCACTGTGCCACCAATCTTGGTGTCATCTGCAAACTTACTAACCATGCCTCCTAAATTCTCATCCAAATCATTAATATAAATCACAAATAACAGTGGACCCAGCACCGATCCCTGAGGCACACCACTGGTCACAGGCCTCCAGTTTGAAAAACAACCCTCTACAACCACCCTCTGCCTTCTGTCGTCCAGCCAATTTTGAATCCAATTGGCAACCTCACCCTGGATCCCGTGAGCTTTAACCTTCTGCAACAACCTACCATGCGGTACCTTGTCAAAGGCTTTGCTAAAGTCCATGTAGACAACGTCTACTGCACTACCCTCATCTACCTTCTTGGTCACTCCCTCAAAAAACTCAATCAAATTTGTGAGACATGATTTTCCACGCACAAAGCCATGCTGACTGCCCCGAATCAGTCCTTGCCTCTCTAAATGCTTGTAGATCCTGTCTCTCAGAATACCTTCTAGCAACTTACCTACTACAGACGTTAGGCTCACCGGTCTGTAGTTCCCAGGCTTTTCCCTGCTGCCCTTCTTAAACAAGGGCACAACATTCGCCACTCTCCAATCTTCAGGCACCTCACCTGTGGCTGCCGATGATTCAAATATCTCGGTTAGGGGACCCGCAATTTCCTCCCTCGCCTCCCACAACATCCTGGGATACATTTCATCAGGTCCCGGGGATTTATCTACCTTGATGCGCTTTAAGACTTCCAGCACCTCCTCCTCTGTAATATGCACACTTCTCAAGACATCACTATTTATTTCCCTTAGTTTCCTAACATCCATGCCTTTCTCCACCGTGAATACCGATGAGAAATATTCATTCAGGATCTCACCCAACTCTTGTGGCTCTGCACATAGATGCCCTTGTTGATCCTTAAGAGGCCCTACTCTGTCCCTAGTTACTCTTTTCCCCTTTATGTATCTGTAGAATCTCTTTGGATTCTCCCTTGCATTATTTGCCAAAGCAATTTCATGTCCCCTTTTTGCCCTCCTGATTTCCCTCTTAACTCTATTTCGACAATCTCTATACTCTTCAAGGGATCTACTTGATCCCAGTTGCTTATGTACGTCATATGCCTCCTTCTTCTTTTTGACCAGAGTCTCAATATCTCGAGTCATCCAGGGTTCCCTACTTCTACCAGCCTTGCCCTTCACTCTAAAGGGAATGTGCTTACCCTGCACCCTGGTTAACACATTTTTAAAAGCCTCCCATTTACCAGCCGTCCCTTTGTCTGCCAATAGTCTCCCCCAATCTACCTCTGCAAGTTCCTGTCTGATACCATCAAAATTGGCCTTGCCCCAATTAAGAATTTTAACTCTTGGGCCAGACCTATCATTCTCCATAGCTATCTTAAAACTAATGGAATTATGGTCGCTTGTCCCAAAGTGATCCCTCACTAGCACTTCTATCACTTGCCCTTCCTTATTTCCCAAGACGAGGTCAAGTTTTGCCCCCTCTCTAGTCGGTCCATCCACATACTGAATGAGAAATTCCTCCTGAATACACTCAACAAATTTCCCTCCATCCAAGCCCCTAATGCTATGGCTGTCCCAGTCAATGTTGGGAAAGTTAAAGTCCCCTACTACTACCACCCTATTATTCTTGCAGCTATCTGTAATCTCCTTACATATTTGCTCCTCAATTTCCCGCTGACTATTTGGGGGCCTGTAGTACAGTCCTACCAAGGTGATCTCTCCCTTCTTATTTTTCAGTTCCACCCATATAGACTCAGTGGGCGAACCCTCGGATATATCCCCTCTAAGTACTGCCGTGATGTTCTCCCTAATCAAAAACGCCACTCCCCCTCCTCTCTTACCTCCTGTTCTATCCTTTCTATAGCATCTGTACCCCGGAACATTGAGCTGCCAGTCCTGCCCCTCCCTTAGCCATGTTTCAGTCATAGCTATAATATCCCAGTCCCATGTGCCCGTCCATGCCCTGAGTTCATCCGCTTTGCCCGTCAGGCCCCTTGCATTGAAATAAATGCAGTTTAATGTAGACCTTCCTTGCTCTCTGCCCTGCTTTCTCTGGTCAAGGAAGGTTGGCAGCGAGCCTCCATCTTGAACTAATAGGGGGCCGCAGACTGTAGCTGAATGGCACAGAGATTTGGTCCTGATTTGGCTTTGAACTTGGATCCAGCAGCATCTGTGAACCGGCTCACCTGTGCTTCTACCACGGAAAATGTGCCCTTGTCCCCTGCGGCAGAATTGTAGACTGACTCCGAGATGGAACCACTTCTCCCAAAAGGACAGGGGGAGCTGCATTTCGCAGTGAAGCAAGCTACTATGCTAATGATTAAAGTATACGAACGTAGGGAATAGGAACCGAGGAAGGTCATTCAAAATCTGCTTCAGCGTTCAACAAAATCCTGGCTGATCTGCCACCTTAACCCTACCATACCACATTATCCCCATCTTCCCAAAATTCCCTTGATGTCCAAAAAAACCATCAACATTTGACTTGAATGTACTCCGATCTCTTGGGATGGAGAATGCCACAGGCACACAAATGAGTGAAATAAATTCTCTGCATCTCAGCCCTGGATGTCCAGCCTCTTATCCCGAGTGATCACCGGGTCAGTATTCTGACCCCAAAATACTGCAGATCATAGGATTTTAGAATCCCTACAGTGCAGATGGAGGCCATTTGGCCCATTTTGAGTCTGCACCAGCCCTTGGAAAGAGCACCCTACTTAAGCCCACGCCTCCACCCTAACCCCGTAACCCCACCTAACCTTTTGAACACTTAAGGGGCAAATTAGCACGGCCAATCCGCCTAACCTGCTCGTCTCTGGGTGCTGGAGATCTGAAGTAAAGCTGAAGTGCTGGGCAGCACTGGCTAGCATTTGGGGTTATCCCGATTCAGGCTGTGCAAGAGCAGACCAACAACAATGCCCATTGATATCATGGTTCTCATGAAGCAAAAAGATCTGGAAGTGTCTCACCGGAGCGGAACCAAACAAAATTTGACAGCGAGCCATGTGAAGAAGATATTTGAGAAAATAAAGACGTACATTTATATACTGGGTGTCTCAAAGCACTTTACTGCCAGAGGCACTTTTTGAAGTTTGTCACTGCGGTTATGGAGGAAATACAGCAGCCAATGATTAAGAGTATAAGAACGTAGGGATCCACACACCCCCTTCAGCTGATTTGGTACAAATCAAATAACCAAGCAAACTAAATGAAACAAAATGAGGGGCGATCCCTTAAAGGGACCCTGCCTTAACAAAAACAAATCACAAATGAAACTTTATTTTTAGTTTTGGGTGTTGGGGTTTGAAGGTGGCTCTTATGTTTGGAATCTTGGGCTGCTCCGCTGAAGTACTCTTTGATATGCAACCTCTATCTGACTGGGGCTGTTTAGCACTGGGCTAAATCGCTGGCTTTGAAAGCAGACCAAGGCAGGCCAGCAGCACGGTTCAATTCCCATAACAGCCTCCCCGAACAGGCGCCGGAATGTGGCAACTGGGGGCTTTTCACAGTAACTTCATTTGAAGCCTACTTGTGACAATAAGCGATTTTCATTTTCATTCATCTCAATGTGGGAATGAACGAGTTTGATTTGTGGTACTTTTCAGCTCATTTTGGTGTTACTCTGTGGGACCACATGGAGTGAGATTTTCACTGTTCAAACCCATTCATAGGGTGTGAGCTGGGGGTGCTGGGGTGGGTAACCACACTGGTAGATCCACAGAGACTCCCGTCACGTTTTGTTTACCCATTGACAGGTGTTATGGGCCAGGGTTGAGAGAACCCCAAAGTGTATCATGGAGTTCACCTGACCCACAACTTTTAATAGATTGTGGGATGGGGAGCACACGGCCCACTCTACAGGTGTGGTACAGCAGAAATAGAAAAGTATTTTTTGAAGCAAAGCAATGTTTATTCTATGAACTCAAGTTAACCTTTTTAAAACATACAGTGAACATCTTAGCAACCATCAATTCAAATACAACCCCCAAAGAATACAACACTAAGTAATCCTTAATAAATTCCCAAACAACATTCAGAAGACAAAAGACCCTTTTAACACAAAGCTCAGGTTTAAATTCACTATTGAGAGCAGTTACCACTTTGAAAATCCCAAATGAACATTCATAAGCTTGCAGAGATTCATACACATCCTGCTGTGATTTCAGCTTCTCCAAAACTAAAATTAAACCAAACCCACCCTGCAGCAAAAAGCCTAAAGTGAAAGTAAAAAGCTGATAGACAGCCCAGCTCCACCCACTCTCTGACATCGCTGCAGTAATAAACACCCATTTCATCGCTGCAGTAATAAACACCCACTACAGCTATTCTATTTTTAAAAAACATTTCTTAAAGGTACTCTCACATGACACCGGATGCGAGCATCGTTGGCAAAGCTACCATTTATTGGCTTTGAGAAGATGATGGTGAGCCATTGCCATGGAAACTGAGTTGTCTCGCTCAGCTATTTCAGAGGACAGATTAGAGTAACCACTTGTGGGTCTGGAGTCACTTATAAGCCACTGCTTCTGAGCGTCTCTTCTGCATTCCTGTTCAGGATTTGAGTTCTAAGGGTTGATGATCAAATGCCTGTCATCTCTCACTCACTCACACTCTCACTCTTCTCTCACTCATTTTCTCTCTCTCTCATTCTCTCTCTCGGCCTGTTGGTTGGTCTGTGTCTCCCCTAATCTCTGTCCCCCTTCCACAGGCAAACTTTCTGCTCACTCCCCCTTTCTCCATTTCCCCCAATTACCCCATACCCATGTACGGGTGAAGGTTGAAGGACCGTAGATCGGTAAAGGATGGAAAAGAGATTTGAAGTGTGTGGCAGCTTGCTGTGTCATTCCAGGCCTTCTGGCCAGGCACTTGTGTCCTGGAGAGCACCTTTTCCAAACCCCAGGCCAAGATGGCCTGCCCAGGTGACCCCTTTGCTGAAGCCCATCTCTCCCCTATTTACACGAATAAGGATTAAGTTGTGCCACTGCCCATCTGCTGAGGACTGGTAGAAGTGCGGAGAGTGCGTCCCCTCGATCTCTCTCTCTCCTCTTACACTCTGCTGCCCCATTCTCGCTCCTCCCCCCTTCTCCCTGTCCCCTTCCTCCTCTCCTTTCATTTCTACCTGTCTATATATTTCTCTTTCTCCCCTCTTTGACACGTTTCCCTTGAGCTTGGATCTCTCTTTCCCCCCCCCCCCTCTTTCCCACTCAGTCACTTAGCTACCGAGTGTGAATGTGCAATATCCGATTCTGCGTCCATCACAGTATGTATTTTGCAGCGTGCAGTTGCGTTCTGACTGGTTCTCTGCCAGCTCCTATAAATAGCATTGTGTGTAAGTAAGAGTATTTTTTTTTAATAGTGTGGGGGGGGGGAGCCAGGAGAGGGGAAGCCCCTTTTGGTGTCCAACTGGCGAGCTGCCAAATGGAGAAGCATTATTATAGCAGATGAGTGTGGGCAAGTGGAGACTTCAACAATGAATGCTAACCGCTGCTGGTGAACAACATAAATTGAATAATTTGAAAAGGCATTTATCATTCTTTTAACCAATTAAACACATCAAAGCCTGCGTGTAGTTTGGCACAGGCTTTTCACATTTGAGACCTGGCCCTAAGCTACCAATATTTTCTCAGGTTTGTCTTTTTTTTAAAATGCCGGGCGAAGGTAATAGGAGGGAAATTTTAATGTTTCTTTTGCAGTCCCGTCCGTCTCTTTCTCCCCCCCCCCCCCCCCAAACGAAGAAAAAATTGTGGCCAACCATTGATCTGTCGAGCGATGCTTAAAAAGGTTTTCATCTGTGGCTGTAATTTAGTCAAGCAATTACTTGTCCTAATTAAAATCGACTAAAATGTATTTGTTGCTGAGGAGCGCTGGAACAATTTGCCGACTAGGGGGCGAGGGAGAGAATTAACTCCTTCATTGGAGAAGAGAGGGAGGGGAGGGGGAAAGTCTTACAAGTGACAGGAAATCTCCGTTTTTTAATGCAAAGGATGGGCGAGCAACTGGGGGGGGAAATAAACCTGGTTACCCTGGGAAAGGTGGTGGGTGGAGATTGGATACAGTTGCTCCTAGAGTGTGGGTGCAGACTCGATGGGCTGAATGGCCTCCTTCTGCACTGTGCAGTGATTCTATGCTCAACACTGAGGGTTCTGGACAGAGTAGATGGGGGGAGACTTCACGTTGGTGGGTGGGTAAAGAACTAGAGCGCACTGATTTAAAGTGATTGGCAGAAGAACGGATGGTGACTTGCCAATTTCATTTTTTTTTCTCTCAAGGTGGCGTGTGGTCAGAATCTGCAGTGCACTGTCAGAGTGGGGTGGGGTCAGTTTCAAAATTATCTTTTGGGCGTTGCTAACAAAACCAGCATTTATTACCCTTGTTAAGGTGGGGGTGAGCCATGCCATGAACTGCTGCAGTCCGTGGGGTGTAGGTACACCCACTGTGCTGTTAGGGAGGGAGTTGGATGGATTGGATTTGTTTATGTACCAAGGTATAGTGCAAAGTATTGTTCTGCGTACAGTCCAAACGCATCATTTCATACATAAAAAAATACATAAATACACAATGTAAATACATAGACACGGGCATCAGGTGAAGCATATGGACTTCGTAGTAATACTCAGAAGATGTGTGAAGAAATCAGATCAGTCTATAAGAGGGTCATTGAGGAGTCTGGTAACCGTGGGGAAGAAGATGTTTGTGAATCTGCGTGTTCTGTTCTCAGACTTTTGTATCTCCTGCCCGATGGAAGAAATTGGAAGAGTGAATATGCTGGTTGGGAGGGGTCTTTGATTATGCTGCCCGCTTTCCAAAGGCAGCGGGAGGTGTCGACAGAGTCAATGGATTAGAGGCAGGTTCATGTGATGGACTGGGCGGTGTTCGTGACTCTCTGTAGTTTCTTACGGTCTTGGGCTGAGCAGTTGCCATACCAGGCTGTGATGCAGCCTGATAGGATGCTTTCTATGGTGCATCTGTAAAAGTTGGTAAGAGTCAGTGTGGACATGCTAAATTTCCTTCGTTTCTTGAGAAAGTATAGGTGATGTGGTGGACCAGGTCAGATTTTTGGAGATGTGCACCCCTAGGAATTTGAAACTGCTAACCATCTCCACTTCGGCCCTGTTGATGCTGACAGGGGTGTGTACAGTACTTTGCTTCCTGAAGTCAATGACCACCTCTTTAATTTTGCTGACATTGAGGGAGAGATTGATGTTGTTACACCACTCTACTAGGTTCTCTATCTCCATCCTGTGCTCTGACTCATCGTTGTTCGAGATCTGATCACTACGGTTGTGTCATCAGCAAACATGTAGATGGATTTGGAACCAAATTTTGCCACACAGTCACTTGTGTATAGGGAGTATAGTAGGGGGCTAAGCAAGCAGCCTTGCGGGGCCCCAGTATTGAGGACTATCATGAAGGAGGTGGTGTTGTTTATCCTTACTAATCTATGGGTCAGGAAATAGAGGATCCAGTTGCAGAGGGAGGAGCCAAGTCCTAGGTTTTGGATCTTTGATATGAATTTGGCTGGGATTATGCTGTTGAAGGCGGAGCTGTAGTTGATGGCGGAGCTGTAGTCAATGAATAGGAGTCTGATGTAGGAGTCCTTGTTGTCGAGATACTCCAGGGATTAGTGTAGGGCCAGGGAGATGGCATCTGCTGTGGACCGGTTGTGGCGGTATGCAAATTGCAGTGGATCTAGGCATTCTGGGAGTATGGAGTTGTGTGTCTCATGAGCCACCTCTTGAAGCACTTCAAAGTGATAGATGTTAAGGCCACCTTCGTCGGGAAGGGGTGCACTGCTGCCAGAGATTCTACTCTGCTTCGCTTGTAGCTGGTTATGTTGCTTAAGCGCTGCCACAACCGACGAGAGCCCGTGTGACATTAGTCTGTCACTCTAACTTAGCCTGATATTGTCTCCCTGATGCTTTCCAGAATTCTGACCCAGAGAATATCCTTCGACTATCCATAGAATCCGTACAGTGCAGAAGGAGGCCATTCGGCCCATCAAGTCTGCGCCGGCCCTCCGAAAGAGCATCCCACCCAGGCCCACTCCCTCGCCCTTACCCCCTAACCGTGATCATGGCCAGTCCACCAAACCTGCACACCTTTTGGAGTATGGGAGGAAACTGGAGCTCACGGAGGAAACCCTCGCAGACACTGGGAGAAGGTGCAGACTCCGCACAGTCAGCCAAGGCTGGAATTGAACCCAGGTCCCTGGTCCTGTGAGGCAGCAGTGCCAACCCAGTGACAGTGAAGGAGCAGCAATATGTTTCCAAGTCAGGATGGCGTGTGGCTTGGAGGGAAACCTCCAGGTCATGGTGCTTCCATGTGTGGACTGCCCTTGTCGTTCTAGGTGGTAGAAGTCTCTGAATGATTGGCTGATTTGGCTCTGGCTGATTTTGCAATCCTGCTCTTGGTCTGTAACATTGTAGGTAACAGATGAGGAGCATATCAGCCATGATAGAATGGCAGAGCAGACTCGATGGGCTGAATGGCCTAATTCTGCTCCTATATCTTATGAAGTCACTGCTTTGGAAGGCGCTGTTGAAGGAGCCTTGGTGATTTGCTGCAGTGCATCTTGTAGATTGTACCCACTGCTGCTACTGTGCATCAGTTGTGGAGAGAATGAATGTTTACGGTAGTGGATGATGTGTCAATTTGTCCTGGATGGACTCTAGCTTCTTGAGGGTTTTAGAACTGCACTCATGCAGGCAAGCAGAGAGTACTCCCTCACACTCCTGACTTGTGCCTTGTAAATGGTGGACAGGCTTTGGGGAGTCAGGAGGCGAGTTACTCCCTGCGGAATTCCTAGCCTCTGACTTGCTCTTATAGTCACGTATTGTTTGGCTGGTCGACTTCAGTTTCTGGTCAATGATGGCCCCCAGAATGTTGATAGTGGGGAGTTGGCGATCGTGATGCCATTGAATGTCGTGGGGAGATGGTTAGATTGTCTCTTGTTGGAGGTGGTCATTGTCTGGCACTTGTGTGGCACAAATGTTAATGCCACAAAATTGCCCAAGCCTGGATTTTGGACACTGACTGCTTCATTATCTGAGGAGTAGCGAATGGTGCTGAACATTGTGCAGTCATCCGCAAACATCCCCACTTCTGATCTTATGATGGAAGGAAGATCATTGATGAAGATGGTTGGGCCTAAGACACTACCCTGAGGAACTGCTGTGATGTCCTGGAGCTGAGGTGATTGACCTCCAACCACCACAACCATCTTCCTTTGTGCCTGGTACAACAATCTGAAGAGCGAGAATGTTTGGGACGGCGGGGAAAGGGTGAGGGCGTGGGACTGGGTGAGTTGCTCCTTCAGAGGGCTATCATGGATATAATGGGCTGATTGGCCTCTTTCTGTGCAGTAACCATTCTATGATTCTATGGATGACCGGTTTCTAGTTCAGTTGGATTTTTACAGCATCTCTTTTACTGATACCAGCTTTTTATCTCCTGGTTAATTGAATTGAGCGGTGGGGTTAGAACTGCCTCTGTCTGAATTATTATTTCAGTCCTCTGGATTGTCAGTCCAGTAACTTAACTATCACTCTTGAGGGGCGGTTGGAATTCTTTTGTCAGGACAGATATGGTTGCTGGGGATTCCCAAAATTCACTGTTCTCATTTTATGCTTCTGCAGGGGTAACAGTGGAGTCAGAACTGTAACCCAAATCTATGGTTTAGCACGATTCCCAACAGAGCAGTTCCCAACTGCGTCTGCTACTTGGGCTCTCTTATCCCGATACTGCAAGGCTGGATTCAGGTTTTTTTTAATGGTTTATGATTCAGTCGCTGCAATACTGGGCTTAACATTGTAAACACTGGCAAGTAGCTCATGGACAAAAAGTCTCCTGAGAGACGGTCTAAAACCAGCGGCGATATAAGAGGAGCTCAATGTAATTGCTGATCTCTGCATGATATTTGACGGGAAAGTATCTGAGATTCTGCCCGCTCCGTGAGATTTAGTAATGTCGCTTGGTTTTCCACTAATCTCTAATTCTTTAAGACCTGATGCACAGCCCCCCCCCCCCCCCCCCCCCCCCCAAAGAAAAAGGAGTGGGGCTGAAAATTTAGCTACTCTTGCCCACTGACTAGGTTGGAGTCTGGAATACAAGGGCGAGTACTGGAATGTATTGGCTGAAGCAAGCATTCGGTCAATCAAGGCTGACAAACGCTGGCCAGAGCGCTCCAGGTGAGACATCTTTGCCGAGGCGCAGTGTTGTGCAAAATATCCAATTGCACTATTTGAGGGGGAATCCTCTCCAGTGGTCTGGACAACATTTACCTCCCTCGCCTTCAACCAGCAACAGTAAAAGCAGGTTATCTGGTCACTTTGTGTTTGTGGGAGATTCGCTGTGTGAAAACTGGCTTTCTTGCATGACAACGGATGACTATGCTTTCAAAATCATTTGTCTGTGGAAGGTTTTGGGACATTCCTGGATCATGAAGTGTGCTATATAAATGAAAGTTACTACTTTTTTCTGGTGCACGTTGCATTGGTGGAGCTGAGTGGCGAGGTCACAGGCGCGTGCACAGTGAGTACTGTTGCTGGATCTCTTGTCCCGGATCAACTGGAGCCTACACCTGGTCCTGGGCTCTTGTGAAGCAGATGAGGCAGATTATTGGGAAGTATTTCTGCTGGTTGGGGAGTCCAGGACTCTTCGGGGGCGGGGGCGGGGGGGCGTTCTTTCAGGAGTGAAATGGGAGCACGGTAGCACAATGGGTAGCACTGTTGCTTCACAGCGCCAGGTTCAATTCCGGGCTTGGGTCACTGTCTGTGCGGAGTCTGCACGTTCTCCCCTTGTCTGCTTGGGTTTCCTCCGGGTGTTCCGGTTTCCTCCCACAAGTCCCGAAAAACGAGCTTGTTAGGTGAACTGGACATTCTGAATTCTCCCTCGTGTACCCGAACAGGTGCCGGAATGCGGCGACTAGGGGATTTTCACAGTAACTTCATTGCAGTGTTAATGTAAGCCTACTTGTGACACTAATAAAAATAAAACAAATGAGGAAACATTTCCACACAAAAAAGGGCGGCAAAAGTTTGGAACTCTTTCCGATGACCAACAATTGAGGTGCATCAGTTGCTAATTTCAGAAATTCCATGTAATGGAGTTTGTATGTTTTCCCCGTGTCTATACAAATTGGCAAGTCATGTTGCAGCGGTATAGAATCTTAGTTAGGCCACACTTGGAGTATAGTGTTCAATTCTGGTCGCCACACTACCAGAAGGTGTGGAGGCTTTAGCGAGGGTGCAGAAAAGATTTACCAGGATGTTGCCTGGTATGGAGGGCATTAGCTATGAGGAGCGGTTGAATAAACTTGGTTTGTTCTCACTGGAACGACGGAGGTTGAGGGGCGACCTCATAGAGGTCTACAAAAGTATGAGGGGCATAGACAGAGTGGATAGTCAGGCTTTTTTCCAGGGTAGAGGGGTCAATTACTAGTGGGCATAGGTTTAAGGTGCGAGGGGCAAGGTTTAGAGGAGATGTACGAGGCAAGTTTTTTACACAGAGGTAGTGGGTGCCTGGAACTCGCTGCCGGAGGAGGTGCTGGAAGCAGGGACGATAGTGATAATTTAAGGGGCATCTTGACAAATAGATGAATAGGATGGGAATAGAGGGATACGGACCCCGGAAGTGTAGAAGATTTTAGTTTAGATGGGCAGCATGGTCGGCACAGGCTTGGAGGGCCGAAGGGCCTGTTCCTGTGCTGTACTTTTCTTTGTTCTTTTGTTCTGTGTGGGTTTCCTCTGGGTGCACCGGTTTCCTCCCACAGTCCAAAGATGTGCTCAATAGGTGGATTGGCCATGCTAATTTGCCCCGTAGTGTTCACAGATGTGTCGTTAGGGGATAGGCGGGAGGGCAGGCCTAGATGGCGTGCTCTTTCAGAGGGTCAGTGCAGTCCCATTGGGCCGAATGGCCCCCTTCTGCACTGTAGGAGTTCTAACTATTGATGGATTTTATGTCGTTCAGTGGGATATCCAGCGTTCGGCCACAGATCAGCCATGGTCTCAGTGAATGCCAAAGCAGGCTCAAAGTGTTAAATGACCTCCGCCTGTTTCACTGTTCCTTGCCCTGGATCAGCCACTACCAAGACTATTACTGCCAGCCTTCAGTCTATGGCACTGAGCCACACAGGAGATATTAGGTCAGGTGACGCAAAGCTTGGCCAAAGTGGTAGAATTTTAAAGAGTGTCTTAAAGGAAGCACGCGAGGCAGGAGAGGTGTAGGGGGGAATGTCAGACCTTGGGACCCTGATCGCTGAAGGTACGGCCACCAATAGTGAAGCAATTCTAATCGGGGATGCTTAATAGCCCAGAATTAGAGGGGCAGAAGTACATCCGAGGGTTGTGGGTCTGGAGGCGATTACAGGGATTCGGAGAGGGAGAGGCTATGGAGGGATTTGAAGACCTGGAGGAGAATTCTAGATGTTGCGGTCAGCGAGCAGTGAGCTTGATAGAGGATTGGGACTTGCTGCAAGTTGAGGTGTGGGCAGCAGAGTCTTGGGTGACATCAAAGGTTCACAGAGGGTAGAATGTGGGAGAGCAACCCGGAGTGGGTTGCAATAGTCGAGTCTAGAGTAACGAAGGCAGGGGTGAGGGTTTCAGCAGTAGATGAGCTGAGACGGTGGTGAAGTTAGGCGATGTCCGGGAAATGGGAATACCGCTGACCCACTAACAAATTCCCAGAAACACATGGGGAAATTTCTTTGTGCCTCTCTGGGCGTAGCTCCGCAGATTTGCTTCCAGTGTGCCCATGAGGCGGGTGTCACCCCTGTAACTTTGGTTTCATGAAGTCTTGAATTCAACCTTCCTGGTCTGAAAACAATGGCATTGAAACCACCTCCAACGCCGATGGGTCAAACAACTAGCCTGAACATTTACCCGTATTGGACCAGCACACGAGTCTTGTGTAATGTTTGATAGCTGAGCAGAAAGGCTTGTGGCGTTTGTTACATTAAAAAAAGTAGAAATGCCACAAATAATTTGATCATACTTAAATAAACAGAATTAGCTGAAAAGCTAATGAACTCAATTTATTTAGTTGTGTAAAAGCTGATGAATTTGACACTTGGGACTGATTCCTGGCATAGCAGGACTGACGCATGAGGAGTGATTGAATTGGTTAGGATTGTATTCTCTGGAGTTCAGAAGAATGAGGGGGGGGGGGGAAATCACATAGAAACCTATAAAATTTTAACAGGACTAGTCAAAATGGATGCAGGAAGGGTCTCCCCGATGATGGGGGTGGTGTCCTGAACAGGGGTCACAGTCGGAGGGTATGGAGTAGACCATTTAGGACAGAGATGAGGAGACGTTTCTTCAACCAGAGAGTGGTGAGCTTCTGGGATTCGTTATCACAGAAAGTAGTTGAGTCCAAACCATTGTATGTTTTCAAGAAGCAGTTAGATAGAGCACTTGGGGTGAAGGGGATCAAAGGATATGGGGGGAAAACGGGATTAGGCTGTTGAGTTGGATGATCAGCCATGATCATAATGAATGACTGAGCAGGCTCGAAGGGCCGAGTGGCCTCCTCCTATTTTCTATGTTTAAAATGTCTTGGAACTGATGCTCAGTACCAGTATGTTTAATGGATAGACCAAGTCTGCATTTGTAAAGGTTGTATAGATCAACTAACCCAATGTCGTACCTGCAGCATGAATAATGGAATGAATAATTTCTTCTTGATTATGAAATTAATTACTCCTGCATTCACCTCCTTTCCCTGCGCAAGGATGAATGTACTGGTGGCCTCGTCTGTTTACAGCTTTGGTTCGGATGTGATTTTCCGCACCTTACTTGCATTTTGACAGCCAGCTGCCCCTAAGAGAATAATGCTGTTTCTCCATGAGGTAGGGTTACATCTGATCAATGGGAGCTCCCCAGATTACTCCCAAGTCCCAAGCACATTGGTAGGTACAGGGTATCATAAATTCTGAGGGCAGGCTGCGTAAATGTGTATTTCCTTGTATGTAGAGGGGTCTAAAATGTTTAAAGGATTTGATGGGATAGATATGGAGAAACTGTTTCCTCTGTTGATGAATCCAGACTTGGGAAGCGTAACCTTTAAGGACAGAATGCAGTGACAGGCTAGGCCATAAATCTGCACCCCACCCTCTTTTGCTCTGAGGGAGGGAGTTCCAAGATTTTGACCCAGCGACAGTGAAGGAACGGTGATATTTTTCCAAGCCAGGATGGTGAGGATTTTGGAGGGGAACCGCCAGGTGGTGGGGCTCCCATGTATCTGCTGCTCTTGTCCTTCTAGATGGTTTCTGCTTTAGTTGTCCTGGCTTCACAGACTAGCATCCAGTGTTTGTATGGCTAGTGTTTGTTAAACCAAGCACTATGTGCTACGATTGTAGCCCTGATGATGGTAAAAAATTGCAAATGGAAATAATCTAGAGATGGGCCTTGAAGATTTCAAGCCTTGGCTAATTCCTTTGGCAGGTTGTTCCATTGTGGGATTGTCCTTGGGAAGATAGATTGTTGATGCACTGTCTTGGAAACAAAAGGTCTTAGTAGTTTGTGTGACTGGCTACCTCATGTAGAGGATGCCAGGTTCTTAATTCTGACAATTCCCAACAATCCATTCCATTTTTTGGAGACTGGTCTGTCCTTTTCTCCCTCCTTTGCCGTAGCGATTCCCATTCCTAACCTTTGATCAAGGATGTGACACTGATGTATTTCCTACACTGATCTGTGCAGCGTCTCTTTGGATCATTTCAGTATATTTCTACTTCTCGCCATATAAGGACCCCACACACAACTTGCATACTCCAGGATTGGACGAACAAATGGTTGGTAAGCTTGAACTCTGATATTTTTGTTGCAATACCAAAGATTCCTCCTCAGAAATCTTGAGAGTCCTGTTAGCTTTGGATGTTATCTGCTGAATACGGAATCCCCATTAAAGATTGTTTTTAAAATGAATTCTCCGATATGGTTCGGTATCTGCCTGTGGGGAACTTGATTACTGATTACAAGTTGTCTGTTGGCGGAACCTTTTTGCTGATGATGCACGTGACATAGCATATTTTTGGCATTGAATGCCATCTCCAATAGGCCGTGCCAATTTTGCGGTGATTTATCTTTCAGTGAATTGAAACGATCTTGAGTATTCTCTGATGCGTAAACCACTGTCGTTGGCAAAGTGTTGCATCCTGTTTGTTTTTTGCTAACTTGTTGGTAAAGGCATTTATGTATGTAAAGAAAAGTAAAGGCCCCAACACAAGTTCTCTGAGGCTCGCCAAAGAGGATATCTCCACGAGAGAATGAATCCCTCGCACACCACTCAGTCTTTTCCCTTTATTCTTTCCTGGGGTGTGGGTGTCACAGGCTGGGCCAACATTTGTTGCCCATCACAAATCCCTTGAGCTGAATGAAATGGCCCAGCAAACCAGAAGGCAGTTGAGAGTCAACCACATTGCTGAGGGTATGGAGTCACATGTAGGCCAGACCGCGTAAGGACTGCAGATTTCTTTCCCTGAAGGACATGAGTGAACCCGATGGATTTTTACAACAATCAATGATGGTTCACCGTTACTGAGATCAGCTTTAACAATTCCAGATTTATTAATTTAATACCCGCCAGCTGCCCTGGTGGTATTTGAACCAGGGACTCTCTTGGGTTGCGACTCAAGTTGAATTACCACTGCCACCACCTTTTTCCCCCAGTTGGTTACAAACTGCTGGATCTATTTTAATATCTTCCCGATTCCATATTGGAGAAATGGAAATTGCGGATTTGAAGGGTGCCATTTCGGAAGCTTGACGAGTTGCTGCAGGGCTTCTATTCAATGGTACACACACGCTGGCACTGGGTAATGTCTGCCACCTTGACTTTTAAAAGTCTCTCGGTCTCTGTTAACCTAAAATGCCAGAATGGCATCCGAATTAAACGCAGGAGTAGGGCACTCGGCCCCTCGAGCCTGCTCCGCCATTCAGTAAGATCATGGCTGACCTGATTTGCAGCCTCCTGCCGCCGTCCGCCGACCTTTCACCCCCTTGCTTATTAAAACTCCATCTAGCTCTGTCTTGAAAACAAAGGCTCCACAACTCTGTGCGTTCAACTTTTAAATTTGTTTGAAGATGTTGGGGTGGGGGGGAAGGAGGGGAGATGTTTATCTCCTGGGTGGCCACCTAGGTGTAGTTGTTCCAGAGTGGTGTGGCTATGTCCAGTGGGGAGCGTTTCAGAAAATCATATCACAGAATCACAGAAGTTTACAGCATGGAAACAGGCCCTTCGGCCCAACCAGTCCATCACCACACCACATTATGTAGATGATATGTAGGGCTGTGTAGATGACTCTGCCCTCTGGGTTAATACTTCACACACGACCAACTCTAAACTCATTCACACGTGGGAGCTGCTAGCTGTTGGCAACTGTGCGTAATGTCCCAGAATTAATTCTAAAGAGGTGCACTCCAAGATTCACCTGCAGCTAAGTGGCCCTGAGCTCGGGGAGAAAATGGTTGGTTGTATTGGCACGTCCCTGTCACTCTTCCACTCTTGCATAAGACATTGAGGTGTGTCCAAACTAATTCTATGTTTATCACCATCTCTTCATATTTGGTTTGTATATTTTCTTCGGGTTTTTTTTGTCCCCTTTACCTCCCCGAAATTTTGAATGAAATGAAATGAAAATGAAAATCGCTTATTGTCACAAGTAGGCTTCAAATGAAGTTACTGTGAAAAGCCCCTAGTCGCCACATTCCGGCGCCTGTTCGAGGAGGCTGGTACGGGCAGCCTTCCCGAAATTTTCTCTATTATGTTTGCATATTGTCTTTTCATTGGAGGCCAATTTAGCTCACTTGGCTGCACAGCTGGTTCGTGGTGCAGAGCGAGGACAGCAGTGTGGGTTCAATTCCGGTACCGGCTGAGGTTACTCATGGTTACAGCATTCAACCTTGCCCCTCGTCTGAGGTGTGGTGATCCTCGGGTTAAATCACCCCCAGTCAGCTCTCCCCCTCAAAGGGGAAAGCATCCCCTGGTCATCTGTCTTTCGTTGGAAGATTGTGACACATTTGTGTTTCTCCCACTGTCCTTCGAGCATCTTCAAAGTTGAGTCTCAAACCAGTCAAGTACTTTTTGAAGTGTGGCCAGTGTTACCTATGCTCTGTATCGATATCCGGACACAGAAATGCAGCTACCAGTGAATGCGAGTTGCGGAAATCCCCGGATGTCCCAGCTCACCAACCTTCCCTCCAACACCCAAGGCTACCAGAAAAACAGGTCGGCCGGCTGCTTGGTTGATGTCACTTTGCATGGCTGTGGCCATTGCCTTTCCCCACACAGTCACTGCATTTCATCACAAGAGGACAGACTAAACTCTGTTTACTATCTCATCCAAATGATAGCACCTCCGCCAGTGCGGTACGCAGGGGACGCAGTGCTGGAGTGTCAGTGTCAGTGGGAGGAGCTCATGTTCCCACAGTGGAAGTGGGACCCCCAACCTCCTTGCATGGAGGTGGGCTTTGAGTGGTGGCTCAGGCCAGGTCAACAGAGCTGCATTATTTGTACAGGCGGCAGTCCTTCTGGGGGTTAAACCCGGGGCTGGTTTAGCTCAGTGGGCTAGACAGCTGGTTTGTGATTCAGAACAAGGCCAGTAACACGGGTTCAATTCCCGTACCAGTTGTGAATTCTGAATTCTCCCTCCGTGTACCCGAACAGGCGCCGGAATGTGGCGACTAGGGGCTTTTCACAGTAACTTCATTGCAGTGTTGGTGATAATAATAACCTTTTATTGTTACAAGTATGAAGTTACTGTGAAATGCCCCTAGTCACCACATTCCGGCGCCTGTTCGGGTAAGCTGGTACGGGAATTGAACCTGTGCTGCTGGCCTTATTCTACATCACAAACCAGCTATCTAGCCCACAGAGCTAAACCAGCCATATATGTATGCCTACTTGTGACAAAGATTATAATTTTAAAAAAATAATTAAGTTTTAATTATCTGCATTCGTTTTGTTACTCTTCCATCCCACCCACTCGAGTTTTGGTTTCCGCCCAGTGCACCATGTGGAATTGTTCTGATAAAAGGGGCCCAATTGCCCACAGTTTCTGCGTCTGAGAGTTACAGACTTTTCAGGGTCCTGGGAAAGCTGCAATAACTCACCGTACACTCTGTAGATATGGTCCACGCAACCTACATTTTACACATTCCTTATACACTGCAAATTAGTTAAATCTTTGGCCTGGAGACTCATTTCTGCCTCTCCTGTTCAAATTACATCTTGCCTCAGTGCAGGGGCTGCTTTCAGGTGAAAGGTTGGGCCGATATTCATTGGAGTTTAGACAAGTGGGAGGTGATCTTATTGACATGCATTCTGAGGGGGTTTGACAGGACGGATACGGAGAACGATTTCTCTCTTGGGGGAAGCCTGGAACTGGTGGTGATTTGGGGGGGGGGGGGGGGGGGGGGCGGCGCACAGACAGTTTCAGAATAAGGAGCCTCATATTTAACACTGAGACGATGAGGAATTTCTTCAGTTGTTAATCTTTGGAATTCTCTTCCCTCGTGAGCAATGGAGGCTGAGTCATTGAATATATTCAAGGCCAGGTTAGACTGATTTTTGATCGACATGGGAATTGAGGGTTATTGTGGGTCAGCAGGACGGTAGAGTTAAGAGACGCTGATTGGATTAGCCATAAGCTTATTGAACGGCATAGCAGGCTCGATAGGCCGAGTGGCCTACGCCTTTTTCTATTTCTGATGTTCAATGAATATTACTGAATAGTCTTACAACACCAGGTTGAAGTCCAACAGGTTTGTTTCGAATCACTAGCTTTCGGAGCACAGCATCTTTCTCAGGTGAATGAGGGAGGAGCTGTGCTCCGAAAGCTAGTGATTCGAAACAAACCTGTTGGACTTTAACCTGGTGTTATAAGACTTTTTTTTACTGTGCTCATCCAGTCCAACGCCGGCATCTCCACATACTGAATATTGTAAACAGGTTTTGATCACAGTGTCGTAATGCATATTTAGTGTCTGATTCCTTTGAGGTACTTTTGCTGGAAGCCCGTTTAATACCTTTAATGTAGCCAAATATCCCAGGGTGTATTATGAAACAAAATTTGGCACTAGGCAACTTTAGGTGTGTCTTTAAAGAGTAAAGCAGGTAGAGAGGCTGAGAGGTGTTAGGGGGGTTAAGTTGCTGTCAGCACAGCCATCAATGGTGGAGGGTGTACAAGAGGCTGAATTAGGTGAGCGCAGATATTTCAGGGTGAGACTGAAGGAGATCACAGATGGGGAGGGGGAGGCCCTCAAGGGATCGGAAAACAACGGTGAGCACTTTTAAGATCAAGACGGGGCTTCAGGAGCTAATAGCGAGCACAGGGGTGATGGGGGAAAGGGACTTGACACGCGCTAAGGGACGCGGGCAGGAGAGCTTTGGCTGACCTCCAGTTTACTGGAAGTTGGAAGTGTTTTGCAATCGTCGAGTCCAGAGGAAACCCAAGGCAGGAGATGAGCGGAGGAAAGGGTGGAGTGGGGGGGGCGATGTGAAAATAGGCGGTCTGAGTGAGAAGGTGGAATTGTGCTGGGGACTTCACATTTCAGGGGTTGATGAAATAGCAGGCGGGCAGTGGGGAGGGCACACTGCGCGTTTTGACACTGCACATGTTTGTTACCAGCCTCCTGTGGTTTTAGCGTTTTCCATTTAGCCACTGTGACTGGATTATAGTAAAACTACTTGTTTGTTAGTCGACAACACAAATGTGTTTGTATTGCATTTTTACTGTTTTGTATTTACTTGGTGTGTTGGCAGATTGTGGAGACTAATTAGCAGTTTGTTTGTAGAAGGCACTGGCGGGTTAGATTTTGTGGCATCCGACAGTTAAAGTGGGTGAGGACCATGTTGACTTCCATCTCCGTGAAGTCTACAAGATGGGCGAGTGATGCTGGAGTGACTCCCATACCCTACTCTAGCAAATGTTTGATGCCAATCGCTGTGAACTTGACTGCTTTCATTTGGACTCACTGACCAGGCCTGTTATCAAGGTCTCCTGCACTCTCTGACCTGCCTCTGGATGTTTTGCAGAGTCCAAAGTAGCTGTATTTGCACAATATGGCCTGCAGAGTATAGTTTTCACTGCTTGCTTTTAAAGCCATGTACCTGAATAGGTTCTACACCACAGGCTTCCTGATGCTGCATCTTTTGATTCACTCCAAAGACGCAGTGACTCAGCCAAGCTATCGTTGTTCTGACAGTGACATAGAAAGCCTAGCTCTTGGTTGCCGTAAAATACTTCATTGACTTCCCATCGTGTATGTATAGTACTGATAACCTCTTGAAATCAATGCTGCTGGACAAGCCAACCTTTGCTTGATAGAAGAGAATGACCCACTGACTGATTTAAGAGGCAGTGTCACACATTTGAAGGAGCGGATGGTTAAAAGCTTTGACACTGGTTTGGGCTCGATGGAATGCCTGTATCCTGCCTTTCTTAAACTGCAAAAAAAAAGTGCAATTAAAAATTTTTTTTAAATGAAAATTGGACGGGGCGGGGCAGGAATTAACATTTTACAGTAGAATAGTTACAGCACAGATGGAGGCCATTCCGCTCCTCTTCTCTGTGCTGATCCTCTACAACAACAATTTGGCTAGTCTCACTCTCCCTGGCCTTTTTCCTGTAGCCAGGCAATTGCTGTGTGTTGAGATAATATATATATTATAGATTGAGGTCCTCTGCCTCTCAACCCTTCACCAATGGAAACAGTTGTGTGTGTCGTCGTCCCCCCCCACCCCCCCCCCCCCCGCCCGCCACATCTACTCTGTCTGGGCTGCTCATGGATATTGTGTGGACTAAATGTCTAATTTAACAGTGATTGTGAATGAAGAATTTATTATGAACTTGTGAATGAAGAATTTATTATGAACTTGTGAATGAAGAATTTATTATGAACAGCTTGCCTTCCCCTCATCCCCATCATCCTTGTTGATAAGATGATGGGAGGGGGTGGTGGGGAAATGACCTGCAAGATTCTGATTTGCAGAGTTCAGGTTGGTACCTTTCGCGATCTAGGGTCACTCATCACTGAAGATTGCGGAGCCGATCAAAGAAATTCAGGCGAGTCCCAACAAGGGTTGTGGCATTGTGAGCGCAATTGGATGAGTGTGGAGTGGCCTCCAGCTTCCCTGATCACCAACATTCATCGTCTGAAAATCTTTGTGCGGCGCAATGTGTGGCTGTGAATGTTGGTCCATCCGGAAGAGCAGCGAAGCTCGAGTAAAAGGGTTTGAAATGAGAGGGCTCACTCAGACGTCACGTGTGTCATGGGTGGCCAAGTGGACTAAGGAGCAGGCCATCCAGAAAGTGGCGCTCGAGGAACCTGCTTGTGGCAGAGATATCCGCTCTGTCTTAAAGAACAATAGAATATTACAGCGCAGTACAGGCCCTTCAGCCCTCGGTGTTGCGCCGACCTGTGAAACCACTCTAAAGCCCATCTACACTATTCCCTTATCGTCCATATGTCTATCCAATGACCATTTGAATGCCCTTAGTGTTGGTGAGTCCACTACTGTTGCAGGCAGGGCATTCCACACCCTTACTACTCTGAGTAAAGAACCTACCTCTGACATCTGTCCTATATCTATCTCCCCTCAATTTAAAGCTATGTCCCCTCGTGCTAGACATCACCATCCGAGGAAAAAGGCTCTCACTGTCCACCCTATCCAATCCTCAGATCATCTTGTATGCCTCAATTAAGTCACCTCTTAACCTTCTCTCTAACGAAAACAGCCTCAAGTCCCTCAACCTTTCCTCATAAGATCTTCCCTCCATACCAGGCAACATTCTGGTAAATCTCCTCTGCACCCTTTCCAATGCTTCCACATCCTTCCTATAATGCGGCGACTAGAACTGCACGCAATAATTGCATTGTTCATGTGAAGCCTACGTGTGACACTAATAAAGATTATTATTATTGTTTTGACCACGTGGTGCGAACAGGAGGTGAATGTTTGGGAGAAGGGGGGGGGGGGGGGGTGTGTGGAAACGAGAGGTGGTGCATCCTGGAAAAAGTGCACAAGGAAGACCCAAGGTGGATAATATCGGAAAGTGGACAGGGCCTCTCTCTGGGGCAGCAGTGAGGGAGGCGGGGAATAGCGATCAGTGGGAGAATGATTGTTCATTGTGTGGCCAACCCTGGGAAGGCAGACAAATTGGTGAGCGTTGATTTAAGTGGTTTGTGCTGTATTGTGCTGGTAGTAGGTGCCCTATGTAATAATACCAGTGTGCCCGATCTGGCCAGAGGTAGCATCCTGACAAAGGCAGGTTAGAGCAACATTCTCTTCCACTTTGTCAACCTTCAATAATTCACTTCCAGAAGCTCACGGACAAACTGATACTTTATTAACTTTTGTGCCTATCTTCATGGAAACCTTGAAGCTGCTGGTGATAAAGCAAAAGGAAATCAAAGGAAGTCGTTTGCAGGACTCTTACTTTTGACGGCTTTAATCACAGCACCTCCGTTCGAATAGCGAGCTGATCCTTTGAGCCATTTTGAACTCAGTGCCGCGATGCGCTCTATTGAGAAATGGGGGACCTCCTAGAGCAAGGCTATTGTGGATTCATCCTTTGTCCTGCTCACAGAAGGCCTCATTTTATACGAGCGGTTTCTTTCCCATGAAGGTGGGGGAAGCGGGTGGGGAAGAGAGAGAGAAGAGAAATTCTCTTTGCGAAAGTAAACAGTTAAATAGTCTACCGCCACTGCCAAAATGTCCCGATAGCGATACTGTCACTTTTTAAACTCCTGTGTATGTTAACCTGTCCGAGGAGAGAGGGAGAGAAAAATCTCCAGACTGTGGGCTATTCTGCCACTTTGTTTTGCAAGAATACGGTCAGGCCTCAATTAACTTAGTTGCCCCGTGAGACAGCTTTGGGAGGTCAGTTATGCGAATCCCCTTGACATTTGTGTTTGTGTAGGACATCTGTGCAAATGGCTGCTTGGCGCTCGGGCCAGTCTCACAGCCCTTTTATGCTAATTGAATTAATTTGCATTCCTCTTTCTCTCCCATCCTCCTCCTCGGCTTCTTGTCGTTATGTCCCTCCACTGGGGAATTGTTCAGTGCGAATCCCAGGCTGCTGAGGCGGTCAGAGGATGGTGGCTGCCTTGCTGAAGGAAAATGGGCGGCAGCTTAAAAGCGAACGAAACTGAATCAGCGCCAATCCTCTTGCCGCCAAGAATTTTAACCCTTTTTTGGACACGGTACAGGCAGCAAGTGATTAGGAAGGCAAATGGAATGTTGCCATTTATCTTGCAAGGGTAATGGAATGTAAAAGTCAGGAAGGTTTTGCTATGGGTGTACAGCGTGTTGGTGAGATCACATCTGGAGTACTGTGTGCAATTTTGGTATCCTTATTTAAGCAAGGATGTAAATATTAGCAGTTCAGAAAACGTGACATACCTGGAAGAGGGGGTTTATT
This sequence comes from Scyliorhinus torazame, assembly GCF_047496885.1. Lineage (NCBI taxonomy): Eukaryota > Metazoa > Chordata > Chondrichthyes > Carcharhiniformes > Scyliorhinidae > Scyliorhinus > Scyliorhinus torazame. The sequence continues at coordinate 37,376,626 of NC_092712.1, read as the reverse complement.
TTATGAGAAAAAGTTGGACAGGTTGTACCTATATCTGTTGGCGTTTGGAAGACTGAGAGGTGATCTTAGTGAAATATATGATATGAGGCGGCGTGGTGGCACAGTGGTTAACACTACTGTCTCGCGGAGCCAGGGACCCGGGTTCAATTCGAACCTTGGATGACTGTGGAGTTTCTATATTCTCCTTGTGTCTCTGTGGGTTTCCTCCGGGTCCTCCGGTTTTCTCCCACAGTCCAAAGATGTGCAGGTTGGGGGGATTGGCCATGCTAAATTGCCCCTTCATGTCCCCCAAAAAAGGTTAGATGGGGTTACTGCGTTACTGGCATAGGGGCATGGGCCTTGCTCGGGTGCTCTTTCGGAGGGCAGGTGCAGACCCGATGGGCAGAATGACCACCTCCTGTACTGTAATGATTCCACTATTCCACCCTGAGGGGACGTCACAGGGTTGATGCAGGATGGATGTTTCCCCTTGTGTGAGAGAGAATAGAACTAGGGGGACACAGTTTAAAAATAAGAGGCCTGCTCATTTAAGATGGAGGAGAAATTCTTTCTCTTGAGGGTCTCCAGTCTGCAGCAAGCAGAATCAATGAATATTTGTAAGGCTGAATTAGATAACCTTTTGAATGACCGGGGAGTCAAAGGGTATGGGACGACTCGGAAGAAAAATGGAGTTGAGGCCACATTCAGATCAGCCATTGTCTTATTGAATGAGCAGGTTTGAGGGGCCGAATGGCCTACTCCTGCTCCTGAATTGTAGGTGTGAACCACAGTTGGGATCATTCAGACTGAACGCACACAAGTTTTGTTTTTTTTAATATTGCGTCCCCTTTGCTTCATTGATGCTCCCGGTGTTTGTTGTAAGAACTTTGTACAGTGGTGGAGACCGAACCACTGGTGATCACAAACAAGACTACCAGAAACTCCCTGTTCAAGGATCCCACAAGCTAAAGGAAGAGTAATATAATGGCTGTTCTCCAGAAGCCCTGATCGGAGACCTGAGTTCAAACCCCAACATGGCAGCTGAGAAACTTTTTAAAGTCAATTGATTAACATCTTGAATTAAAAAGCTAGTCTCAGTAAATAGTGACTATGTGACCCATCTGATTCACTCATGTCCCTTTAGGGGAGGAAATCTGCCGCCCTTACTTGGTCTGGCCTACATGTGACTCCAGACCCACAGCAATGTGGTTTTACTCTTAAATGCCATTCTGAAATGACCAAGCAAGCCACTGAGTTCAAGGGCAATTAGGGATGGGCAACAAATGCTGGCCCAGCTGGCGACACCCACGTCTCGTGAATAAGAAATAAAAGCCTCTTTGAGTTTATTGGCAACTGGGAATCTGAGTTGTTGAATCTTAGCAGCTTCCAGTGCGTTTGGCTTCTGATCATTTTGCTACCGCACCCACAGAAATCTCATGGCACCCCTCTTGTTGCGATGTTCACCGCGTGAAAGAGGCGATAGAGATGCAAGTTAATTGTTGTACCCAAATGATCATTCCTGGGCGGAAGGGAGCTGATTTCCCGTCAATCCCTTTTTGAGAACAGAACTTATTTTCACAGTAACTTCATTGCAGTGTTAATGGAGGCCGACTTGTGACACTAATAAAATTATTACTATTATTATGGTCCTCCGCTTCACGAAGGCCGAAAATAAAAAATTAATTCCAACGCACAGTGAATGCTTCGCTGTTAGTTTGCCCTCTGTCAAGAGCCAGATTTTGAAACCAGACAGGGAAAATATTTGCAGATGCCTCACAGAGATTTTTTAAATGCTCTTCATTTCAACATGTACTCGTGGAATAACGAATTCCAGCAGTGAATGAGGATTTTTTTTGTTTTACCGGTTTGTGTCTGCACTTTTGCAGGTTCTGCAGTTGGATGGGCACACTTTATTAATTCCATTTTCTGGTCTCCCTTTTACATTCCTGCTTTCAAACTCCTCCCTCCCCCACCCCCCTTATTGTTTAAAGAAAAAAAGACCCTCTACTGTTTGCAATGACAGCCACTTGTGGATTAAGAGTGCCACAATCGAGGAATCCTCTGCCTGAAAGGCGGGGGGAACTTTCTAACTTTCATTCCTCTGCTGATATATCGTGCACTTTTTCTTTTCACCCTCTTGTTACTAAGGCGCGAAAAGACGTCAAGACCTTCGCTGGTGAGGAGGCTATTCAGGCAAAGACTTTTCCCAGGCAGTGTAAGCTGGCATTTCCATGAAAGATGTTAGCCCCTCCCATTGACAGCGCAGTGGCCCATTCAACGCACACCATCTGTCCCTCCACTTTCCATTGTTCACCAGCCACTTGTAAAAACGGCTCGCCATCTGAAGAGGGGGAACCTCTGCGCTTTTCTGAAGTACTTCTTGCTTTAAAAAAAAAAAAATTATTGCCGTATACAGATATGTTCAATAAAACAACATTTGCTTCAGCAACCAGGGTCCGCATCTGCCATGGGGAATGGGACACAATGGGGGTTTTTCTCCTGACCGATCACAGGCTGCTCCTTTTCCAGTCACGGGGAGCATTTTTATCCTCCGGCTATCCATTTGGCTCTTTTGGCCGTCTTGCTCACGAGAGTTGTTGGACAATTCGGCGTTGGCAGGATTGAGGTGCTAAACTGTCAGGTCCCCTCTGTTTCTATTGTGCGCTCCTTCACATTGCAGTTCAGTACCGAGCAGTCGGCAATCTCACCGGAACTCCTAGCGCAGAGACGGAAAGAACACCCCATGTCTGAAACCAGATAGGGGACAGTGCAGAAGCAGGCAGGCCATCCATAAAACCCTCTGAGATCTCTGCAGCCTCTGATCCTGACCTCTTGCCCCCACCCCCCCTCTCTGTTTTCGATTCACTCCACCATTGTTGGGCATGCCTTTGGCTAACTATATATAATCGCTTATTGTCACAAGTAGACTTCAATGAAGTTACTGTGAAAAGCTCTAGTCACCACATTACGTCGCCTGTTCGGGGAGGCCGGTATGGGAATTGAACCCGCGCTGCTAGGCCCCACACCTAGGGGTGTATTTGATAGGAAAGAATTGGCTGGCTGGGCCTCTTTTCGCTTGAAGGGTGATCCAATGGAGGGGTTTGTTTCTGAAAGGTTTTGATAGGGTGGACACAGAGAGAATGTTTCCTCTCGTGGGGAGGAGTGTCACTGGAAGACGTCAATACAATATACTCACCCAGAAATCCAATAGGGAATTCAGACAGAAACATCTTCACCCAGAGAGTGGTGGCAATGTTAAACTTGCTGCCACAGGGAGTGGTTGAAGTGAATGGTGCATTTAAGGGGTGATTAGACCACTGCTGCCTCATGGCGCCAGGGACCTGGGCTCGATTCCGGCCTTGGGTGACTGTGTGGAGTCTGCATGTTCTCCCCGTGTCTGCATGGGTTTCCTCCGGGTGCTCCGGTTTCTTCCCACAGTCCAAAGATGTGCAGGTTAGGCGAATTGGCCGTGATCATCGTGTAGGGCCACTGGGGATCGGGCGGGGGAGTGGGCCTAGGTAGAGTGCCCTTTCGCAGGCTTGGTGATGGCTTCCTTCTGCACCGCAGGGCTTCTAAGAAATTAATGGGGATAGGTTTAGATGAGGAAATATTGGAGGCGGCTCAACGACAGCATGGACTGGTGGGGCTGAATGGCCAGTTTCTGTGTTGCACATCCAATGTAATCATACCTCTAACATTCTGAGGTGTTATCACTGCTGCGATGGAAGGAAACATAACAGCCAAGTGGAACACAGCAAGATTCCATAAACAGCAATGTGATAAATATCCAATTCGTCTAATTTTTTGGTTGAGTGAGAAATGTTGGTCAGGGCATCAGAACATGACGACGGCTGGCTCAATGTTCAGCACAGGCGGAGGGGGGGGTGGGGGGGCGCGGAAGGAAGACAGGACCAGGGTGCAGACGTAAATAAAAATACAAGGTCCTAAAGAGTAAACGCTGTTAATAGCGAAATGACTTTAAGCGGGATGAGCTAGTGAGTGAGGACTTATCTGTAAATCTTTGACAAGCGTGGGTTGGATGCATGGGTTTAAATACCTCATCCAGTAGGTGGCACCTCTGGCAGTGCCGCACTCCCTCGAGTACAAATGAAAAGAAAGGCTACAAGTGATGTAAAAATGAAATACAGAAACAAAAGTCAGCATCTGAATGAGGGAAGCACCTGGGACATTTCATCGGGAGATTGTTAGCACGTTGAGCATCTTTCTCATGTTCCTTTATAAAAGAGAATGACTTTCTCCGAATCCCTCTGTGTATTTGAAGTTACTTGACAGAAAAATATTACCTTCTGATCCAACTTGAAAGCAACTAATTGGAGAATGTCTGCTTTTAAAGAGGTCAAATGACCTTGAGGGAAAATATGTATTAAAGGTGCAGTCATTCTCCTCTGTGAGGTTCCGGGAGCCCCTTGCCTTTGTGTTTTGTGTAGGGTTTTTAAAATATAGTTTTGCTGCCTGATTTGCTGGCTGTGAGGTAAATGTGAAGTCGTGAATGGAACTTCCCTTCTCTTTGTTGGGAGTCAGTGGGTAACTGTGGAGGGAACGGGTTAACTGAGGTCAAAGTGCAAATGCCAAACCCAGGGGCCTCCTGAAGGGTCAAGCAGCGCTGACTGGTCGTGAGGCGGAATAGGGTTGCTTTGGATACGGTTGGAGGGAGAGGGGGAGATCGGAGCTCAGACTGTTGAGCTCGCTTTGGCATAGCTCTCGAGCAGCCTCCGGTGGCCACACACAAGTACTGTGACCTGGCATTGTTGACCTGGTAATCAGAACGAAGAGTGGAACATGGCGTGAGCTTAACTTGAGAGTTTGGTTCCTCCTGGGCCATGTATGATATTTTTGTCAGTAGGTAACAAAGCGCTAGAGAATGCGTGCAAACCTGAATCACATTTCTGAAGAAAGGCTTGTTGATTTTGAACTATTTTCCCAGTGAAAAAAATGAAGCTTCGTGCGGGGTTGAGGCCACAAACGAGCAGCCAGTAATCTTACTGAATGCCAGCAGGCTCTAGGGACCGAATGGCCTACTGCTCCTGTTTCTTAGGATCTTGAATTTATCTATTGTCACCTTTTTTTTAAAAATGAGTGACGTAAAAATCTTTTGGAAGGGTTCTTCAGATTTCTTTCACAAGTTGTTTGTTTTATTTAACAGTCTACTCGAGTCTAAATACAAATTTAGCTTGGAAATGTTGAACAAATTGGGTTGATAACTTGAAATAATTGCGTTGTGATTGACTGTGTTTTGGGAATGTAAGGCCTCCATGTTGTCTGAAGCTTTAGCAGCATTTTCGCACATTTAGCAAAAACCTGGACCTGGCGATAGGATAGATCACGATCATTCGCTTCTATTAAAACTGGTGTTTGTGTCTGTGGCACTTTTTTATTTGTTCATGGGATATGGGCGTCACCGGCTGGGCCAGCACCTATTGCCCATCCCTGAGGGCAGTTAAGAGTCAACCACGTTGCTGTGGGTCAAGAGTCACATGTAGGCCAGACCGGGTAAGGGCGGCAGATTTCCTTCCCTTTACGACAATCGACAAATGGTTTCACGGTCATCCTTTTAGACTTTTAATTCCTGGTTTTTATTGAATTCAAATTTCATCAGCTGGCATGGTGGGGTTCGGACCTGGGTCTCCAGAGCATTACCCTGGGTCTCTGGATTACTAGTCCAGCGACAATATGCCACTGCTTCCCTGTGGACCTCCCCCACTGCACAAAGTTACACATAAGGCTATGGGCGGTACGGTAGCACAGTGGTTAGCACTGTTGCTTTCACAGCTTCAGGGTCTCAGGTTCGATTCCCGGCTTGGGTTACTGTCTGTGCGGAGTCTGTACGTTACCCCCATGTCTGCGTGGGTTTCCTCGGGGTGCTCTGGTTTCCTTACACAGTCCAAAGTTGTGCAGGTTAGGTGGATTGGCCATGCTGAAATTGCCCTTCGTGCCCAAATAAGGTTTGGTGGGGTTTACTGGGTTACGGGGATAGGGAGTGGAGGTGTGGGCTTAAGTAGGGTGCTCTTTACAAGGACCAGTGCAGACCCGATGGGCTAAATGGCCTCCTACTGCACTGTAAATTCCATGATCGTGCCGAGGGCCAGGGTTCGAACCCGGCCCCGGGTCACCGTCCGTGTGGAATCTGCACATTCTCCCCGTGTCTGCGTGGGTCTCAACCCCCATGACCCTAAAAGATGTAGGGTAGGTGAATTGGCTACGCAAAATTGCCCCATAATTGGAAAAAAATATAATTGGATACTCTAAATTTAAATTTTAAAATCGGGAGTATCAAACGTGCCTCAGTTGTGGAGGAGGGTTGGTGATGGTATGTGTGGGGGTGGGAGGCTTGGTGTGTGTGTTGGGGGGAGGGGGGGGGAGGGAGGGTAGGTGGGCTTAGAGGGTGCAATATGTGGTTGTACCTGAGGCCAAGTTGGGATGGTGTAGTACTGGAGTTGATTTTCCGGAGCCTATCCCACAGCAACAGAAGGCATTCCACAAACAAACCTATAAATGTGTAGCTGGAGTACACCAAGCTCCTCTGATGTGACCCAGAGATAATTGGCTGGAGCCTTGAAAAGCTCTGAAGGGCTGTCCGCTCCCTTGGCCCTGGCAGCACACCAGTATTACAGAACATTCCCCTCTCTCTCTCTCTCTCTCTTTCTCTCTCTCTGCCCGTCCCCGGTCAGGTATCCGCAAGAATACAACATTTATTTGTTTCTAAAACTTCTGACCAAGTTTGAATATCAGGTGGATTAATTTTCTGAAGGAGTCTTTTTTTTTTTAATTCTCCGCCAGAAGAAGTTACTGATTAGTTTTGTTGACTGAAGCTGGTGCCAGAGAATGACATAAAAGATGGCCTTCAGGAAAGAAACAAAAGGTTTGAGCACTAACTACTCCCAGGGCCTGTGGAAAGATTTGCTGCAAAGTCTTGATGGTGGAGGCTGTTCCTTGAGGCCACCGCCAGGCCAGGTGAAATGAACAACATTTACAGGCATCCGATTGTCTCTGGCCGCTGAAGTGAAGACCCTTGAGGAAAAAAATCTAGACTGCTCCTCCCTCAGTGCCCCACCGTCGGAGCCCGAGGTGCCACCTTTCCACTGAGCTGTTCGCCCTCTCGACTGGTCATAAAAGATAAACTCCAGTGTCTTAGCCGATATTTATCTATCAACCGGTCATCACTCTAACAGGGTATAGAATAGAATTCCGACAGGGAGGAAGGAGGCCATTCAGCCCATCGAGTCTGCACTGACCCTCCGAAAGAGCACACTAGCCAGGCTCACTTCCCAAGCCTATCCCTGTCACCCCCCATCTAACCTGCACACTCCTGGATACCAAGGGGCAATTTATCACGGCCAACCCACCTAACCTGCACATCTTTGGACTGTGGGAGGAAATCAGAGCACCTGGAGGAAACCCACACGCAGACACGGGGGGGAGAACGTGCAAACTCCACACAGTCACCTGAGGCTGGAACTGAACCCGGGTCCCTGGTGCTGTGAGGCAGCAGTGCTAACCACTCTGCCACCGTGCCGCCCGTAAAACGATGGCACCCAACGTCTGGTCATTATCGTGTGGCTGGTTTGTGGGAGCTAGCTATGCTTAAATTAGCTCCTATGTTTCCTGCGTTCCCACAGTGGCTACACTTTGGACAAGTACCTCATTGGCTGTAAAGCACTTTGAGATGTTCAACGGTCGTGCAAAACGGCATATCAACACATGTCTTTTAGGCTTGGAATGAAGTTGCAGTGTGACTCATTAGGATAAATGCTTTGAATTGTTACTATGATTTTGGTACACTGCAATCACGTCCTCTCATTTCCTACAAAGAACTTGGGGAGTGGGGGGGGGGGGGGGGGGGGGGCGGTAGGGGAAGGCTTCACCAGAGTGGGTGGGCTGGGAACGGTGCTCACGAAGGCATTGAAGAGAGCAGCCAAGGGGAAATCCCACAAGTCAATAATCCAGTCGGACACCCTGATTAGGCGACGCTAATTAACAAATCCAGATTTCAATGTGCTTTGCGATTTTAAATTTGCAGTAATTCACGTTTGCTCTCGGAGAAGTTTGAGAGGGCTGAGCACACGTCAGCGAGGAACAGGCTCCTTGTAAATGTTGACCCACCTGAGGCCATTCGCTTCGCCAGGGCAAACGCGGATGCCTCTGAAATGACAGTCAAAACGGGTGAAATGCCGAACTGCCCTTAGCCAGAATTTAAGTAGCGCCGGAAGAACCCGCCAGCCTGTTGCTGCGCTGCTAAAGTTTCTCTGGGTGAGACTCCGCTTTCTCCAGCCAGCCTGTGTGCTTTCCTTTGCTGCGCTGCCGCCGATGATTCATTTAAGGGCTGCCATTAAGTCGTGCGGAAAACCCAAGTTCGCTGTCCGGGCCAGGTGCAGAGCGCCTGCCAAGAACAACACTTGTGGGCAGTGTGTAAAGCAGGGTGCCAGTTAGCTTTGGCCTCTGAGGGTTGGCACGCGTTCAGGTAAACAAAGAGACGCCTCTGTTTGTGGCCAAAAGTGATGCCTGCGAGAGGAGGCTGGCTGTGTTTATCCAGGATAGCTGCGCACAGTTAGGGAGGCCCTGAGGAGTTTGATCAGCTAGTTAATGAGGCTTCTGGATCGCGGGTCAGCAGCTTCAAGGAGAGAATAAAATAATATTTAGCTGCGGCAGAACGGGCGTTCGCCAGCTCTGCGCGTTGCCTGGCGACGGGCAGTTTAATTAAATTGGCGCGATGGCCAATTTTGTGTTGCTGACCGCCTGCGGTGTTGAGGCCCTTTTTTATTCTCCCTCCCCCACCCACTCCTCGAGGCTCTGAAGGTGGCGGGGTCTTTTCTACACGTGCCCCCCCCCCCCCCCCCCCTCGACCCTCCTCCCCCACATCTTGGTCGTGAAGCGTTCCCAACCTCAGCTGTCACGGTGCAGCAGGTGGAGTCCATTCGGCCCATCGTGTCTGCACCAGCTCTCCGCGTGAGCCTCGTGACTCAGTGCCGCCCCCCCCACCCCCTGCTTTTTCCCGTATCCCTGCCCGCTGTTTCTATCGAAATGAAAATCGCTTATTGTCACAAGTTGGCTTCAAATGAAGTTACTGTGAGAAGCCCCTAGTCGCCACATTCCGGCGCCTGTTCGGGGAGGCTGGTACGGGAAGTACCAGCCTCGAAGTGATCATCCAATCGTTGACCGGCAATTTGATCAAGCTCGCCACCCTGAAACGTATGCCGTTTTATCTTCTTGAGTCACTGGGTGTTGAAACCTGTGTCCCATTCTCTCTCTTCCCCCCGCCCCCTCGGATTGTGCTCCTTATGATCAAATGACCAGCTGACACTCGAGAACAAAATGGTACAGCACTCTTTTTCTTAAAAAAAACAACTGGTGAGCGTTGCTGGCAAGGCCGGCATTTGTTGCCCATCCTGTTTCAGAGGGCATTCAAGAGAGCTGTGTCTGGAGTCAGATGTGGGATGGGTAAGGATGGGATGGGTTTTTACAAATTCATGAGACTGTTAATTCCAGATTTTAATTAAGTTGCAATTTCACCATCTGCTTGTGGTGGGATTTGAAACCCAGGTCCCCAAAGCATTACCCCGGAGTCTCTGGATTATTAATCCAGTGACTGTGCCACTCGACCAGGCATTGTCAAACTCTGGGGCGCGATCTGTGGGTGGGTCGCGGAGCCGTCTGTCCCGGCAGCAGCCGGCTTTTAATAATGCCGGCTGCGAACGGCCTACAAAATGGGCAGGAACAGATTTTTAAAAATTGGCCGCACTGCGCATGCGTGCCCGATCACCGGTGCGCATGCGCAAAACTATACGCATGCACACCGATGATCGGGCATGCATGCGTTCGGGGGGGGGGGGGGGGGCCAAAAGGACCTAAAACCATTTCTTCCATTTTTGTCAGCAACAAACAAGGTAAGAGAAAATGGTGGGTAGCGCAGGTCGGCCGGCGTGGGTCGCGAAGGTCGGCCGATTGGTAAAAATGGGTCCCTGGGAAAAAAGTTTGAAAAACACTGCACTAGACCACCACCTCCCGTCAAATATTGCAAGTGGATTGGGGCATAATAGTTAAGGGGCCTTTCTGCAATTGGGGAGACCACAGCTGGTGTGCCGTGCACGGTATATCTGAGGTTCAGAAGAACGAGAGGTGATCTCAAGGGAACCTTGAATTTTTAGATGGTTTGAGAGGTGGACATGTTCAGAGGCTGTTTCTCCTTAGTGGGAGAGTCAAGACTACGGTCTCGGGATAAGGGGTCGGCCGCTTTGCACTGAAATGAGCAATTTCTTCATTTGGAGTGACGTGGCTCTTCGGATTTCTCTAGGGACATGGTACTTGGGAGCAGGAGTAGGCAGGGTATTTGGTCCTTTGAGTCTGCTCTGCCGTTCAATAAGATCTGGCTGTGGTCTAGACCTCGAGGGATGTGCTCAGTTGCTCAGCGTATCGGGGACCGAGCTGGATCGATTGCTTGGCATTAAGGAAGTCGAGGGGTATGGGGAAAGGGAGAGGGGACAGGGAAGAGCCACGGGTTTAAGTGGCGGAGCAGGCTTCTGGTTCCTTCAGCCAGCTCCTGCTCCTATTTGTTATGTTCGTCAACTGGGGCTGTAAAGCTTTTTGGGATATTGAGCACTTTTGAAATGTACCCGCTGTTTGCAGCGTGGGGAACAGGGCCACATGATCCCAGAAACAGCAACGGGGGATAATGACCAAATAAAGGAGCTTTTTAAGTGATGAATATTGATTGGTGAGAGCCTCCCTGCTCTTCAAAACCAGTCCCATGTGATCTTTTATACTCGCCGTGGCCCAGGACTGTACCCCGAGGACCTCCTGTTGCGATGGCCTGGGACTGAGATGATTGGCTTCCAACCACCGCAACCATCTTCCTTTGTGCCAGGTATTACTCCAACCAGTGGAGGGCTTTCCTTCCATTGACTCCAGTTTTGCTCTGGCTCCTTGAAGTCACACCCAGTGAAATGCTGCCTTGATGCCAAGGGCAGTCACTCTCACCTCTGGAAATCAGCTCTTTTGCCAGCTCCTCCATCAGTGAGGATGGGGATATTTGTAGAGCCTCCTCCTTCAGTGAGATGTTTAATTGTCCACCACTATTCACGTCTGGATGTGACAGGACTACAGAACTTAGATCTGTTGGCTGTGGAATTGCATAGCTCTGTCTATTACTTGCTGCTTATGCTATTTAACACGGCTAGTCCTGTTGTAGCTTCACCAGGTCGACACCTCATTTTCCGGTATGCCTGCTGTTTCTCCTGGCATGCTCTTGCTGCCCTCTTCATTGAACCAGGGTTGATGCTCTGGCTTGGTGGTAATGGTAGAGTGGGGGATTCCTCAGGCCATGTGGTTGCGGATTGTGGTTGAGTACAATTCTGTTGCTGCTAATGGCCCACAGTGGCTCATAGATGCCCAGTGTTGAGCTGCTGGATCGGTTCTGAATCCGTCCCACTTAGCACGATGGTAGTGCCACACAAAACGATGGAAGGTATCCTCAATGTGAAGACAGGATTTCATCTCCACAAGGACTGTGTGGTGGCCACTCCTACTGATACTGCCATGGGCAGATGCATCTGTGACAGGTTATAGAATTTACAGTGCAGAAGGAGGCCAGTCGGCCCATCGAGTCTGCAACGGCCCTTGGAAAGAGCACCCTACGTTAGCCCACACCTCCACCCTATCCCTGTAACCCAGTAACCCCACCTAAACGTTTTGGACGCCTAACCCGCACATCTTTGGACTGTGGAAGGAAACCAGAGCACCCGGAGGAAACTCACGCAGACACGGGGAGAATGTGCAGACTCCGCACACAGACAGTGACCGAGCGGGGAATCGAACCTGGGGCCCTGGAGCTGTGAAGCCCTACCATGCTGCCCACAATTGGTGAGCGGTGAAGTCAAGATATTCCCCTCTTATTGGCTCCTCACCACCAACCCAGACCCAATCTAGTTCTTTAGGACTCCGTGACCAGTAGGTGTGCCACCGAGCCACTCTTTGTGTTGGGCATTAACGTTCCTTACCCAGTGTACATTGTGTCCTTCCCTACCCTCTGTGCTTCCTCCAGGGAGTGTTCAACATGGGAGTACTGATTCACCTGCTGAGGGACATGGTAATCAGCAGGAGGGTTTGTTCGTTACCCATTCTGACATTGTGCCATGAGACTTCATGGGGTCCAGAGTCGATGTTGAGGACTCCAAGGACAAGTCGCTCCTGACTGTATACCACTTTGCCGCCACCTCTGCTGAGTCTGTCCTGCTAGTTGGATGGAACATACCAAGGAATGGTAATGAAGCCTAGGTCGATGCCAGCGGTTTATTTCCTTTTTATTGATTTTAGTAGCATGTCGGATACAACTGTGGCTTGCTAGACCATTTCAGAGGGCATTTAAGAGTCACACCTGTGGTTCTGGAGGTACATCTGGGCCAGCCCAGGTAAGGATGGCAAATTTCCTTCCCTCAAGGGCATTCGTGAACCAGGTGGGTTTTTAAGCAATTGACATTGGTGTCACGGTCGCTATTACTGAGACAAGCTTTTTTAATTCCAGGTTTCTTCACTGAATTTAAATTCCACCACCAGCTCTGGCGGGATTGGAACCCACATCCCCAGAGCGTTAATCTGAGTCTCTGGATCACTAGTCAGGTGACATTACCAATACGCCGCCACCTCTCCTTGATGCATCCTCTCTTTTGCAACGGCGACTGTACTTTGCAAGAAGAAAATAGCAATTAATTGGCTGGCAGTGCAGTGAAAGGGTGCTGTGTATAAAGGCGAACCTTTCGAACTAAACGCTTGTCTTCAGAGAGCCGATGGAAATTAAGGCAGCAGCAAATTCTTACCGTGGGGCCAGAGGAGATTGAGAAAACTAGGCATCTCTGTATGAACTGATCTGTGCCCAGAGAGGCAGGCAGGATTTTACCAATGCTAATGAGTTGGGATTTTGCAATGTTGCCTAGTGTAGATGGTTGAGTTGCTGCTTAAGTAGAGGCTGCTTTGATGTGTAAGAATGTACGAGGGCTGGTTAAAGTGTTGGTAGTTCTTTTCCATGCAACTATGGGCTACTCCTTATGTAAAATAGCCTTACTGCTGACATCAGTGACCCCGTTGCCCAGCTACACTTGGATCAGTGGATATGACATTTCAGCATAGGGGGCAGGATGGTGACGCAGTGCCAAGCCTGCCAAGGAGTTGTGTGACTTGGATGGAATTAGCAGACTGATGTAATTGTTGGCCGGATCCCCGTCACCGTAATAATGGGCACTGCTGCTCCGGTAACGGAGCTGCTAACCAGTGCTGCTAGAGACCGGTTGCCCCTCTTTGCACCCAGTGTTTCATTGTTTGTTGCCCCAGACCTGTTGGCGGCCCTGGTTTTCACAGCGTAGTGCAGCTTCCCAGAGTGATATGTGAAAACCAGGTGTGTCCCCCGCGAAGTACTGAGCATGCGTACTGTTAGAATATGCTGTGCTACACGGTGTTTGCAGCTGTGCGGGCAGCGTCTTGTGCCACACTGTGCGGGCAACAGCACGCCAAGCTGTGCGAGCAGGGCCGTGTGCCGAGCTGCGCGAACAGGGCCATGTGCCGAGCTGCGCGAACAGGGCCGTGTGCCGAGCTGTGCTGCCGGGGCCGTGGTTTAACATCTCATCCAAAAGACGGCATCTCTGACAGAGCAGCACTCCCTCAGTACCGTAATGGTGTGTCAGCCTTGAACTGTGTCTCCAAGTCCTGAAGTGGGACTTCAACCCAGAGCCATGTGATTCAGAGGCGAGAGTGCCAGGGCTGACACAGTGACACTATTAGTAGGTTTTTAATACAGCATTGCAGCCAAAATCTCTTACTTTTCTATTGATTTAAATATTGATATCAATCTGATTAGAAAAGATTGGTTTTCAAGTTTGTTGGAATGCGTTACCTCTACCCCAAAGTGAACTTTACACCATTTGTTGATATGTTTAAAGGTATAATTGTTTGGTTACAGTCCTTGATAGCTTGGCAGATAACTCTGATGTCCGATGAAGCATAAAGGCATTGTTTCCCCCTTGATGGATTTGGCTTTGATCACTGTTCTGTTCCAAATGAGCTGCAGAGACAGTAACGCTGCTGCCCTTTGGGGCCTTTATCACCCAGCATTGAGGAGAGCAAAAGTGATCAGACTGCCGACTCTTAACACAGTGTCAGAGAGCATGGGATATGTGGTTTTTGGGGGGGGGGGGGGGGGGGGGGGCGATGAGAATTGCCTAAATAGCGCCTTTCATGATGTCAGGATGTCCCAGAGCATGTTTCAGCCAGTGAAGTACTTAACTTTGTAATGTTGTAAATGCAGCAGCCAATTTGCGCATAGCAAGCTCCCAAAACAGCAATGTGATAATACCTGGTATGGGTGGGTTGCCTGATGAGGAAAGGTTGGATGGGCTAGGCTTGTATCCACTGGAGTTTAGGAGAGTAAGGGGCAAGGTGATTGAAACATGCAAGGTCCTGAGGGATATTGACCGGGTGGACGTGGAAAGGGTGGCTTGGGCGGCACGGTGGCCCAGTGGTTACCACTGCTGCCTCACAGTGCCAAGGACCTGGGTTCAATTCTGGTCTTGGGTCACTGTCTATGTGGAGTTTGCACGTTCTCCCGTGTCTGCTCCATTTCCTCTCGCAGTCCAAAGATGGGTGGATTGGCCATGATCAATTGTCCCTTAGTGTGCAGGGATGTGCAAGTTAGATTATGGGGTTACGGGGATAGGGAGGGGTGGACAGAGATAGAGTGCTCATTTGAAAGGTCAGCACAAACTCAATGAGCCGAATGGCCACTTTCTGCACTGTAGGGATTCTATATGATTCTATTTAATTTGTGGGAGAATCTAGAACTGCGGGTCACTGTTTAAAAATAAGGGGTCACCTATTTAAAATAGAGATGAGGTGAAACTATTTGAGAGTAGAGTGTCTCTGAAACTCTCTTCCTGAAAAGGGGGTGTAAGCAGGATGCTACCACATTGACCAGGATGCTACTAGGACTTGAAGGTCTGAGTTATAAGGAGAGGCTGGATAGGCTGGGACTGTTTTCCCTGGAGCGCAGAAGGCTTCGGGGTGACCTTATAGAGGTCTATAAAATAATGAGGAGCATCGATAAGGTAGATAGTCGACATCTTTTCTCAAAGGTAGAGGCGTCTAGAACTAGAGGACATAGGTTTAAGGTGAGAGGGGAGAGATACAAAAGAGACCACAGGGGAAATCTCTTCACACAGAGGGTGGTGAGCATCTGGAACGAGCTGCCAGGGGCAGTGGTAGAGTTGGGTACAATTTTTTCCTTTATAAAACAGACAGTTACATGGGCAGGGTGGGTATAGAGGGATATGGGCCAAATGTGGGCAAGTGGACTAGCTTCGTGATAGAAAATGGGCGGCATGGACAAACTGGGCCGAAGGGCCTGTTTCCGTGCTGTAAACATCTATGACACTCTTACTCTATGAATATTTTTAAGGCATGGATAGAATCTTGGTCATCAAGAGGGGTGATAGGTCACCGGTGGTGCAAATTTGAGGGTTTGATAATATCAGCCATGATCTTATTAAATGGCGGAGCAGGGCAGCACGGTGGCACAGTGGTTAGCACTGCAGCCTAATGACGGCGAGGACCCGTGTTCGATCCCGGCCCTGGATCACAGTCCATGTAGAGTTTGAACGTTCTCCCCATGTCTGCATGGGTCTCACCCCCACAACCTAAAAGATGTGCAGGGTAGGTGGATTGGCCACACTAAATTTCCCCTTAATTGGGGGAAAAAAATAATTGGGTACTCTAAATTTATCGAGAAGAAAAGAAAATAGCAGAGCATGCTCGAGGGGTTAAATGGCCTACTCCTGCCCTTGTTCGAATATAATCAAATAACCTGCTGTAATAATGTTGGATTGAGGGATAAATATTGACTCGGGCACTAGACTTAACTCCTCTGCTGCTCTTCAAAATAGTGCCTGGAATATTTTTTACCCCACGTCAGAAGATTAATATCCCACCCAAAACCAACACCTCCGACTGTGCAACGCTGCCTCAGTCCTGGAGTGTCAGCTGAGAGTTTTGCGCTCCAGTCTCTGGGAGACGAGGGCAGCACAGTGGCGCAGAGGGTTAGCCCTGCTGCCTCACGGCGCCGAGGTCCCAGGTTCGATCCCAGCTCTTGGTCACTGTCCGTGTGGAGATTACACATTCTCCCTGTGTTTGCATGGGTTTCGCTCCTGCAACCCAAAGATGTGCAGGGTAGGTGGATTGGCCACCCTAAATTGCACCTTAATTGGAAAAAATGAATTGGGTACTCTAAATTTTTTTTTTAAAAAGTCTCTGGAGACGGGACTTGAGCCCTCAACCTTTGAGAGTGCTCCTCAGTGAGCCTTCTCTGTTGGGTCCGTGGTCAAACAGCCGGTTGTCACTTGTGATCTGCTGACTCATGTTGAGGCATTGTTCTGTAGACGGTTGTTCAAAGTACATGTTTAACTGAACACATTGTGTGTGTGTCTGTCTATTGCTATGAATCCCACTGATGTTCACTGCGATGGTGCCCCAAGTCCCAGATGGGAAACTTGGAACGTCTTAACTACTTATATTTGCGATTAGGAAAAAATATGAGAAAAGAGATGAAACAAGGTGAGGAAAGGGGCTAGTCTTGTTGTAAATTATTCAAACACCAAAACTATTATTAAACTTTAAAACGCACACCAAGAAAGGCAGCAGTAAAGAACAGCATTTACAATTAACTATAATAATGGTTACCCAGACAGTAGGCTTAAGTTACTCCCCAATCCAAATATTATCTATTTTCCTAAACTCTGAGAATGCACCATCCCCAAAACAACAACTCATAGGTTTAAACACACTGAGCCAAATCTATCACGTGCTTACCACACCAGGAGCTGTAACTTTCATTTGGGAACCGTTCTTCTAGTTTAGAGAAAAACATATGGGGTCTGGCACAGACAGCTTTGCAACTGGGCCTGGGTATGATCTAGGTCCCTAGACTGTTAGTTCAGCAAAGTATTCGGAATAAGGTAAATGAGTTGATGGCGCAAATCATCGTGAATCACTATGACTTAGTGGCCATTACTGAAACGTGGTTAAAAGATGGTCACGACTGGGAGTTAAATATCCACGGGTATCATACTATTCGGAAGGACAGAGTGGATGGTAAGGGAGGTGGTGTAGCTCTGTTATTTAAGGATGACATCCGGGCAGTAGTGAGGGATGACATCCGGGCAGTAGTGAGGGATGACATCCGGGCAGTAGTGAGGGATGACATCCGGGCAGTAGTGAGGGATGACATCCGGGCAGTAGTGAGGGATGACATCCGGGCAGTAGTGAGGGATGACATCCGGGCAGTAGTGAGGGATGACATCCGGGCAGTAGTGAGGGATGACATCCGGGCAGTAGTGAGGGATGACATCCGGGCAGTAGTGAGGGATGACATCCGGGCAGTAGTGAGGGATGACATCCGGGCAGTAGTGAGGGATGACATCCGGGCAGTAGTGAGGGATGACATCCGGGCAGTAGTGAGGGATGACATCCGGGCAGTAGTGAGGGATGACATCCGGGCAATAGTGAGGGATGACATCTGGGCAGTAGTGAGGGATGACATCGGTGCTATGGAGGATAAGGTTGAATCCATTTGGGTGGAAATCAGGAATAGTAAGGCGAAAAAGTCACTGATGGGAGTAGTCTATAGAACATAGAACATTACAGCGCAGTACAGGCCCTTCGGCCCTCGATGTTGCGCCGACCTGTGAAACCACTCTAAAGCCCATCTACACTATTCCCTTATCATCCATATGTCTATCCAATGACCATTTGAATGCCCTTAATGTTGGCGAGTCCACTACTGTTGCAGGCAGGGCATTCCACACCCTTACTACTCTCTGAGTAAAGAACCTACCTCTGGCGTCTGTCTTATATCTATCTCCCTCAATTTAAAGCTATGTCCCCTCGTGCTAGACATCACCATCTGAGGAAAAAGGCTCTCACTGTCCACCCTATCCAATCCTTTGATCATCTTGTATGCCTCAATTAAGTCACCTCTTAACCTTCTTCTCGCTAACGAAAACAGCCTCAAGTCCCTCAGCCTTTCCTCATAAGATCTTCTCTCCATACCAGGCAACGTTCTGGTAAATCTTCTCTGCACCCTTTCCAATGCTTCCACATCCTTCCTATAATGCGGCGACCAGAATTGCACGCAATACTCCAAATGCGGCCGCACCAGAGTTTTGTACAGCTGCAACATGACCTCATGACTCCGAAACTCAATCCCTCTACCAATAAAAGCTAACACACCGTGTGCCTTCTTAACAACCCTCTCAACCTGGGTGGCAACTTTCAGGGATCTATGTACATGGACACCGAGATCTCTCTGCTCATCCACACTGCCAAGAATCTTACCATTAGCCCAGTACTCGGTCTTCCTGTTATTCCTTCCAAAATGAATCACCTCACACTTTTCTGCATTAAACTCCATTTGCCACCTCTCAGCCCAGTGCTGCAACTTATCTATGTCCCTCTGTAACTTGTAACATCCTTCCGCACTGTCCACAACTCCACCGACTTTAGTGTCATCTGCAAATTTACTCACCCATCCTTCTACGCCCTCCTCCAGGTCATTTATAAAAATGACAAACAGCAGTGGCCCCAAAACAGATCCTTGTGGTATACCACGAGTAACTGGACTCCAGTCTGAACATTTCCCATCAACCACCACCCTTTGTCTTCTTCCAGCTAGCCAATTTCTGATCCGGACTGCTAAATCACCCTGAATCCCATGCCTCCGTATTTTCTGCAGTAGTCTACCGTGGGGAACCTTATCAAACGCTTTACTGAAATCCATATACACCACATCAACTGCTTTACCCTCATCCACCTGTTTGGTCACCTTCTCAAAGAACTCAATAAGGTTTGTGGGGCACGACCTACCCTTTACAAAACCGTGTTGACTATCTCTAATCAAATTATTCCTTTCCAGATGATTATACATCCTATCTCTTATAACCCTTTCCAAGACTTTGCCCACAACAGAAGTAAGGCTCACTGGTCTATAGTTACCGGGGTTGTCTCTACTCCCCTTCTTGAACAAGGGGACAACATTTTCTATCCTCCAGTCTTCTGGCACTATTTCTGTAAACAAAGATGACTTAAAGATCAAAGCCAAAGGCTCAGCAATCTCCTCCCTAGCTTCCCAGAGAATCCTAGGATAAATCCCATCCGGCCCAGGGGACTTATCTATTTTCACACTTTCCAGAATTGTGAACACCTCCTCCTTATGAACCTCAAGCCCTTCTGGTCTAGTAGCCTGAATCTCAGTATTCTCCTCGACAACATTGTCTTTTTCCTGTGTGAATACTGACGAAAAATATTCATTTAGCACCTTTCCTATCTCCTCGGACTCCAAGCACAACTTCCCACTACTGTTCTTGACTGGCCCTACTCTTACCCTAGTCATTCTTTTATTCCTGACATATCTGTAGAAAGCTTTAGGGTTATCCTTGATCCTACCTGCCAAAGACTTCTCATGTCCCCTCCTGGCTCTTCTTAGCTCTCTCTTTAGGTCCCTCCTAGCTAACTTGTAACTCGCGAGCACCCTAACTGAACCTTCATGTCTCATCTTTACATAAACCTTCTTCTTCCTCTTGACAAGTGTTTAGACTGCTTTAGTAAACCACGGTTCCCTTACTCGACCACTTCCTCCCTGCCTGACAGGGACATTCCTATCAAGGACACGCAGTAGCTGTTCCTTGAACAAGCTCCACATTTCCATTGTGCCCATCCCCTGCAGTTTTCCTCTCCACCCGATGCATCCTAAGTCTCACTAAAGTAAATGTAATTGAATTCTGGTCACTATCACCAAAGTGCTCACCTACCTCCAAATCTAACACCTGTCCTGGTCCATTACCCAGTACCAAATCCAATATGGCCTCGCCTCTCATTGGCCTATCTACATACTGTGTCAGGAAACCCTCCTGCACACATTGGACAAAAACGGACCCATCTAAAGTACTCGAACTATAGCGTTTCCAGTCAATATTTGGAAAGTTAAAGTCCCCATAACAACTATCCTGTTGCTTTCGCTCCTATCCAGAATAATCTTTGCAATCCTTTCCACTACATCTCTGGAACTTTTCAGAGGCCTATAGAAAACCCCTAACAGGGTGACCTCTCCTTTCCTGTTTCTAACCTCAGCCCATACTACCTCAGTAGACGAGTCCTCATCAAACGTCCTTTCTGCCACCGTAATACTGTCCTTGACTAACAATGCCACCCCGTCCCCTCTTTTACCACCTTCCCAGAGCTCATTGAAATATCTAAACCCCGGCACCTGCAACAATCATTCATGTACCTGCTCTATCCATGTCTCCGAAATGGCCACAACATCGAAGTCCCAGGTACCAACCCATGCCGCAAGTTCACCCACCTTATTCCGGATGCTCCTGGCATTGAAGAAGACACAATTTAAACCACCTTCCTGCCTGCCGGTACACTCCTGCAACTTTGAAACCTTACTCATGACCTCACTACTCTCAACCTCCTGTATACTGGAGATACAATTCAGGTTCCTAAGCCTCTGCTGAACTAGTTTAAACCCTCCCGAAGAGCATTAGCAAATTTGCCCCCCAGGATATTGGCACCCCTATAGGCTACCAAATAGTAAAATTACGGTGGGGCGGGCAATAAACAAAGAAATAACTGATGCATGTAGAAATGGTACAGCAGTTATCATGGGGGATTTTAATCTATGTGTCGATTGTGTTAACCAGGTCGGTCAAGGCAGCCTTGAGGAGAAGTTTATAGAATGTATCCGCGGTGGTTTCCTAGAACAGTAGTACTGGAACATACGAGGGAACAAGCAATCCTAGATCTGGTCCTGTGTAATGAGACAGGATTGATTAATGATCTCATAGTTAGGGATCCTCTCGGAAGGAGCGATCACAATATGGTGGAATTTAAAATACAGATGGAGGGTGAGAAGGTAAAATCAAACACTAGTGCTTAAACAAAGGAGATTACAATGGGATGAGAGAAGTGCTGGCTAAGGTAAACTGGGAGCAAAGAATTTATGGTGAAACAGTGGAGAACCTTCCAAGTGATTTTTCACAGTGCTCAGCAAATGTTTATACTAACAAAAAGGAAGGACGGTAGAAAGAGAGAAAATCGACCGTGATATCTAAGGAAGTAAGGGAGAGCATCAAATTGAAGGAAAAAGCATACAAAGTGGCAAAGATTAGTGAGAGGCCAGAGGATTGGAAAATCTTTAAGGGGCAACAGAAAGCTACTGAAAAAGCTATAAAGAAGATTATGAGAGTAAACTTGCTCAGAATATAAAAACAGATGATAAAAAGGTTTCTACAAATATATAAAACAAAAAAAGAGTGGCTAAGGTAAATATTGGTCCTTTAGATGACGAGAAGGGAGATTTAATAATGGGGGATGAGGAAATGGCTGAGGAACTGAGCAGGTTTTTTGGGTCGGTCTTCACAGTGGAAGACACACATAACATGCCAGTGACGGATGGAAATGAGGCTATGACAGATGAGGACCTTGAGATGATTGTTATCACTAAGGAGGTAGTAATGGGCAAGATAATGGGGCTAAAGATAGACAAGTCTCCTGGCCCTGAAAGATGGCTAGGGAAATTGCAAATGCACTCGTGATAATTTACCAAAATTCACTAGACTCTGGGTGGTCCCAGCGGATTGGAAATTAGCAAACGTGACATTATTGTTCAAAAAAGGAGGTAGGCAGAAAGCGGGCAATTATAGGCCAGTTGGCTTAACTTCGGTAGTAGGGATGATGGAATCTATCATCAAGGAAGAAATAGCGAGGCATCTGGATGGAAATTGTCCCATTGACAGACGCAGCATGGGTTCATAAAGAGCAGGTCATGCCTAACTAATTTAGTGGAATTTTTTGAGGACATTGCCAGTGCGGTCGTCAATGAGGAGCCAGTGGATGTGGTATATCTGGATATCCAGAAAGCTTTTGATAAGGTGCCACACAAAAGGTTGCTGCATAAGATAATGATGCATGGCATTAAGGGTAAAGTAGTAGCATGGATAGAAGATTGGTTAATTAATAGAAAGCAAAGAGCGGGGATTAATGGGTGTTTCTCTGGTTGGCGATCAGTGGCTAGTGGTGTCCCTCGGGGATCAGTGTTGGGCCCACAATTCTTCACAATTTATATAGATGATCTGGAGTTGGGGACCAAGGGCAATGTGTCCAAGTTTGCAGACGACACTAAGATGAGTGGTAAAGCAAAAAGTGCAGTGGATACTGGAAGTCTGCAGAGGGATTTGGATAGGTTAAGTGAATGGGCTAGGGTCTGGCAGATGGAATATAAAGTTGACAAATGTGAGGTTATCCATTTTCGTAGGAATAACAGCAAAAGGGATTATTATTTAAATGATAAAATATTAAAACATGCTGCTGTGCAGAGGGACCTGGGTTTCGTAGTGCATGAGTCGCAAAAAGTTGGTTTACAGGTGCAACAGGTGATTATGAAGGTGAAAAGAGTTTTGTCCTTCATTGCTAGAGGGATGAAATTTCAGACTAGGGAGATTATGCTGCAACTGTATAATGTGTTTAATGAGGCCACATCTGGAGTATTGTGTTCCGTTTTGGTCTCCTTACCTGAGAAAGGACGTACTGGCGCTGGAGGGTGTGCAGAGGAGATTCACTCGGTTCATCCCAGAGTTGAGGGGGTTGGATTACGAGGAGCGGTTGAGTAGACTGGCACTGTACTCGTTGGATTTTAGAAGGATGTGGGGGGATCATATAGAAACATATAAAATTATGATGGGAATAGATAGGATCGATGCGGGCAGGTTGTTTCCACTGGCGGGTGAAAGCAGAACTAGGGGGCATGGCCTCAAAATAAAGGGAAGTGGATTTAGGACTGAGTTTAGGAGGAACGTCTTCACCCAAAGGGTTGTGAATCTATGGAATTCCTTGCCCAGTGAAACAGTTGAGGCTCCTTCATTAAATGTTTTCAAGATAAAGATAAATAGTTTTTTGAGGAATAAACGATTATGGTGTTCGGGCCGGAAGGCGGAGCTGAGTCCACAAAAGATCAGCCATGATCTCATTGAATGGCGGAGCAGGCTCGAGGGGCCAGACAGCCTACTCCTGTTCCTAGTTCTTATGTTCTTATTATGGAGACAAGTATCTGTCTCATCCTGCTGGAATAATCTGTACCTCAAGTCCTCAGCACAGCTAAATCGCTATCAGTTACTATTTTTTAGCCAATTCCTTTCTGTTCATTTCATTCCACCTTCCCACAGTGTGATCACAAAGACCACCTATTACCACCTCCACATCATTGGCTGACTCTGCCTCTCAATTAATCCATTCCTTGTGTTCCCTCTATACCCTCCTGTAAGGGTCACCCTTGGGTCATCCAAAACTCACACCAAGATCCCATCAGTCTGATCAGCCCTGTGCTCACTGGCGCCCAATCCTCTCCTGGCCAGACAACGTCTTGATTTTAAAATTCTCATCTTGCTTTCAAACCCCTCCCTGGCTTTGCCCCCTTCCCCATCTCGTATCTGTTTCAGATCCAAAACCCTCCAGTATCTGTGCCTCTCTAATTCTGGCCTCCTGAGTAGCCCTCATTCTAACCGCTCCACCACCATTGGCTGTGCCTTCACCTACCGAGGCCCCGAGATCCCTCCCTCGACCACTTCACCTCACTTCTCCCTTAAAGAGCTCCTTAAATCAACATCTTTGACCAAACCTTTGATCTGATGTTTCCTCATGTGGTTCAGTATCAAATTGTATTTGGAAACACACCTATGAGGTGTCTGAGGACAATTAATATGTTATGGGTCCTGGAAGAATGCACCTCTTCCTCCTCCTTCCTTGAAGGGTAGGGAAGATTGTGGTAACGTCACTGGGCAAGTAATCCAGAGGATCAGACTAATGCTGTGGGGTCATGAGTGCAAACCCAATTTTAATTCAATTCATAAAATCTGGAATTGAAAAGCTAGTAATGGTGACCAAGAAACTATTATCGATTGTCATTCAAAACCCATCTGAGTCGCTTACCTGGACTCCAGACCCTCAGCAATGTAGTTGACTCTTAACTGCCTTCTGATGTGGCTCAGCAAGCCCGTCAGTTCAAGGGCAATTAAGAAAGGGCAACAAATGCTGGCCTTGCCAATGACATCCACACCCCATGGCAGAATGCGGTAAAATACTGTTTGAACGTGTGTAATATTGATGGCTGATTGATTGGGAAGGGGGGGGGTGCAGACAGGAAAGTGAAGATGAGATCACAACCAGATCAGCCATGATCCTACTGATTGGCGGAGCAGGTTCAATTGGTCGAATGGCCTACCCCGCTCCTCTGTTCCTGGCCTTCCTCTGTCCTTGCCTACCCCTGCTCCTCGGTTCCATCTTTTAACATAGAATTTACAGTGCAGAAGGAGGCCATTCGGCCCATCGAGACTGCACCGGCTCTTGGAAAGAGCACCCTACCCAAGGTCAACACCTCCACCCTATCCCCATAACCCAGTAACCCCATAACTCGGGCTGTTTAGCACAGGGCTAAATTGCTGGCTTTGAAAGCAGACCAAGGCAGGCCAGCAGCACGGTTCGATTCCCGTAACAGCCTCCCCGAATAGGTGCCGGAATGTGGCGACTAGGGGCTTTTCACAGTAACTTCATTTGAAGCCTACTTGTGACAATAAGCGATTTTCATTTTCAGTAACCCCACCCAACACTAAGGGCAATTTTGGACACTAAGGGCAATTTATCATGGTCAATCCACCTAACATTCACATCTTTGGACTGTGGAAGGAAACCGGAGCACCCGGAGGAAAACCACACGCACACACGGGGAGGATGTGCAGACTCCGCACAGACGGTGACCCGAGCCGGAATCGAACCTGGGACCCTGGAGCTGTGAAGCAATTGTGCTATCCACAATGCTACCGTGCTGCCCCATCAACCCAAGCAGGCAGATTGGGCCTTGTTTAATGTCTCGCCCAAATAACAGTACCCCCAACTTTGCAGTGCTCCCTTCGTACGGCAGCAGAGTGTCAGCCTTCATTTTTCTACTCGAGAGTTGCATTAATGTAGCACCTCTGAACATAGCAAATTGGATCTATATTAATTAGTTGGTGTCTGCATAGCAATGGGTATGTGAGGTGGCCTGATTTCTTTTCTCTCTCTCTCTCTGGCTGGCTGAGGCTACTCATGGTGCCACAGTTACTGCTCCCCCTCTGATCGTATTAATTGGTGTAGAGCAGGAAATCAAAGCTGACCTGTGCAACTCTGTACCATGCTATGTGCACACTTCGCTATTGAGGCACTGCAGTGCCCAGAACTCATTACTCAATGTGATTAGGAAGTCGAAATGTGTTTGTGTACAAGCAGCTGGGAAATTGTACCCTGAGAAAGCGCCGTCAGCTGCTGTCGGGTTGCTAGGTTGTTGTTAGGGCGTTAAAATGCAATCTGGGGCAGTGCTGGGAGTCCAGGGGGGGGTGGGATATAGGGAAGGAACAAGGCACTTGGCACTGGGGCTTGGTACATAGAATCGTGTGATCTGTTAAAGTCCCCAGCAGAGTGAAGATGGGTTCTCTCCTGACCTGGAATTACAGGCTCCAGTGGGGTTTTAACAAGGATGGAGACAGAAACTATCAATAAAGGCCGCGTTTACTGCCAGTGCAGTGCATGCTTGGTTGTACCATTTTACCCGCAATGTCACTGCGCGCAACAGAGATCCAGGATCAAAGCCACAAGTTGAACCAACGCAAAGTAAAAGGAATGCACACAGCCCGACAGGAATAAATAACCAAAAACAAAATTGACACAAAAGGTAAAAGTGAGCCGGAAATTAGGCATGTGTTCCCGTTGATCTCCAACGCTGTTCAATGTAACGGGCCTGACACCCACAGCAGTTCTATATCCAGCCCGCGTCATTCGGGTTTCATTTTAACTCTTTGTTTATGCAATCGGGAAGGGAAAACAAAGTTTCTGTGATTTAATTTCCCCCTCCCCATTGTCTCAGAAGTTGAGGATGGGTTTTGCTAGCACTGTGTCACCAGCCAATGACGTCTTACCCATCTGCGCTCAGGAATCTATCGGTGGCCATCTTGTGTGGATTACCTTGCGTTAGCAGGAGACGTGGCGATTAATAAATAAATCCTGGAATCTACGGCATGGAGACAGGCCCTTCGGCACAAACTGGTCCATGCCAACCAAAAAGGCCATCTAAGCTAACCCCGTTTGCCTGCATTTGGCCCATCTCCCTCTCAACCTTTCCCACCCATGAATCTGTCCAAATGCCTTTTAACTGTTGTCAATGTCCCTGCCTCAACCAGCTCCTCCGGCAGCTCATTCCACATACCTACCACCCACTGTGTAAAAAGGTTGCTCCTCAGGTTCCTATTAATTCTCTCCCCTCTTAGATTGTGCATAATATATATAATTCTGGACTTTTTGGAATACCTGTATATGTATAGTTGTGAAATGTCACATCGCTAGTGGATCTTGGATGAGCACCATGTTATTTTTCTTTACTAGAAGCATCACTTCGGCACTCAAGAAAAAGTGCGGATTTCAAAGATATAATTATATATATATATATATATATATATATATACATACACACACGCACCTATTTCTTCCTCTGTAATATTGCTTGACCCCCCCCGCCGCCTCAGCTCATGTGCTGCTGAAGCCCTCACTCATGTTGTTACCTCTAGATGCACATATTCCAACACACTCCTGGTTGTTCTCCCAAATTCTACCATCTGGCCATTCAAACCTGTTTCTCCTGTCCTAACTCGCACCACTCTATAAGTAGGGAAGTTCCACTGACCCTGCATTAGACCATAAGACGTAAGAGCAGAAGTAGGCCATTCAGCCCATCGAGCCTGCTCCGCCATTCAATGGGAATCTTGACTGATCCGATTAATCCTCAACTCCACTGTCCCCATAACCCTTGATTCCCTTACTGATTAAAATTCTGTCCATTTCAGCCTTGAGCACAATGGCTCAACCTCTGCAGCCTCTGCAGTAAAGAATTCCACAAATACCCTCTGAGAAAATAAATACCTCCTCATCTCTGTTTAAAATGGGCGACCCTTTTCTCTGAGATTGTGCCTTCTTGTCCTGTACACTCTTGACAAAAGGAAAAATCCTCTCCGACTCTACCCTCTCCAGTCCCCTGAGAATCCTGTATCTTACCTTGGTGAGACCACACTTTGTACTGTGGGCAGTTCTGGTCCCAGTATCATAAAAAGGATATCGAAGCACTGGGCAAGGTGCAGAGATGATTACCAGGATGATTACAGGGATGGCATCAGAAATAGGTGGGTATACATATCGGGAAATGAATAAAAAGCTGGCTCTCCGGAAATGCAAAGGCTGAAGCATGACCTAATAGAGGTGTTTAAAATTGTGCAAGGTTTTGATAAGAGTGGATGCAGAGAGAATGTTTCCTGTCATGGGGAGGAGCATCACTAGAGACTGTCAAAAAGGTTAGTCACCCAGAAGTTCAATAGGGAATTCGGAAATGAAAGGTACCATCAACGCTGTCTGAGACAGATTCTCTGCATCAGCTGGGAATACAGGCGTGCTAACATCCGTGTCATTGAAGGAACCAAGATCACCAGCATCAAGGCCATGATCATCCAAAACCAACTCTGCTGGGCCGACCATGCACTTAGGAATGTCAGAGTCCCGACTGCCAAAGAAAAGCTTCTCGCCCAGCTGTGGGAAGGCTCCCGAACAAGAGGACAAAGGAAGCTCTTCAAAGACATTCTGAAGGCTTACCTCAAGAAATGCAACGTAGATGTCAACGACTGGGAGACCCTTGTTCAGAAGAGACCTACTTGGAGGAAGCTTCTGATTGAAGGGACACAATTCTTTTGAGGAGACCCAATGGCAAGAGGAGGCCCAGAAAAAGAGCCTGAGAAAGGAATACCAGTGATCTAGAGAACCAATCTCACCTCCCGGAAACACCTGCCAAGCGTGTGGTGGAAGATACGGCTCTAGGATCGGGCTCATCAGCCACGCAATGAACCATACAACCCATGACCAGTGACACGGAGTTTCTTAGGTGGACAATCTTAGATCGGATGATCGCCAAAGCAGGTGAGAATGTCGAACCCGCTACCACACAAGTGTGTTTGAAGTGAACAATATCGATGTATTTAAGGAGAAGCTGGATAAACTCACGAGGGAGGAAGAAATGAGGGGTTGTGATCGATTTAAATTAAGAAAAATGGGAGGAAGCTCAAGTAAAGCATAAGCAGCAGCATGGACTGTGGGCCGAATGGCCAGTTTCTGTGCATCCTGTATAATTTCTCCTTGTGTGCTTCAAAGCCATATTTTGTTTATAATGCTCCTGCAAGGCACCTTGGGTCATTTTAT
Organism: Scyliorhinus torazame; assembly: GCF_047496885.1. NCBI lineage: Eukaryota > Metazoa > Chordata > Chondrichthyes > Carcharhiniformes > Scyliorhinidae > Scyliorhinus > Scyliorhinus torazame. Next base: position 37,348,279 of record NC_092712.1, on the reverse strand, counting down.
TATGTTGCAGGCAAGTTGTTGGTCAGATGACGCCAGGCCTCTAAGCTCCCCACTGGCATCCGACACTCTGCTCATTCTGAATGAAGTCATGGGTATCTCTAATGGGCAGCGGCACTGCTTTTAGAAGCTGTGTGGTTTATTTTGAAAGAGTGAGAAAGTAGCATTGCCACTCGTGCGAAGTCACAGGGCTCCTTGCCGAGACTCTGACTCAGCGTCTCCAGTGACTGTCTCGTGTCACCAGCTTTGGAGACTCCTGGGGATTAAAGCAGACTGGCTCGTGGTTCTGTGGAGAGCCTGCAGTTTGGCAAGAGGCACACACCCGCTCAGAGCTGCCATGTCTGTACTGACGAGCACTAATCTTACAGTTGGCTTTGCACGTGATAACTTTCTTTTTAAGGAGGGTGGGATGAGGGGGTAAGTCATGCCTTGCGTCAGGGTCGGGAGGTCCAGTATTCAAGTCTCACTTCAGGTACATGAGCACGTAATCCCGGCTGACATTACAGCGCAGTGCTGAGGGAGTGCTGTATTGTTACAGATCTCTCCTTTGACACGGGTCTGTCTGTGAGACAAATTGAGAAAGAAGAAAGTTGCATTTATATACTGTCTTTTATTGCCACAGAAGATCCAAGGCACTTCCAAGCTACAGTTATTCTTTGAAACAGCACAATAAGCTCCTGCAAGCAGCACTCTTTGAGAGGTACGTGTTGGTCCAGTCACTGGAGAGTGCGTACATCCCTGCTTCTCTTCAAAATGGTGCCAGGGGATCTTTACCAGCATGGGCGGGGCAGACAAGACCCCGTTTTTAACCTTTCACCTGAAAGATGGCACCTCCGACACTGCAGCACTCTACCCTCCGAACTGCACCGGAGTGTCAGCCGAGGCTTTGTGCTCCCAATCTCTGGAGTGGGTCTTGAACCTGCAACCGACTGTCTCCGCTGCCCACTGAGCACAGAGATCTCCTGGCTCCTTGGTCATTGTTCACCCCCAACCAATGGTTAAATTAACTGAGTCTCGAGGAGGGGCTTTGGGAATGAAGTCTGACACAAATGCCCCATGGCGACACCCATAGATCGTCACATCACACATGCTGATGAGGAAAAAATCAAGCAAGCTTTCAGCATGTCCCAAAGTGTTTGAGTGCTAATGACTGATGACTTTGTCATTATTATGTCAGCAAATGTGCAACACAGTGGCAGGGCCACACAAACAGCAGAGAGCTAGAGAGCCAGTCAATCTCCTGAACTTGAAATAGTGCCGTCTCCCTCAATAGGCAGATTTATTATCTCCTCTGACGGACCTTCACTCTCACACTGCAGTACTGCCCTGTAGCATCAACCTGGATTTAATGATATTAGTGAGAGAAAAAATACTTGTGTGTATCCAGCAGGACTCTCTTGAAGCGGTTCGCAACCAAGAGTAACAAATAACCCAGAAAGGCCACAAGCCTGAAATGTTAACTCTTGTCTCTCTCTCCTGTCAAACCTGCTGGATTTTTCTTTTCATTCATGGGATGTGAGCGTTACATGGTTAGACACATGGTTGGACAGACCTTGAATGTTGCTTAAAAAAGAGATGCTTTTGAAGCTTTGCGTCTTGCAGTCATCGGGGCAGAATCATGGGAATTCCAAATTCGGATAGCAACAACGGTTTATACTGCATGATATCACACTGGGAGGAGCTCCCCTTGATGTCTGTTCTCATGCAGTATAAATAGTTTTAGCCTTTGAGATTTTAAAATTTTCAAATAAATTTAGTGTACCCAATTGGGGTTTTTCCAGTTAAGGGCCAATTTAGCATGGCCAATCCACCTAGCCTGCACGTCTTTGGGTTGTGGGGGCGAAACCCATGCCAACACGTGGAGAATGTGCAAACTACAAATGGACAGTGTGACCCAGAGCCGGGATCGAACCAGGGACCTCGGCACCGTGAGGCTGCAGGGCTAACCCACTGCGCCACCGTGCTGCCCTGTTGCCGTTGAGATTTAACGTCCTTGTGATTTTGTCCTGATGAGTGCAAGTTAAAAAGCTTTGACAGCACCTCTTTTTAAAAAGAGTTTATTGAACTTTAACTCTTGTGTGCACTGCAATTTATTTATTTTTTATTTTTCTCCCCCTCACATCCCAACTGTGTGTCCCTTGTTTCTTGTACCTTCACATAATAGGAAAACTTTTTCCTTGTCTGCATTATCCAAACCGCTCATGATCTTGTGCACCTCTCTTTCTTCAGTCAGTCACATTTGCTCCAGATTCTCCAACCCAACTTTGGAGCTCGAATGCCCCATCCTTGGACCCGTTCTGGTAAATCTGCTTTGTACCCTCCCCAAGGAAGTTGTACTGAGTTGAGCTGAAATTGGCAGTCTTGCCAGGCATCTTGCTGCAGTCACATTTTTTCAAAGGTTCGCAATCGAAGAGTTACTTTACAAGTGGAGTCGCTGTTTAAAGTATCAGGGCATAAAAGAAAGTTGTCAAAGAGCAGTGAGGTTATTGATTGTGGTGCTGTTGGCTAGGGTAGAAACAATGTCCAGGGTGTTCCCTCTCATGCTGTGAGATCTTTCACTTCCATCTGAAAAAATTTGATGTTTTGGGTGAAAGGCTGCAACTATGTCAGTGCAACTTTCCCTCAGTACTCTGCTGCAGTACCAACCAGTCTCAGAAGGTCAAGTCCGGGTTACTAATCTACCATCATTTGACTCAGGTGGTTAGAGGCCTCCATTTAAGGCTGCAACGAGGAGAATTGTTTTCGCTGAGGGGTGATGGACTGGGCTTCGCATTCGCAGTGTTTGCTACTTTGGTTCTAGTGATTGGGGGTCGGGAGGAGAGGTGGTAGCCGGACAAGTTTGAAGCAAGCAAAACAATGGTCTTCAATCTTGTGAGCAAATCTGGGCAAACGGCAGTCATCAGCTTATCAGTTTTGTTGAAATTGTTATTGTTTGTCCACAGCCATACAGGAAAACCTGTTACCGGCCAATGAGCTCAAAATACCACTCCAGCATTTCTAAATGTTGGTGCCGGGCTTTCGGGAATTCTGGCAGCACTCTGAAGTTACATAAAGGATGCATTGTTCATAAGTTTATAAGATATAGGAGCATAATTAGGCCATTCGGTCCATTGCGTCTGCTCCGCCATTCTACCATGGCTGCACGGGGCAGCACGGTAGCTTTGTGGATAGCACAATTGCTTCACAGCTCCAGGGTCCCAGGTTCGATTCCGGCTTGGGTCATTGTCTGTGCGGAGTCTGCACATCCTCCCCGTGTGTGCGTGGGTTTCCTCCGGGTGCTCCGGTTTCCTCCCACTGTCCAAAGATGTGCAGGTTAGGTGGATTGGCCATGCTAAATTGCCCTTAGTGTCCAAAATTGCCCTTAGTGTTGGGTGGGGTTACTGGGTTATGGGGATAGGGTGGAGGTGTTGACCTTGGGTAGGGTGTTCTTTCCAAGAGCCGGTGCAGACGCGATGGGCCGAATGGCCTCCTTCTGCTCTGTAAATTCTATGATGATGATATGTTCCTCATCTGTCACCCACAGACCTGCAGGCCAAGAACTGGATTACAAAATCCACCAGCGCATCTCCTCCCTACAATATATGATCTAGGAGCGGGAGTAGGCAATTTAGCCTCCCAAGTCTAAATAGCTTCAATGCGATAATGGCTGATCCCATCATGGCCTCAACTCCATTGTCCTGCCCATTCTCCATAACCCTTCAACCCACTACCAATTCAAAATCTGTCTAACTCCTCAAATTTGCTCACTGCCCCTGCATCCACCACACTCTTGGGTAGCGAATTCCACAGATTCACAACTCTTTGGGAGAAGTAGTTTCTCCTCAAATCATTTAAAAATTTGCTACCTCTTATTCTAAGATTTTGAGCTCTCGTTTTAGAATGATCCATAAAGAGGAAGCATCTGATCCATGTCTCTTTATCCATACCTTTTAGCATCTTGTATACCTTGATTAGAGCTCCTCTCATTCTTCTAAACTATACAGAATATAGGCCTAAACTGTTCAATCTCTCCTCAAACGACAAACCCCTCATCTCTGGAATCAATCTAGCGAACCTCCTCTGAACTGCCTCCAATGCCACTACATCTTTCCTCAAATAACTGTGCACAATACTCCAGGTGTGGTCTCAATGCAACAACACTTCCTTACCTTTATACTCTATTCCTTTTGCAATAAATGCCAACATTCCATTTGCTTTCCTTATTATCTGCTGCACCTGCATGCTCGCTTTCTGCGACTCCTGCATGAGAACACCCAGATCCCTCTGTATCGGAGCACCCTTAAGTCTCTCCCCATTTAGATAATAAATTGCCGTTCTATTTTTTAGACCAAAATGCACCACCTCACATTTGTCCACTTTAAACTCCATCTGCCACATTTTGGCTCACTCTCCTAACCTATCTATATCCATTTAGAAGGGTCTTATTTCCTCATTGCAACTTACTGTCCCACCTATTTTTGTGTCATCTGCAAATTTGGCGATAAAACCTATCCCTGTATCCAAGTCGGTAATATAGATTGTAAATAGCTGGGGCACAAGGACCGAACCCTGTGGCACCCCACTAGTTCCATCTTGCCATCCGGAAAAAGGCCCATTAAACCCGACTCTCTGCATCCTGTCTGTCAGCCAGTCTTCTATCCAAACTAATAAGTTCCCTAATCTCATGTGATCTTACCTTGTGAGTTAACCTTCTGTGTGGCACCTTATCAAACGCCTTCTGGAAGTCCAGATATACTACATCTGTAGGATCCCCATTATCCACTTTGCTTGTTGCATCTTTGAAGAACACAAGCAAATTAGTCAACCACGATTTGCCCTCCATAAAACCATGAGCCAGAAACCTCTGATGGATAGTGATTTGGCATTCCAAATGTCCTGATAAATTAGTCCTTGATAAATGATTTTTTAAAATAAATTTAGAGTGACCAATTAATTATTTTCCAATTAAGGGGCAATTTAGAGTGGCCAATCCACCTATCATGCACATCTTTGGATTGTGGGGGCGAAACCCACGCAAGCATTGGGGGAATGTGCAAACTCCACACGGACAGTGACCCAGAGCCGGGATCGAACCACTCTGCCACCGTGCTGCCCTTTGATAAATGATTCTAATAATTTTCCAACAACAGATGTTAAACTAACTGGTCTGTAATTTCCCACATTCTGCCTCCCTCCCTTATTGAATAAGGGAGCATTTTTCCAATCCTTTGGCACCTTTCCCGTGTCCAGGGAGTTTTGGAATATTATAACCAATGGATCCACTATCTGTGCTGCCACTTCCTTTAACACCCTAGTATGTAGGCCATCAGGCCCTGGTGACCTGCCTGCCCTCAATCCCAAACGTTTGTTGAGTACCGTTTCCCTATTGATGCTGATTGTTCCAAGTTCTACCCTTTTACCTCTGAATTGCCCATTCCTATTGGAATGGTACTAGTGTCCTCCACCGTGAAAACTGAGGCAAAGTATTGATTTAGCATCTTTGCCATTTCTGTGTTCCCCACTATTAACTCACCGGTTTCATCTTCCAAGAGGCTAACATTCACTTTAGCGACTCTCTTCCCTTTTATGTACCTGTAGAAGCTTTTGCTATCGTCTCTGATATTCTGCTAGTTTTTTTTCGTAATTTACCTTGGCTTTTTTATTACTTTTTTAGCATCCCTTTCTTTATGTTTGAAAGTTTCCCAATGTTCCAGTCTGACACTGGCCTTTGCAATATGATCTAACTTAGTTATAGCCTCCTCCCTGATTGGTTCCCAACATATTGCTCGAAGAAAACATCTCTAACACATTCAATAAACTCTCCCTCGAGGCTACCCTTGCCAATTTGATTAATCTAGTCGATGTGCATTTTAAAATCACCCATTATTATTACCGTACCTTTCTTGCAAGCACCCAGTATTCCCTGGTTTATACTGTGCCCCACTGTAGAACTACTGTTGGGGACCTATAGATTACTCCTACCAAGGACTTCTTCCCTTTGTTATTTCTTATTTCTACCCAGACTGATTCTTCATCTTGATCTGAAGTGCTTATGTCCTTTCATCTATCTTCCCGAAACACTGCGTACCCTTGGATATTCAATTCCCAGACCGGGTCTCCTTGTAACCACGTTTCAGTAATCCCCACCAAGTCATCACTATGGTCCCAGTATGATTCAGATGAAGACCGTCCCTTTGGCACAGGTCTTCCTCAGTACTGGTGTCAATGTCCCATGAATTCAAACCCATTTCTCCCACACCAATCTTTGAGCCACGCATTTAACCCCTTAATCTTATTGATCCTGTGCCAATTAGCTCGTGGCTAAGGAAGTAATCCAGAGATTATTACCTTTTTGGTTCTGCTTTTTAATGTAGCTCCTATCTGTTCATACCCGCTTAGCAGAACCTCTGTCCTCCTTCTACCTATGTCATTGGTACCAACTTAAATGGTCGTAAATACCTTGCATCTTCCTGTCTGATCGTTGACGTCGTGCCATCATCTCCCTGGTTTAGTCATGTGACTGGTGTGGAATTATATCAGAGAGTCCATGGCCAGCGAGGCTGAAAGATAAACCAGATGCTGCTGACAGGTTAATCCAAGGCACAGCGTATGGCAAAGATGATGTTTTGTTTCTATTGAAGGGAACGCCTTTGTGCCCCTTTTCCCACCTCTATTGGGGGGGGGGGGGGGGGGGAGACGTATGTGCTTTACATCTGCGAAACACTAAGGTAATGCATTTCATTCAATCAAATCAGTCTCAGTAGCCGTTTTTGAGAATCGAAACGTGCAAGGATGGAGGGGTCTCATACCGGCCTCCCCGAACAGGTGGCGGAATGTGGTGACTAGGGGCTTTTCACAGTAACTTCATCGAAGCCTCGTTGTGACAATAAGCAATAATTATTATTAATACAGCACTTTATGCTGTATTACATAAATTACATAATGTTTTGACCTCACCTACTTTCTGTGGCAGTGAATTTCACAGATTCATCACTCTCCGGTGAAGAAATCCTCAAACTATGACCCCTAGTTCTGGACTCCCCCACTATTGGGGACATTCTTTCTGAATCTACCCTATCTATTCCTGTTAGAATTTTTAAAGTTTCTATCAAATTCCCCCCTCACTCTTCTAAACTCCAGTGAATAGAATCCTAACCAACTTAGACTCTCCTCATATGACAGTCCCGCCTTCCTCGGAATCAGCCAGCTTTGCTGCACTCCCTCCATAGCAAGAACATCCTTCCTCAGATAAGGACACCTAAACTGCACACACTACTCAGGTGTCGCCTCACTTATGCCCTATGCAAGTGTAGTAAAACATCCCGATTCATATAGTCAAATCCTCTCGCTATGAAGACCAAAATACCATTTGCCTTCTTTACTGCCTGCTGTACTTACGTGCTTACTTTCAGCATGAGGACACCAAGGTCTCGCTGAGTATCAACCTCTCTCAATTTACACTCATTCAAATAATCTGCCTTCCTATTTTTGCCACCGAAGTGGATAACCTCACATTTATCCACACTATGCTGCATATGCCCACTCATTCAGCTTGTCCAAATCACATTGAAGCACCTCTGCATCTTCCTCAAAACTCACCCTCCCAACCAACGTATAATTTTCAGATTTGGATATAATTCATTTAGTTTCCTTGTTAACATATAATGTGAACAGTTGGGGTCCTAGCACAGATCCCTGCGGTACCCCACTAGTCACTGTCTGTCAATCAGAAAAAGACCCATTTATTCCAAGTTTTTGCTTCCTGTCTGCTAACCAGTTTTCTATTCATCTCAAGACACTACCTGCAATATTATGCATTTTAATGTTACATAGTAGATTACTATGTGAGAGCTTGTCGAAATCCTTCTGAACGTCTGAATAAATCACATCACCGGTTCTCCCTGGTCAACTCCACTAGTTATATTTTCAAAGAATTTCAGTAGATTTGTTGAGCATGATTTCCCTTTCGTAAATCCATGCTGACTTTGTCTGATTACACCACTGCTTTCCAAATAATGTGCTATAAAATCCTTGATAGTGGACCCTCGCAACTTCCCTGCCACCGACGTTAGGCTCACTGGTCTATAGTTCCCTAGTTATATTCGCTACTCTCCAATCTGTAGGAACCATTCCAAAGTCCAAAGAATTTTGGAAAATGACCATCAATGGATCTACTATTTCTCGGGCCACTTTCTTCAGTACTCTGGGATGAAGATTATCAGGCCCTGGAGATTTGTCCGCCTTCAGTTCCATTAATTTCCTCAAAACCATTTATTTACTAATACTAAATCCTTTAGCTCCTCATTAAAACTTGTCTTTCTCATAACATCCGGTACATTATTCACGTCTTCCTTTGTGAATACTTGTTCCCTGCTAGCTTACTTTCATATTGTATTTTCCTCTTCTGAATCAATGCCTTGATGTGCCTTTGCTAAATTTTGAGTGAGGCGATGGTGTAGTGGGATTGTCACTGGACTAGTAAACCAGAGACCCAGGTTCAAATTCCGCCACTGCAGAGGGTGAAATTTGAATTCAATAAAAATCTGGAAGTAAAAGTCGAATGATGACCATGAAACCATTGTCGATTGTTATAAAATCCCATCTGGTTCACTCATGTCCTTATGGAGAAGGAAATCTGCCGTCCTTACCCGGTCTGGCCTACATGTGACTCCAGATTCACAGCAACGTAGTTGACTCCTAACTGCTCCCTCAAGGGCAATTAGGGATGGGCAATAAATGCTGGCACAGCCTGCGACGCCCACATCCCAATTAATTGGGAAAAAAACGGTTCCCAATCCTCAGTCTATTGCTTTTTCTTGCTAATTTGTATTCTTCTTCTTTGAATCTAATACTATCTCTAATTTCTCTTGTAAGCCGTGATTTGGCCACAGTTCCCTTTCTACTCTTGCGCCAAATAGAAATCAACCACTTAGTTCACCTATCCGTTCCTTGAATGTCTGCCATTGCCTGTCCACTGACTTCCTTTCAGTAATGTTTCCCAGTCCATCAGAGCCAGCTCATGCCTCATACCATCATAGTTACCGTTATTGAGAGTCAGGACCCTAGCCTCCGAATCAACTACCTCACTGTCCTCCGAGATAAATTGATTGATTGATTTGATTTATTGTCACATGTACCGAAGTACAGTGAAAAGTATTTTTCTGCCGCCGAGGGAACGTACACCGTACGTCCGAAGTAGACAAAAAGAATGATCAACCGAGTACATTGACAAATGATACACCGACAAACAGTGATTGCTCACCGTGCAGAACAAGGGGCCAAACAAAGCAAATTCATGCCTCTAGGTTCGGAGGATCCTCAGATCTGTAAGAAAACACAGAAGAACATTATTAGTAATTATATAAGTGGAAAATAACTTTCGTAGGTCAGAATGGTGATAGGAGATAAAAGGAAAGGGTCTGAGGGCGAGAGCTCTCACAGAGTCCCCGTTACCTGGACCACTGGGAGCTTTTCTTTTTTTCTTTTTCTTTTCATTGGTATATTTATTTATTTTTTCTTCATTTTAGTTTGGAATTGTAGTTGTATAAGTTAACCAAAGGTTTAAGACATGACAGGATATCCCAGACCCGTGTCATGCTCCTCGTGTGCTATGTGGGAGCTCAGGGACATGTCTACTGTCCATGGCTCCTTCACGTGCAAGAAGTGTGTCCAGTTGCAGCTCCTGTTAGACCGCTTGACGGCTCTGGAGCTGTGGATGGACTCACTTTGGAGCATCCGCGATACTGAGGACGTCGTGGATAGCACATTTAGCGAGTTGGTCACACCGCAGGTGAAAGTTACTGAGGGAGATAGAAAATGGGTGACCAAAAGACAGAGCAAGGGTAGGAAGGCAGTGCAAGTGTCCCCTGCGGTCATCTCCCTGCAAAACAGATGTACAGCTTTGGATACTGTTGAGGGAGATGGCTCACCAGGGGAAGGCAGCAGCAGCCAGGTTCATGGCACCGTGGCTAGCTCTGCTGCGCAGCAGGGCAGGAAGAAGAATGGCAAGGTTGTAGTGATAGGGGACTCAAATCGTAAGGGGAATAGACGGGCGGTTCTGCGGACCGTTAGTTAAACTAAAAAGTAGGACCTCAAAGGTAGTATCTCAGGATTGCTACCACTGCCATGAGCTAGTCAGAGTAGGAATGTCAGGATAGATAGGATGAATGCGTGGCTCAAGAATGGTGCAAAAGGGAGGGATTCAAATTCCCGGGGCATTGGAACCGGTTCTGGGGGAGGTGGGACCAGTACAAACCTGACGGTCTGCACCTGGGCAGGACTGGAACTGATATCCTGGGGGGGGGGGGGGGGGTTGCTAGAGCTGTTGGGGAGGGTTTAAACTAATGTGGCAGGGGGACGGGAACCAATGCAGGAAGTCGGAAGGTAGTAAAACGGACAGAAACAAAAAGCAGCAAGGGGGAAAGTGTAAGGCAGAGAAGCCATAGTCAAAAATCAAAAAGGGCAACAGTACAAGGTACAGTGACTGAGGGGAGCTGTATTACTGGGAATAGGCCCAGTAATACTAAAAGGAATAAAACGGGAAGTAAAAACATAAATGGTAAGCGACGCGGCAGGTGGTTACATGAAGATATGGGTTCAACGACAAGGAAAATTAGGAGAAAAGTTAAGAGGAAATGTAACTTGGGAGAGGTTATTGATTGAGGTGTTAAGATTCAAAACAGAGATATAAAAGCCAACATAAGTGTACTTTACCTGAATGCTCGTAGTATTCGGAATAAGGCAAATGAATTGATGGCGCAAATCATCGTGAATGACTATGATTTAGTGGCCATTACTGAAACTTGGTTAAAGGATGGTCAAGACTGGGAGTTAAATATGTGAGGGTTTCAAACTATTCGGAAGGACAGAGTGGATGGCAAGGGAGGTGGTGTAGCTCTGTTATTTAAGGATGACATCCGGGCAACAGTAAGGGATGACATTGGTGCGATGAATGAAAACCGCTTATTCTCACAAGTAGGCTTCAAATGAAGTTACTGTGAAAAGCCCCTAGTCGCCACATTCCGGCGCCTGTTCGGGGAGGCTGGTACGGGAATTGAACTGTGCTGCTGGCCTGCCTACGTCTGCTTTCAAAGCCAGCGATTTAGCCCAGTGAAGGATAAGGTTGAATCCATTTGGGTGGAAATCAGGAATAGTAAGGCAAAAAAGTCACTGAGAGGAGTAGTCTATAGGCCACCAAATAGTAACATTATGGTGGGGCAGGAATAAACAAAGAAATAACTGATGCATGTAGAAATGGTACAGCAGTTATCATGGGGGATTTTAATCTACATGTCGATTATTTTAACCAGGTCGGTCAAGGCAGCCTTGAGGAGGAGTCTATAGAATGTATCCGCGATAGTTTCCTAGAACAGTATGTAATGGAACCTACGAGGGAACAAGCGGTCCTAGATCTGGTCCTGTGTAATGAGACAGGATTGATTAATGATCTCATTGTTCGGGATCCTCTCGGAAGGAGCGATCACAATATGGTGGAATTTAAAATACAGATGGAGGGTGAGAAGGTAAAATCAAACACTAGTGCTTAAACAAAGGAGATTACAATGGGATGAGAGAAGAGCTAGCTAAGGTAGAGTGGGAGCAAAGACTTTATGGTGGAACAGTGGAGAACCTTCCAAGCGATTTTTCACCGTGCTCAGCAAAGGTTTATACCCACAAAAAAGAAGGACGGTAGAAAGAGGGAAAATCGACCGTGGATATCTAAGGAAATAAGGGAGAGTATCAAATTGAAGGAAAAAAACATACAAAGTGGCAAAGATGAGTGGGAGACTAGAGGACTGGGAAATCTTTAGGGGGCAACAGAAAGCTACTAAAAAAGCTATAAAGAAGAGTAAGATAGATTATGAGAGTAAACTTGCTCAGAATATAAAAACAGATGATAAAAAGGTTTCTACAAATATGTAAAACAAAAAAGAGTGGCTAAGGTAAATATTGGTCCTTTAGAGGATGAGAAGGGAGATTCAATAATGGGAGATGAGGAAATGGCTGAGGAACTGAACAGGTTTTTTTGGTCGGTCTTCACAGTGAAAGACACAAATAACATGCCAGTGACTGATAGAAATTAGGCTATGACAGGTGAGGACCTTGAGATGATTGTTATTACTAAGGAGGTAGTGATGGGCAAGCGAATGGGGCTAAAGGTAGACAAGTCTCCTGATGGAATACATCCCAGAGTGCTAAAAGAGACAGCTAGAGAAATTGCAAATGCACACGTGATAATTTACCAAAATTCACTGGACTCTGGGGTTGTCCCGACGGATTGGAAATTAGCAAACGTGACACCACTGTTTAAAAAAGGAGGTCGGCAGAAAGCGAGTCATTATAGGCCAGTGGGCTTAGCTTCGGTAGTAGGGAAGATGCTGGAATCTATCATTTAAGGAAGAAATAGCGAGGCATCTGGATGGAAATTGTCCCATTGGGCAGACGTAGCATAGGTTCATAAAGGGTAGGTCGTGCCTAACTAATTTAGTGGAATTTTTTGAAGACATTACCAGTGAGGTAGATAACAGGGAGCCAATGGATGTGGTGCGGATGTGTGCACCAGATTAGGGTGCAGAAGAGATTTACCAGAATGTTGCCTGGTATGGAGGGCATAAGCTATGAGGAGCGATTGAATAAACTCGGTTTGTTCTCACTGGAACGAAGGAGGTTGAGGGGCGACCTGATAGAGGTATACAAAATTATGAGGGGCATAGACAGAGTGGATAGTCAGAGGCTTTTCCCCAGGGTAGAGGGGTCAATTACTAGGGGGCATAGGTTTAAGGTGAGAGGGGCAAAGTTTAGAGTAGATGTACGAGGCAAGTTTTTTACGCAGAGGGTAGTGGGTGCCTGGAACTCACTACCGGAGGAGGTAGTGGAAGCAGGGACGATAGGGACATTTAAGGGGCATCTTGACAAATATATGAATAGGATGGGAATAGAAGGATATGGACCCAGGAAGTGTAGAAGATTGTAGTTTAGTCGGGCAGTATGGTCGGCACGGGCTTGGAGGGCCGAAGGGCCTGTTCCTGTGCTGTACATTTCTTTGTTCTTTGTTCTTGGTATATCTGGATTTCCAGAAAGCCTTTGACAAGGTGCCACACAAAAGGTTGCTGCATAAGATAATGATGCATGGCATTAAGGGTAAAGTAGTAGCATGGATAGAGGATTGGTTAATAGAAAATAAAGAGTGGGGATTAATGGGTGTTTCTCTGGTTGGCAATCAGTAGCTAGTGGTGTCCCTCAGGGATCAGTGTTGGGCCCACAATTGTTCACAATTTACATAGATGATTTGGAGTTGGGGACCAAGGGCAATGTGTCTAAGTTTGCAGATGACACTAAGATGAGTGGCAAAGCAAAAAGTGCAGACGATGCTGGAAGTCTGCAGAGGGATTTGGATCGTTTAAGTGAATGGGCTAGGGTCTGGCAGATGGATACAATGTTGACAAATGTGAAATTATCTATTTTGGTAGGAATAACAGCAACATGGATTATTATTTAAATGATAAAATATTAAAACATGCCGCTGTCCAGAGAGACCTGGGTGTCCTAGTCCATGAGTCGCAAAAAGTTGGTTTACAGGTGGAACAGGTGATTAAGAAGGCGAATGGAATTTTGTCCATTGCTAGAGGGATGGAGTTTAAGACTACGGAGGTTATGCTGCAATTGTATAAGGTGTTAGTGAGGCCACACCTGGAGTATTGTGTTCAGTTTTGGTCTCCTTACCTGAGAAAGAACGCACTGGCGCTGGAGGGTGTGCAGAGGAGATTCACTAGGTTAATCCCAGAGCTGAAGGGGTTGGATTACGAGGAGAGGTTGAGTAGACTGGGACTGTACTCGTTGGAATTTAGAAGGATGAGGGGGGATCTTATAGAAACATATAAAATTATGAAGGGAATAGATAGGATAGATGCGGGAAGGTTGTTTCCACTGGCGGGTGAAAGCAGAACAAGGGTGCATAGCCTCAAAATAAGGGGAAGTAGATTTAGGACTGAGTTGAGGAGGAACTTCTCTACCCAAAGGGTGTGAATCTATGGAATTCCTTGCCCAGTGAAGCAGTTGAGGCTCCTTCATTAAATGTTTTGAAGATAAAGATAGATAGATTTTTGAAGAATAAAGGGATTAAGGCTTCCGGTGTTCGGGCCGGAAAGTGGAGCTGAGTCCACAAAAGATCAGCCATAGTCTCATTGAATGGCGGAGCAGGCTCGAGGGGCCAGATGGCCTACTCCTGCTCCTAGTTCTTGTGTTCTTCCAGGACAGGTGTGATCTGTATAAGAAGGACGGGTTGCATCTAAACTGGAGAGGCATAAGTATCCTGGCCGCGAGGTTTGCGAGTGTCACACAGGAGGGTTTAAACTAGTATAGCAGGGGGGTGGGCACCGGAGCAATAGGTCAGAAGGTGAAAGCATTGAGGGAGAACTCGGGAATAGGTCCAGTATGGCTCGGAGGCTGAGCAGACAGAGAGATGTTGCTCAGCACAACGGGTCTGGTGGCCTGAAGTGCATATGTTTTAATGCAAGAAGTATTACGGGTAAGGCAGATGAACATAGAGCTTGGATTAGTACTTGGAACTATGATGTTGTTGCCATTACAGAGACCTGGTTGAGGGAAGGGCAGGATTGGCAGCTCAACGTTCCAGGATTTAGATGTTTCAGGCGGGATAGAGGGGGATGTAAAAGGGGTGGTGGAGTTGCGCTACTGGTTAGGGAGAATATCACAGCTATACTACGGGAGGACACCTCAGAGGGCAGCAAGGCTATATGGGTAGAGATCAGGAATAAGAAGGGTGCAGTCACAATGTTGCAGTCACAATGTTACTACAGGCCTCCCAACAGCCAGCGGGAGATAGAGGAGCAGATAGGTAGACAGATTTTGGAAAAGAGTAAAAACAACTTGGTTGTTGTGATTGGAAACTTCAACTTCCCCAATATTGACTGAGACTCACTTAGTGTTAGGGGCTTAGTTGGGGCAGAGTTTGTAACGAGCATCCAGCAGGGCTTCTTAAAACAATATGTAGACAGTCCAACTAGGGAAGGGGCTGTACTGGACCTGGTATTGGGGAATGAGCCCGGCCAGGTGGTAGAAGTTTCAGTAGGGGAGCATTTCGGGAACAGTGACCACAATTCAGTAAGTTTTAAAGTGCTTTTGGACAAGGATAAGAGTGGTCCTAGAGGGAATGTGCTAAATTGGGGGAAGGCTAATTATAATAATATTAGGCGGGAACTGAAGAACCGAGATTGGGGGCGATGTTTGTGGGTAAATCAGCATCCGACATGTGGGAGGCTTTCAAATGTCAGTTGAAAGGAACTCACGACCGGCATGTTCCTGTGAGGTAGAAGGATAAATACGGCAAATTTCGGGAACCTTGGAAACGAGAGATATCGTAGGCCTCGTCAAAAAGAAAAAGGAGGCATTTGTCAGGGCTAGAAAGCTGGGAACAGACGAAGCCTGCGTGGAATATAAGGAAAGTAGGAAGGAACTTAAGCAAGGAGTCAGGAGGGCTAGAAGGGGTCACGAAAAGTCATTGGCAAATAGGGCTAAGGAAAATCCCAAGGCTTTTTACACGTACATAAAAAGCAAGAGGGTAGCCAGGGAAAGGGTTGGCCCACTGAAGGATAGGCAAGGGAATCTGTGTGGAGCCAGAGGAAATGGGCGAGGTACTAAATGAATACTTTGCATCAGTATTCACTTAAGAGAAGGAATTGGTGGATGTTGAGTCTGGAGAAGGGTGTTTAGATAGCGTGGGTCACATTGAGATCCAAAAAGACGAGGTATTGGGCGTCTTGAAAAATATTACGGTAGATAAGTCGCCAGGGCCTGATGGGATCTACACCAGAAGACTGAAGGAGGCTAGAGAGGAAATTGCTGAGGCCTTGACAGAAATCTCTGGATCCTCACTGTCTTCAGGTGATGTCCCGGAGGACTGGAGAATAGCCAATGTTGTTCCTTTGTTTAAGAAGGGTAGCAAGGATAATCCAGGGAACTACTGGCTGGTGAGCCTTACGTCACTGGTAGGGAAATTACTGGAGAGAATTCTTCGAGACAGGATCTACTCCCATTTGGAAGCAAATGGACGTATTAGTGAGAGGCAGCATAGCACGGCTAAATCGCTGGCTTTGAAAGCAGACCAAGGCAGGCCAGCAGCACGGTTCAATTCCCGTAACAGCCTCCCCGAACAGGAGCCGGAATGTGGCGACTAGGGGCTTTTCACAGTAACTTCATTGAAGCCTACTTGTGACAAGCGATTTTCATTTCATTCATTTCATTTCTCAGTAACTTGATAGAGTTTTTCGAAGAGGTCACAAAGATGATTGATGCAGGTAGGGCAGAGGATGTTGTCTATATGGACTTCAGTAAGGCCTTTGACAAGGTCCCGCATGGTAGACTAGTACAAAAGGTGACGTCACACGGGATCAGGGGTGAGCTGGCAAGGTGGATACAGAACTGGCTAGGTCATAGAAGGCAGAGAGTAGCAATGGAAGGATGCTTTTCTAATTGGAGGGCTGTGACCAGTGGTGTTCCGCAGGGATCAGTGCTGGGACCTTTGCTGTTTGTAGTATATATAAATGATTTGGAGGAAAATGTAACTGGTCTGATTAGTAAGTTTGCAGACGACACAAAGGTTAGTGGAATTACAGATAGCGATGAGGACTGTCAGAGGATACGGCAGGATTTAGATTGTTTGGAGACTTGGGCGGAGAGATGGCAGATGGAGTTTAATCCGGACAAATGTGAGGTAATGCATTTTGGAAGGTCTAATGCAGGTAGGGAATATACAGTGAATGGTAGAAACCTCAAGAGTATTGAAAGTCAGAGAGATCTAGGAGTACAGGTCCACAGGTCACTGAAAGGGGCAACACAGGTGGAGAAGGTAGTCAAGAAGGCATACGGCATGCTTGCCTTCATTGGCCGGGGCATTGAGTATTAGAATTGGCAAGTCATGTTGCAGCTGTATAGAACCTTAGTTAGGCCACACTTGGAGTATAGTGTTCAATTCTGGTCGCCACACTGCCAGAAGGATGTGGCGGCTTTAGAGAGGGTGCAGAAGAGATTTACCAGAATGTTGCCTGGTATGGAGGGCATTAGCTATGAGGAGCGGTTGAATAAACTCGGTTTGTTCTCAATGGAACGACGGAGGTTGAAGGGCGACCTGATAGAGGTCTACAAAATTATGAGGGGCACAGACAGAGTGGATAGTCAGAGGCTTTTCCCCAGGGTAGAGGGGTCAATTACTAGGGGGCATAGGTTTAAGGTGAGAGGGGCAAGGTTTAGAGTAGATGTACGAGGCAAGTTTTTTTACACAGAGGGTAGTGGATGCCTGGAACTCGCTACCGGAGGAGGTGGTGGAAGCAGGGACGATAGTGACATTTAAGGGGCATCTTGACAAATACATCAATAGGATGGGAATAGAGGGATACGGACCCAGGAAGTGTAGAAGATTGTAGTTTAGTCGGGCAGCATGGTCGGCACGGGCTTGGAGGGCCGAAGGGCCTGTTCCTGTGCTGTACATTTCTTTGTTCTTTGTTCATCCCTGGTCTCCCACATGGAGCAAGAAGAGCAGACCACAGCTTGGTACTCTCCTGCCATGTCTTACCTCTTTACGTTGAATTGATCCTTTTAATATCAAACAATATCGACTCTGTTATTGTAGAAAATACTTCTCACAGATAATGAATCACAATGATATCTTAACAATGGTACCCAATTATAGGAGGAAGTAGCGACTCAGCCAATCAGCTGTTTAGATTTCCTTCGGAGATGTAAACTTGCACTTCACTCTTAGTCATTTAACCACAACCTCTGCCCTTAGATTTGCTTTTTCTTTACTCCTTTATCCTCCCAACTGCGTTCCCTAACTGCTATCTTCGAGAGATGCTCTGGATCAGTTCTGTGTTGTGACTTCCACCAGTGTGTGTCCACCCTGTTCCCATGTTGCTTTTCTGGCCCCTTTCCCTTCATTCTTATCTCATCGCATGAATTCTGCCTCAGCCTCACTCTATAGATTGGAAACAAAATGTTAATTCACTGAGAGCAAAGCAACCAGACTATCAATTAATGATCTTTAAGAGGTGCCTGCGCAGTAATTGCTTTTGTGAAGATGTCAATTGATTTATTCCATCCTGAGGATTAACCTCGGGAGAAAGGGTACCCCCCCCCCCCCCCCCCCCCCCAACGCAAAACCCAGTTCACTCCTGCCAATGTGCTGAGTTTTTATTACGTGATCTTTTACCCGTTTACACAAGTACGGCTATTGCCTGTGTGCGCAATGCACACCCAATCAGGAAGACTGATGGCTGTTTTCATCTTTTTACAGATGCTAATCTACTCTTTGTTCCTCTAATACTGTCGGTGAATCACCTCATTTATTCACCAGTTTAATCGGAGAAGTGTGAATGACTTTACCAAGGCGCTCCGTCTCTTTTGTGGTGAATATAATTGGTATTTTATTCATGGTCGCACAGGCAACAGTTGGAAACTTTGATCCTTAACGAAGATGCACCCAGTGAGCCCTCAGAGTTCTGGCTACTTTTGAGATTGGAATTCTCTGCGTTTTACTCCAGTGTTTGCTGTCGGTCTGTTCACCAGAAGGGGGCTCAACACCAGCTTCTTCGAGGGCAATTACGGGTGGACAATAGATACTGGTCTAGCCAGGGACTCGCGCACCTGATGAATGAGAAAAGCAAGCTGTCACCAAAACCAGACATGCTGGACATTCTCAGCAGGTCTGACAGCCCCTGTGGAGAGAGAAGGAAGCTAACATTTTGAGGAGGTGTGGAGCAGTGGGCTTGTTTTTATGCTAAAGCGAGCTGTCATTGTTTCAATTGGGGGTGGGGGTTGTTGGTTATGCCTGTCTGGTTAAATTGCGTTCAGTTGATGTTCTGCTGTTGGTGCTGCCATACCAGGTTTTGACTCCTCGCTGGGTGATCCTACAGCTTCCCTCTGTGCCTCTCTCGGCATCTTCCGACAGGCTTATAGAGGCATTCGGTGCTGACTCATTATGGACAGCAACTCCAATTGCCCCGTCCCACTTTCTCACTGAATCTTCTCCAACCCCACAGCTCTGGGACTTATCCGCGCATCTCTAATTTCAGTGCATTCCCAATGAGCACTTCCCCACCAATGGTTGTGTCTGGGTTCCAAGCTCTGGAATTCCCTCCCCATGCATCTCCATCTCACATTCCTCCTTTCAGACATTCCTTAAGACCTACCATTTTGACCAAGCGTTAGGTCATCTGACATATCTCCTTTGTGGTTTGGTGTCCTAACCTTGTTTTACAAGTCTCCGGTGTAGCATCTTGGGATATTTTATGTTGAAGGCGCTTTATAAACACTTGTCATCTGGGTCAGAGTTTGTGAAGCGACAGAGGGGTTCAACTTGTGTGGCTGCTCCACTGTCAAACCCCTGAGCTCCCCCACTGGTACACTTTGAAGTCTCAGTCAGTGTCTCTGAATGAATCCATTGGCTCCTTGCAACTTCAACTACCACTGGCAACATGTACATAATGCAAGAACTAGGAGCAGGAGGAGGTCACTCGGCCCATCGAGCCTGGCCCACCATTCAGTAGGACCAAGACTGAACTCTTGCATCACTCCACTTTCCTGCTCCATCCCTTGACTCCCTTTTTGGCCTGAAGTTTGTTGACATTTCCCTTGAATACGCTCAACAGCTGGGCAATCGGAGGCCTCTGGCAGAGAATACTATAGGTGCACAATCCTCTAATTGAAGAGATTTCTTCTCCTCTCAGCCATAAATGGACAACCGTGGGCAGCACGGTAGCACAAGTGGATAGCACTGTGGCTTCACAGCGCCAGGGTCCCAGGTTCGATTCCCTGCTGGGTCACTGTCTGTGCGGAGTCTGCACGTTCTCCCCGTGTCTGCGTGGGTTTCCTCCGGGTGCTCCGGTTTCCTCCCACTGTCCAAAGATGTGCAGGTTAGGTGGATTGGCCATGCTAAATTGCCCTTAGTGTCCAAAAAGGTTAGGAGGGGTTAGTGGGTTATGGGGATAGGGTGAAAGCGAGGGCTTAAGTGGGTCGGTGCAGACTCGATGGGCTGAATGGCCTCCTTCTGCACTGTATGTTCTATGTTCTTTATCCTAAGACTGTGACATATTTGAGAATATAACCAAGCAGGCACTATCCTTCGTGAGCGATGCAGTGACGGGAAAACAGTTGTTTTCCTTGATGTTTTTAAAATTCATATACGGGATGTGGGCGTCGCAGGTTTGGCCAGTATATATTGCCCACCCCTAGTTGCCCTTCAGAAGGTGGTGAGTTACCTCGAACCGCTGCAGTCCCCGAGATGCAAACCGCAACCAAATTGTAAAGTTCTCCTTTCTGAGTTTGAACATCCGCTTTCGAAAGACGGTTACTGTGCGAAACCATTAACGTTAAAGGTCAAAGAGGAGGAGGGCAGTTCTCTCTAATGTCTTGAAATATCTATTTACTCCTCAACCATGATCTAAATCAGATTATCCGGTTACTAATGCATTGCTGTTTGTGGGAGCTTGCTGTGCATCAATTGGTGGTCACATTTCTAATGTTACACCAGAGGCTACACTTCCTAAGTGCTCCAGGGGCTGGGAAAGTGTTTCAGGATGTGCTGAGTTGGCGAAAGTCACTATGGAACCCCAAGTCCATTCATTGCACCTTCCGTAGCGCATGCTGAGCTATTACAATGTTAACGTTGCGGAACTGTAAGACAGTCCGAATATCTTTGAAAACAAAACTACTGTTGATGCTGGAACTCTGAAAGAAAAATTGCTGGAAAATCTCCGCGGATCTGACAAGTGTCTGTGGGGGGGAAGAGAGAGAGAGAAACAGAGTTAAAGTCTCTGGTTGACGACCTTTCATCAGAACTTACCTGAGCCCATCATCACGTGTGACGTAGCGGCTTCCAATTGGTAACCTTCGTCTTGAAAACAAAATAAAAGTGGAAACAGAGATTGCGAACGACAGCTGTGAAAGGGGGGGGGGGAAAAAATCAGGTGAAGACATCAGCAGAGCCATCAGTAGGAGAGTGAGCGAGAGTGTGCGAACTGTGTACATATTGAATCTTGGATATGGTCTGAGGCTGTCCGTTTAGTGCACCCTGTGAAATCCTGGTGTTGGGGAGGGTGGATCGATAGTTCCTGCCTTCTGGAGCTAAGCATTCAACCTCATTTGTATTAGTAATGCTGGAGACCAGAGCCTGCATTTTAATGACCATTGGGATGAAGGGTGAGTGAAGTGAATACATCAGTTTAAAATGGCCCTCATTCTGTCACTGCTCAGCACCTTATTGCCAGTCAGCATCCCTTATTTATTCTTCGTTAATCCAGAGTTTTTGACATTTGCTCGGGAGACTGAGGGGGTGGTTAGTGCTAGCTCATGTTTAATCAGCCAACGCACAATCGATATTCGGCTGGAAATTACAGTTTTCATTTAGGGCAGGTCTGCACAGGATCCCAACGCGGCCCTCACTCTGCCTGCCCCCCCCCCCCCCCCCCCCGATTAAGGATATAGTTGAAATCCTGCCCGAGGTCCCCACCAGCCAGCTTTCCCAAGGATTTTGTCATTCGGGATGAGCAAGCTGAGGCCGCGGAGCAGCGGAGTACCATCACTCATCCAGGGCAAGCAACCACTTTCTCACCTTCCCAGGGTTTGAGTGAAAGGCAGCTGGGGCAGTGACAGATGTCAGGACAGAGGTCAGAATAGATGGCCCTTGTGGCAGAGGGCTTGGGATCCGAAATTCAGCTTTTCAGTTTGGAAACGGCCAAGTTCGGCCTGAATGAAGACCTGGTGTCAAAATGGTTTTACAAAAGTGAAATTATGGTTGACATATTTATTTCCAGTTTTATGAGGATACAAATATACAAAGAAGGATCTGTCCCCTTCCGGCATTTATTTAGATCATGGCTGATCTGATAACCTCAAATCTGATAACCCGATCACCCCTTGATAGCCACCACTGCCTTAAAAAATATTCAAAGACTCTGCTTCCACCACTTTTCAGGAAGAGAAATCCGAAAATTGACGACCCTCGGTGAATAATGTTTGTTTCATCTCCGTTTTAAATGGGCGCCCTGTTATTTTTAAACAGTGACCCCCCCCCCACCCCTCGTTCAAGATTCTCCCACAAGGGGAAAACATCCTCTCCACATCCGCCCTGTCAATACCCCTCCGGATCTTACACGTTTCAGTTAAGTTGCCTTTTAACCTTGTAAGCTCCAGCCGATACAAGCCCAACCTGTCCAACTTTTCCTCAGAAGACAACCCGCCCATTCCTGGTATTAGTCTGGTAGATAAAAGGGAACTGGTAATTGTGGTGTACCTGGATTTCCAAAAGGCATTCGATATGGTGTCAAACAAAGATTTAATAGGTAAGAACTCATGAGGGTAGTATGGATAGAGCTTAATAAACAGGAAGCAAAAAGTGGGCATAAATGGGGCTTTCTCAAGTTGGCATTCTATGACGAGTGAAGTATCGCAAGGATCAGTGCTGGGGCCTCACTACTTGCAATTTATATTAATGCCTTAGATGAGGAGATGGAGAGTGATGTATCTAATTTTGATGATGATGATACAAAGCTAAGCAGGAATGTGAGGAGGCTGCACAGAGATAAAGACCGGATGTGACTGGGCAACAAAGTGGCAGATTGAGTATAATGTGGGGAACTTATGATTGGACAGTTGAAACGGGTCTTCAGGTGACCTGATCTTCAGGTGACCTGATCTTCAGGTGACCTGATCTTCAGGTGAGGACATTTTCTATTTTTATCCAATCTAACCTACGTGTGAATCCAGACCCATTGCAATACTTTTGAATTTTAGCTGCCCTCTGAAGTGGCTGAGCCAGACATTTGTTTGATTGTGGAGATACCAAACGTGGAGGCATGGCTGCCGGTGAGGATGATACCAATCAACTACAGAAGGACATAGACAAGTTCCCAGAATGGGCAAACAAGTGGCAGGGGAAATCTAATAGAGCGGTATTAGGTGATACATTTCGGCAAAAGGGATATAGAAACGCAATGCAAATGAGGGAGGTGGGGTGGGGGGTCATTTGCCTAGAACGTTGAAGGTTACAGGATATATTGAGAGAGCTGTTAGCAAAGCGTATGGGAGCTTGGGCTTCATAAGTAGAGGTATTGAGTAGAAAAGCAGGGACGTATTGCTGAAACTTTATAAAGCTCGGCCCTGTCCTCAACTGAAGTATTGTGTCCCATTCTCATCGCCACACTTTAGGAAGGATGTGAGGACCCTTGGGAGGGTGCAGAGGAGATTTACCAGAATGATTGATTCCAGGGTATTTTGGTGAAGCTGGGGTTGTCCTCCTTGGACCAAAGGAAGTCTGGGAGGGATTTGATGGAAGTGGTCAGGATTATGACCAGTTTAGATAAGAAAGCTGAAGGACGAGGGGACATGGGTTTAATGTTTTGGGGAGGGGAGGGGTGGGGGAGTGGGGCGACACTGTGAGCAACAACGTTGTTTACACAGTGAGTGATAATAGCCTGGAACTCTATGCCTACGAGGGTGATGGAAGCAGAGATGACTGATTTCAAAACGAATTGGATGGGCATTTGAGGGAAATAAACCTGTGGGGCTGGGGTATAGAGCGGAGGAATGGGACTGCCTGGATTTCTCTGTGAGGAGCTGACATAGACTCCAAGAGGGCAGAATGGCTGCTCTTACGCAGCACTGAGGGAGTGCTGCACGTTTGGAGGTGCTGTTTACCAGGTGGCAAATTGTGGGAGTTTGCCAAGTTCAGATTGGCTGCTACATTTCCGACATTGCACCCATTTACACTTGAAAAGTTACTTCATTGGTTGTGAAGCGCTTGGAACTTCTAATGGGCTTGAGGAGTGCTAAATGAAGGCAAAGTGTTTTCCTTAACCAATGAGATGTGAGAACTGAGAAATAAAGAGAGGAGCAGAAAGAAATAATGTGCATTAATGAAATTATGGGCAAAGAGAAATTTAAATGAGGGAAATATTTTTCCCTTCAGGTTTTTATCGAGTTGATCATCAAACATACAGTGCCGAAAGAGGCCATTTGGCCCATCGAGTCTGCACCTACCTACTTAAGCCCTCACTTCCACCCTATCCCCCTAACCCAATAACCCCTCCTAACCTTTTTTTGGACACTGAGGGCAATTTAGCATGCCCAATCCACCTAACCTGCACGTCTTTAGACTGTGGGAGGAAACCGGAGCACCCGGAGGAAACCCGCGCAGACACTGGGAGAACGTGCAGACTCCACACAGACAGTGACCGAGCAGGGATTCGAACCTGGGACCCTGGCACCGTGAAGCCACAGTGCTAATCACTATGCTACCGAGTTTTCCCCATTGTATCTGCCTCCACCAGACCGAGCACCCCAGATTTGAACCACTCACTGTATAAAAAAGAGTTTTCTAATGCTGGATTGAGAAAGAGCAAAGAGGCACAGGAGGGACAGTTAAAATAACCAATTTTAGAAAATGTTTGTGACATTACCCTTGGTGGTAATATGTGGTGTTCTTTGTCTTTTGTCCCAGAATGGTCCGTTGAGTTGATGACAAAAGAATCCACCAATCATTAGATTGAAATGAAACTAATGTATTGTATAACGATTAATTAAATGAAGTTCGCACACGCTACTGAGCTATAGTTAATAATAAAGTAATATTGAATCTGTCTAGCAGTAATCTGCAATCTAATAGTCACTAATAATATCCTTGTGTTAACTCTCTTTAATCGAATCTTCTCCTAGTGCTTCTCAGGCTATCTTCTTCACAAACTACTTTCACTGAGGTCTGATTTATATACAGAGAAATGGTGGTGCCCTCTAGTGTTTGAATTACACAGATGTAATAATTAACTCTTCACTAGCTTGCCTATACACATATCATTACAAGGTAAACTTTAAATTCCTCAAGAACGAGGACCTGTAGGAACGTGATTCCACAATTCACTTGCTTTTCTGCGCTGCTGAGGGGTTGCTAACATTGCAGGAATTTCAATCTAATCATTAAAAAGAAACCCATGCAGAAAGAACCCTACTTCCTGAAACAAAGTTTCATCAATAATTAATGAGCAAATGCAACAATTTCTCAAAATTGATGTACACTGAGCTCTTCATTAGTTTTTTAAAAAAATGTTTTTATTCTCCATTTTCACATTTTCCTTCAAAATTTACAAAATCAATCCCCTTAACAATACCAACAATACCATCCTCCCACCACCCCAAACAACGGCCCACCTGTCAATATATGCAGCCAATAAAACAAACCCTCACACGGTGGCAACAAAAAAAACAAAGGAGAAAAAGAAAAAGGAGTCCGGGACCGCCCATGGTCACCATTGACCTATAGAGTCCACTCCCCCTCCACCCCCTCCACTCAACGCCCTCCAACCTCTGAAAGAGTACCGTACATGATACCCAAGAGTTGTACACCCCCCCCCCCCCCCCCAGTCTCCAACTCCTCCTTGTAAAACTCCTCCACCCAACCTCTGATCCTTCCCCCCAACGGACCCTGTTCTGCCGGGCTCCGATGGCCGCAGCCCCTCCCCCCACCTCACTCCCGTTCACTGGCCGGCTTAAACCTGCCAGCGTGGAGGCCCTCGCCCGGGTCCCTTTCCCACTTGCCCGGCCCTAGGAAAGACCAGAAATCCCCTTTTAGCACACAAACCCCACATATCCACCTACACCCCAAAGAGCCCTCATTTTGAGTGAAAGTCCCATCACTTCCCTTGTCCAAATATATACAACACTGGCTCCTTTAGACCATACACCCGCATGCAGTGAAACAAAAAAGAAGAAAATACAGTCATGAGGTTACATCGGCACATGGCCATTTCTCAATTTCTCAGTTCTGCCACAGTCCTTCTGCCTTCGCAAACTCCTCCGCTGCTTCCGCCGTTCCAAAATAAAAGTCCCTGAGCTTGTAAGTCACCCTCCGCTTCGCTGGATATACAATGCCGCACTGCACCTTGCTAATGTACAGTGCCCTCTTCACCCGGTTGAAGGCAGTTCGCCTCCTTGCCAGCTCCACCGTAAAGTCCTGGTATACACGTATACCAGCTCCAGCCCACTGCACCACCCGCTTCTGCTTGACCCAGCTCAGGACCTTCTCCATCACACTGCACCTACGGAAGCACAGAGTCACTACCCTTGGCGGCTCACTCGCCTTTGATACAGGCCTCCACAACCGATGAGCCCAATCCAGTTCATATCGGGAGGGATCCTCCCCTCCCCCAATAGTTTTGCCAGCATCGTGCCAAAATACTCAGTCGGCCTCGGTCCTTCAACTCCTTCGGGCAGCCCCACAATCCTCAAATTCTGTCGCCTGGATCTGTTTTCCAGGTCTTCCATTTTTCTTCGCAGATCCTTGTTAATGTCCATCACCTATCGCATCTCCTTCCCCATCGAGGCAAGTTGATCACCGTGCTGCAATAACTTCTCCTCCACTTCCTTCAGCGCCTCCCCTTGCTCTCGCACCTCCGCCACTGCGCTCGCCACCGCCTTCGTCACCGGGGAAATCGCCTCCTCCACCAGCGCACTCAAAACCTCTCTCATCTCCTTCCTCATTGTCTCCATGTATTTTGTAAACTGCTTTTGGAATTCCGCAGCCATCACCTTAGTTATTTCTTCAGCCGTAAGCAATGCGGCCTCCCTTGGTGCTCCAGCCTCCATTTTTCCTGGTGAACCCGCGGTGACCTTTCCATTCCCCGACGGACCTTCAGCTGTTTTCCTTACGGACGTTCTTTTGCTCACTGTGCCTTTACTCTGCCGCCTCTGTGCCTTCTCCCTGCTTTTGCCGCCTCCGTGGACCCTGGGACCGGGCTTAAAGCCCTGAAAATGCCGTTCCCAAACGGGAGCCCTCCATTGTGCGGCCGCCTGCCGCCGCCGTCACCGGAAGTCTCCGAGCTGTTCATCAGTAAGTGTGTAGAAGACTGTGTGCCAAAGAAGCAAATCCGCGTGTTTCCCAACCGGAAACCCTGGATGAACAGGGGTATCCACTGCTTGCTGAAGTCTAGGCGTTCAAGTCAGGCGACCCTGACCTCTACAAGAAAGCCAGATATGATCTAAAGAAATCCATCAAAGATGCCAAAAGACAGTACCGGACCAAGCTCGAGTCCCAGGCTAGCCACACTGATCCCCGCTGTCTATGGCAAGGTCTGCAAGACATAACGGGCTACAAGATGAAGGCATGTAAGATTGTTGGCTCCAACGCACCCCTCCCTGATGAGCTCAACGCATTCTATGCCCGCTTTGAACAAGAGGTCAGCAAGAGCAAGCCCTCCACCCCGGAAGCCTCGGATAAACTTGTATCTGAGATCAGCATTGCAGACATCAGAGCAGCCTTTTCGACGGTCAACCCTCGGAAAGCCACTGGCTCGGATGGGGTACCTGGACGAGCACTCCGGTCTTGCGCGGATCAGCTGGCGGGGGTATTCGCAGACATCTTCAACCTCTCTTTACAACAATCTGAGGTCCCTATCTGTTTCAAGAAGACGACCATCATCCGTGTACCAAAAAAAAGCCAAGCAACGTGCCTTAATGACTCGTCCAGTGGCTCTGACATCCACCATCATAGTGCTTCGAAAGGTTACTCATGGCACGAATCAACTCCAGCCTCCCAGATTGCCTTGATCCACTACAGTTCACCTACCGCAGCAGACGCCATCTCCATGGCCCTGCACACTACCCTGGAATACCTAGATAACAAAGACACCTATGTCAGACTCTTATTTATTGACTACAGCTCAGCCTTCACCACCATCATTCCTACGAAACTCATCTCCAAACTCCGTGGCCTTGGCCTCGGCTCCTCCCTCTGCGACTGGATCCTGAGCTTTCTAACCCACAAGCCACAATCAGTAAAGATAGGCAACAACACCTCCTCCACGATCATCCTCAACACTGTTGCCCCACAAGGCTGTGTCCTCAGCCCCCTACCATAACTCCTTATACACCTATGACTGTGTGGCCAAATTCCCCTCCAACTCAATTTTCAAATTTGCTGATGACACCACCGTAGTGGGTCGGATTTGAAACAATGACGAGACCGAGTACAGGAATGAGACAGAGAATCTGGTGGACTGGTGTGACGACAATAATCTCTCCCTCAATGTCAACAAAACGAAGGAGATTGTCATCGACTTCAGGAAGCGTAGTCGAGTACATGCCCCTGTCTACATCAATGGGAACGAAGTAGAAAAGGTCGAGAGCTTCAGGTTTTTAGGTGTTCAGATCACCAACAGCCTGTGCTGGTCTCCCCCCGCCCCCCCATGCCGACACTATCGTTAAGAAAGCCCACCAACGACTCTACTTTCTCAGAAGACTAAAGAAATTTGGCATGTCAGCTACGACCCTCACCAACTTCTACAGATGCACCATAGAAAGCATTCTTTCTGGTTGTATCACAGCTTGGTATGGAGCCTGCTCTGCCCAAGACCGCAGGAAACTACAAAAGGTTGTGAATGTAGCCCAATCCATCACGCAAACCAGCCTCCTATCCATTGACTCTATCTATAATTCCCGCTGCCTCATAAAGGCAGCCAGCATAATTAAGGACACCACGCACCCCGCCCGGACATACTCTCTTCCACCTTCTTCCGTCAGGAAAAAGATACCAAAGTTTGAGGTCACGTACCAACTGACTCAAGAACAGCTTCTTCCCAACTGCCATCAGACTTTTGAATGGACCTACCTCGTATTAAGCTGATCTTTTCTCTATACCTTGCTATAACTGTCACATTATATTCTGCAGTCTCTCCTTCCCTATGTACGGTATGCATTGTTTGTACAGCAAGAAACAATACTTTTCACTGTATACTAATACATGTGACAATAATAAATCAAAATCAAACCTCGTTTTCACGTGTAGTGTCAGTTTATTAGTGAGCAAACAGTAACTATTTGCAACTCATTGTGTCTGTCTTCCTCATCCAACTACATACTAATATTGGGGAGAGCATTAAACTTTGTCAGCAAATTGTAGCCTAATTGTGGAGTTCCCACTGTGTTTTACACATCAAAACCAACAAGTGCACCCATATCGATACATTGTTTCCCCAGTTTGCTCCTGGAGCTATGGCTACATGGTTATCATGTTGCAACACTGCCATGTACGCTGCGTCTAGCAGAAAGCACCTTTCAGGCTATGAACTCGAAACGTTAACTCTGTTTCTCGCCTGCTAGATGCTGGAACACCGACATTTCCAGCTTCCTATGCTCTTGTTTCAGATTTCAGGCATCCGCAGTATTTTTCTTATTTCAAGGTGAGGTTCGATACTCCAGCTCTTAACTCTACTCTGTTCGACATCTTGCTAAATTCGCTTTGATTGAACAATGTGCACGTTTGTGTGGAGCACGACACACACATACCGTGCATAAAAGGTTGTCCCCCCTTTTCTCACTGTCCTCCCTCTCTCTCACCCCCCACCTTTCTCTCTCTTCCCCCCCCCCACCTCTCTCTCCACCCCACCTCTCTCTTCCCCGCTCACACCTTGCTCTCTTTCCCCCCGCACCTTGCTCTCTTTCCCCCCACCTCTCTCTTTCCCCCCCCACCTATCTCTTCCCCCCCCACCTATCTCTTCCCCCCCACCTACCTCTTTCCCCCCACCTATCTCTTCCCCCCCACCTCTCTCTTCCCCCCCACCTCTCTCTTCCCCCCCACCTCTCTCTTCCCCCCCACCTCTCTCTTCCCCCCCACCTCTCTCTTCCCCCCCACCTCTCTCTTCACCCCCACCTCTCTCTTCACCCCCACCTCTCTCTTCACCCCACCTCTCTCTTCACCCCACCTCTCTCTTCACCCCACCTCTCTTCCCCCCCACACCTTGCTCTCTTTCCCCCCGCACCTTGCTCTCTTTCCCCACCTCTCTCTTTCCCCCCCACCTCTCTCTTCCCCCCCACCTCTCTCTTCCCCCCCCACCTCTCTCTTCCCCCCCCACCTCTCTCTTCCCCCCCACCTCTCTCTTCCCCCCCACCTCTCTCTTCCCCCCCACCTCTCTCTTCCCCCCCACCTCACTCTTCCCCCCACCTCACTCTTCCCCCACCTCTCTCTTCCCCCACCTCTCTCTTCCCCCACCGCTCTCTTCCCCCCACCTTGCTCTCTTCCCCCCACCTTGCTCTCTTCCCCCCACCTTGCTCTCTTCCCCCCACCTTGCTCTCTTCCCCCCACCTTGCTCTCTTCCCCCCACCTTGCTCTCTTCCCCCCACCTTGCTCTCTTCCCCCACCTTGCTCTCTTCCCCCACCTTGCTCTCTTCCCCCCACCTTGCTCTCTTCCCCCCACCTTGCTCTCTTCCCCCCACCTTGCTCTCTTCCCCCCACCTTGCTCTCTTCCCCCCACCTTGCTCTCTTCCCCCCACCTTGCTCTCTTCCCCCCACCTTGCTCTCTTCCCCCCACCTTGCTCTCTTCCCCCCACCTTGCTCTCTTCCCCCCACCTTGCTCTCTTCCCCCCACCTTGCTCTCTTCCCCCCACCTTGCTCTCTTCCCCCCACCTTGCTCTCTTCCCCCCACCTTGCTCTCTTCCCCCCACCTTGCTCTCTTCCCCCCACCTTGCTCTCTTCCCCCCACCTTGCTCTCTTCCCCCCACCTTGCTCTCTTCCCCCCACCTTGCTCTCTTCCCCCCACCTTGCTCTCTTCCCCCCACCTTGCTCTCTTCCCCCCACCTTGCTCTCTTCCCCCCACCTTGCTCTCTTCCCCCCACCTTGCTCTCTTCCCCCCACCTTGCTCTCTTCCCCCCACCTTGCTCTCTTCCCCCCACCTTGCTCTCTTCCCCCCACCTTGCTCTCTTCCCCCCACCTTGCTCTCTTCCCCCCACCTTGCTCTCTTCCCCCCACCTTGCTCTCTTCCCCCCCCTTGCTCTCTTCCCCCCCCCTTGCTCTCTTCCCCCCACCTTGCTCTCTTCCCCCCACCTTGCTCTCTTCCCCCCACATTGCTCTCTTCCCCCCACCTTGCTCTCTTCCCCCCACTTTGCTCTCTTCCCCCCACTTTGCTCTCTTCCCCCCACCTCTATCTTCCCCCCCACCTCTATCTTCCCCCACCTCTATCTTCCCCCCACCTCTATCTTCCCCCACCTCTCCCTTCCCCCCCCACCTCTCCCTTCCCCCCCCACCTCTCCCTTCCCCCCCCACCTCTCCCTTCCCCCCCACCTCTCCCTTCCCCCCCACCTCTCCCTTCCCCCCCACCTCTCCCTTCCCCCCCACCTCTCCCTTCCCCCCCCACCTCTCCCTTCCCCCCCACCTCTCCCTTCCCCCCCACCTCTCCCTTCCCCCCCACCTCTCCCTTCCCCCCCACCTCTCCCTTCCCCCCCACCTCTCCCTTCCCCCCCACCTCTCCCTTCCCCCCCACCTCTCCCTTCCCCCCAACCTCTCCCTTCCCCCCCAACCTCTCCCTTCCCCCCCAACCTCTCCCTTCCCCCCCAACCTCTCCCTTCCCCCCCAACCTCTCCCTTCCCCCCCAACCTCTCCCTTCCCCCCCAACCTCTCCCTTCCCCCCAACCTCTCCCTTCCCCCCCAACCTCTCCCTTCCCCCCCCAACCTCTCCCTTCCCCCCCCCACCTCTCCCTTCTCCCCCCCACCTCTCCCTTCCCCCCCACCTCTCCCTTCCCCCCCACCTCTCCCTTCCCCCCCACCTCTCCCTTCCCCCCCACCTCTCCCTTCCCCCCCAACCTCAACCTTCCCCCCCAACCTCTCCCTTCCCCCCCAACCTCTCCCTTCCCCCCACCCTCTCCCTTCCCCCCACCCTCTCCCTTCCCCCCACCCTCTCCCTTCCCCCCCCCCCACCTCTCCCTTCCCCTATCTTTCCCCCCACCTCTCTCTTCCCCACCACCTCTCTCTTCCCCACCACCTCTCTCTTCCCCACCACCTCTCTCTTCCCCACCACCTCTCTCTTCCCCACCACCTCTCTTCCCCACCACCTCTCTCTTCCCCTCCAACCTCTCCCTTCCCCCCCACCTCTCCCTTCCCCCCCACCTCTCCCTCCCCCCCCACCTCTCCCTTCCCCTATCTTTCCCCCCACCTCTCTCTTCCCCACCACCTCTCTTCCTGCACCACCTCTCTCTTCCCCCACCACCTCTATCTTCCCCCCCACCTCTATCTCCCCCCCCCCACCACTATCTTCCCCCCACCTCTCTCTTCCCCCCACCTCTCTCTTCCCCCCCACCTCTCTCTTCCCCCCCACCTCTCTCTTCCCCCCCCCACCTCTCTCTTCCCCCCCCCCACCTCTCTCTTTCCCCCCCCACCTCTCTCTTCCCCCCCCACCTCTCTCTTCCCCCCCCATCTCTCTCTTCCCCCCACCTCCCTCTTTCCCCCCTCCCTCTTCCCCCCCCTCCCTCTTCCCCCCCCTCCCTCTTCCCCCACTCCCTCTTCCCCCCCTCCCTCTTCCCCCCCCCTCCCTCTCCCCCCCTCCCTCTTCCCCCCCCTCCCTCTTCCCCCCCTCCCTCTTCCCCCCCCTCCCTCTTCCCCCTCCCTCTTCCCCCCCTCCCTCTTCCCCCCCTCCCTCTTCCCCCCCCTCCCTCTTCCCCCCCTCCCTCTTCCCCCCCCTCCCTCTTCCCCCCCTCCCTTTTCCCCCCTCCCTTTTCCCCCCTCCCTTTCCCCCCCTCCCTTTTCCCCCCCTCCCTCTTCCCCCCCCTCCCTCTTCCCCCCTCCTTCTTCCCCCCACCTCCCTCCTTCCCCCCACCTCCCTCCTTCCCCCCCCACCTCCCTCCTTCCCCCCCCACCTCCCTCCTTCCCCCCCACCTCTCACTTCCCCCCACCTCTCACTTCCCCCCACCACTCCCTTCCCCCCCCACCACTCCCTTCCCCCCCCCACCTCTCCCTTCCCCCCCCACCTCTCCCTTCCCCCCCCACCTCTCCCTTCCCCCCCCCCACCTCTCCCTTCCCCCCACCCTCTCCCTTCCCCCCCCCCACCTCTCCCTTCCCCTATCTTTCCCCCCACCTCTCTCTTCCCCACCACCTCTCTCTTCCCCACCACCTCTCTCTTCCCCACCACCTCTCTTCCCCACCACCTCTCTCTTCCCCTCCAACCTCTCCCTTCCCCCCCACCTCTCCCTCCCCCCCCACCTCTCCCTCCCCCCCCCCACCTCTCCCTTCCCCTATCTTTCCCCCCACCTCTCTCTTCCCCACCACCTCTCTTCCTGCACCACCTCTCTCTTCCCCCACCACCTCTATCTTCCCCCCCACCTCTATCTCCCCCCCCCCCCACCACTATCTTCCCCCCACCCCACCACTATCTTCCCCCCACCTCTCTCTTCCCCCCCACCTCTCTCTTCCCCCCCACCTCTCTCTTCCCCCCCACCTCTCTCTTCCCCCCCCCCACCTCTCTCTTCCCCCCCCCCACCTCTCTCTTCCCCCCCCCACCTCTCTCTTTCCCCCCCCACCTCTCTCTTCCCCCCCCACCTCTCTCTTCCCCCCCCCATCTCTCTCTTCCCCCCACCTCCCTCTTTCCACCCTCCCTCTTCCCCCCCCTCCCTCTTCCCCCCTCCCTCTTCCCCCCTCCCTCTTCCCCCCCTCCCTCTTCCCCCACTCCCTCTTCCCCCCCTCCCTCTTCCCCCCCCCTCCCTCTCCCCCCCTCCCTCTTCCCCCCCCCTCCCTCTTCCCCCCCTCTCCCTCTTCCCCCCCTCCCTCTTCCCCCTCCCTCTTCCCCCCCTCCCTCTTCCCCCCCCTCCCTCTTCCCCCCCTCCCTCTTCCCCCCCCTCCCTCTTCCCCCCCCTCCCTCTTCCCCCCCCTCCCTCTTCCCCCCCCTCCCTCTTCCCCCCCTCCCTCTTCCCCCCCTCCCTCTTCCCCCCCTCCCTCTTCCCCCCCCTCCCTCTTCCCCCCCCTCCCTCTTCCCCCCCTCCCTTTTCCCCCCTCCCTTTTCCCCCCTCCCTTTCCCCCCCCTCCCTTTTCCCCCCCTCCCTCTTCCCCCCCCTCCCTCTTCCCCCCCTCCTTCTTCCCCCCACCTCCCTCCTTTCCCCCCCACCTCCCTCCTTCCCCCCCACCTCTCACTTCCCCCCACCTCTCACTTCCCCCCACCACTCCCTTCCCCCCCCACCACTCCCTCCCCCCCCCACCACTCCCTTCCCCCCCACCTCTCCCTTCCCCCCCCCCCACCTCTCCCTTCCCCCCCACCTCTCCCTTCCTCCCCACCTCTCTCTTCCCCCCCACCTCTCTCTTCCCCCCCACCTCTCTCTTCCTCCCCACCTCTCTCTTCCCCCCCACCTCTCTCTTCCCCCCCACCTCTCTCTTCCCCCCACCTCTCTTCCCCCCACCTCTCTTCCCCCCACCTCTCTTCCCCCCACCTCTCTCTTCCCCCCCACCTCTCTCTTCCCCCCCACCTCTCTCTTCCCCCCCACCTCTCTCTTCCCCCCCACCTCTCTCTTCCCCCCCACCTCTCTCTTCCCCCCACCTCTCTCTTCCCCCCCACCTCTCTCTTCCCCCCCACCTCTCTCTTCCCCCCCACCTCTCTCTTCCCCCCCCACCTCTCTCTTCCCCCCCACCTCTCTCTTCCCCCCCACCTCTCTCTTCCCCCCCACCTCTCTCTTCCCCCCCACCTCTCTCTTCCCCCCCACCTCTCTCTTCCCCCCCACCTCTCTCTTCCTCCCCCACCTCTCTCTTCCCCCCCCACCTCTCTCTTCCCCCCCCCCACCTCTCTCTTCCCCCCACCTCTCTCTTCCCCCCCACCTCTCTCTTCCCCCCCACCTCTCTCTTCCCCCCCACCTCTCTCTTCCCCCCCCACCTCTCTCTTCCCCCCCACCTCTCTCTTCCCCCCCCACCTCTCTCTTCCCCCCCCACCTCTCTCTTCCCCCCCACCTCTCTCTTCCCCCCCCACCTCTCTCTTCCCCCCACCTCTCTCTTCCCCCCCCACCTCTCTCTTCCCCCCCCCACCTCTCTCTTCCCCCCCCACCTCTCTCTTCCCCCCCTCCACCTCTCTCTTCCCCCCACCTCTCTCTTCCCCCCCACCTCTCTCTTCCCCCCCACCTCTCTCTTCCCCCCCCACCTCTCTCTTCCCCCCCCACCTCTCTCTTCCCCCCCCCACCTCTCTCTTCCCCCCCCCCACCTCTCTCTTCCCCCCACCTCTATCTCCCCCCCCACCTCTATCTTCCCCCCCCCACCTCTATCTTCCCCCCCACCTCTCTCTTCCCCCCCCACCTCCCTCTTCCCCCCCCACCTCCCTCTTTCCCCCCCCCCCACCTCTCTCTCTCCTCTCTCTGTTTCACTCCTTCCCTTTCTCCTACTGTCTCTCCTCTCCTTCTCTCCCTCTCCTCTCTCTCCTTCTCTCTCAAAGAACAAAGAACAAAGAAATGTACAGCACAGGAACAGGCCCTTCGGCCCTCCAAGCCCGTGCCGACCATACTGCCCGACTAAACTACAATCTTCTACACTTCCTGGGTCTCCTCTCTTCTTCTTCTCTCTTCTTCTTTCTTCTCTCCTCTCTTTCCCCTCTCCTCGTCCTCTCTGTATCTCCCTCTCTTCTCTCTCTTCTCTCCTCCTCTCTCCTCCCCCTTCCCCACCTCTCTCCCTACCTCAGCCATAATCTACATCCTCATGGCCTGGCATATCCCCAACAGATCAACCTTGGTTCAATGAAATGTGCAGGAGCCGCACCAGGAATGCCAAA
This sequence comes from Scyliorhinus torazame, assembly GCF_047496885.1. Classification (NCBI taxonomy): domain Eukaryota; kingdom Metazoa; phylum Chordata; class Chondrichthyes; order Carcharhiniformes; family Scyliorhinidae; genus Scyliorhinus; species Scyliorhinus torazame. The sequence continues at coordinate 37,312,739 of NC_092712.1, read as the reverse complement.
AAATGAGGTATCAAACTGGTGAAGCTGCAAACAGGAGTCGGTGGGAATCGAGGGAATTCTTTCCACTGGTTGGAGTCATACCTGGCACAAAGAAAGATGGCTGTAGTTGTTGGAGGTCAGTCATCTCAGTCCCAGGGCATCACTGCAGGAGTTCCTCAGGGTAGTGTCCGAGGCCCAACCACCTTCAGCCAACATAGGAGTCCCTGTGAAAATGCAGCAAGATCTAGACAATATCCAAGCTTGGGCTGACAAGTGCCAAGTTGCACTCATGCAACACAAGTGCCAGGCAATGACCATCTCCTACAAGAGAGGATCTAACCCTGTTGACACGCAATGGCATTACCATTGCTGACCATTGACCAGAAACTGGTCTAGTCATGTAAATGCTGTGGCTACAAGAGCAGGTCAGAGGTTGGGAATCTTGAGGTGAGTAACTCCCCTCCTGACTCCACAAAGCCTGTCCACCACCTACAAGGCTCAAGTCAGGAGTGCAATGGAATACTCTCCACTTGCCTGGATGAGTGCAGCTCCAACAACACTTGAGGAACTCGACACCATCCAGGACAAAGCAGCCCACTTGATTGCCCCCCCCTTCCACAAACATTCATTCCCTCCACCACTGACACACAGTAGCAGCCGTGTGCACCATAGATACTGCAGCAGCTCCCCAAGGTTCCTCAAACAGCACTCTCCAAACCCACGACCATCACCATCTAGAATCACATAGGTAGCAGATACCCGGCAACCCCACCACCTAGAAATTCCCCTCCCAAGTCACTCGCCATCCTAACTTGGAAATATAGCACCATTCCTTCACTGTCAGTGGGTCAAAATCCTGGAACTCCATTCCTAACAGCACTGTGGCTGTACCTACATCACAAGGACTGCAGCGGTTTAAGAAGGCGGCTCACCAACACCTTCTGAAGGGCAACCAGGAATGGACAATAAATGCTGGCCGAACCAGCTACGCCCACATCCCACTAATGAATTTATAAAAAGCCTGTGCTCATGGACTGAACTGTGGTGCCTTGAGAAAGCTGGAACCATAGAATGAAAGATGTGCATTTACATAGCACCTTTTTTGACCACAGGATGTGCCAAAGTGCTTTGCATCCAATTAAGTGGTTTTTGAAGTGCAGTGTGAAAAGCTGCAGCCAAACTCCACACAGCAAACTCTCTCCAACAGCAAATGTGATAATGAGCAGACCATGGGCTTTTCCTCCCCCTCTGCGGCCCCTTCCGCAGCGGTGGAGGGTGGCTAGCCAGTGGGATCTTCTGCTCCCGCCTTTGTCACTGGGTTTTCCGTTGAATGCATCCCTCGCCGCCACGAAAGCCATGGTGGGGATGTGCCGTTGGCGGACTGCAAGATCCTACCATCATGAACGGCCAGGAAATGGTGCCCTATCTTTTTGTGTGATGTTGAATTGGCCAGCACACCAGGAAGACGTCTGCTGTCCTCTTCCGAATCGTGGCACGGGATCTTTTACATTCACACAAGAGGGCTGATGGGACCTCGGTTTATTGTCTCATCCAAAAGCTGCATGAAAGACCGTCTTTATTTTACTTTTGAAAGTTTTAAATTCTGCCTGCGGCAGTGACCCTTCAGACCAACATGACCAGATCAGGTTGGGTCCTCCCTCACTCACTCCTTTCCTTTCCCAATCCACCTGCATTGATGTGGAGATGGCAGTGTTGGACTGGGATGAGCACAGTATGAAGTCTTACAACAGCAGGTTAAAGTCCCAACAGGTTTGTTTGGAGTCACTAGCTTTGGGAGCGCAGCTCCTTCCTCAGCTGTACTCCGAAAGCTAGTGACTACAAACAAATCTGTTGGACTTTAACCTGGTGTAGTAGGACTTCTTACTGTGCCCATCTGCATTTTGTGCCACCTCTCCCTTTACTTTTTTGCCCCTCGTGGCTCAGCACCATTTCCTCTTGGGTCAAAGGTTGTGTATTTAGAGTCCTGATCCAGACATTTGAGCACAAACCCCAGGCTGGCGAGTGCTTGGGTGCAGTGCTGAGGGAGTGCTGCAACTCTCAAGAGGCACAAGTAAACGTGAATTAGGTTGTGCGGGAGGTGAGGGTGTTCCAACACTATTTGAAGAAGAGCAGGGCTGTTACTCCGTTCAATGTTTACCCTTCAATCCCAACATCAAAAACAGGCTGTGACAGCCATTGCATAAAAGCCAGTTTCTTTTTGTGCTTCCTCCTTTCCTTCCTTTTTTATTCTTCCTTTTTGCTTACTTTCTTCCTCCTTTCCTTTCCTCTCTCCTACCCTGTCGTAAGGGGTTTGGCACCGCAACTCCTGCTGCAACGGCTGTGAAGTAAATTGCCTTTCCAGACAGTATCCCCTGTAACCCGAACTGCTATAACGGAGTTCAGCATTCCTTGTAAAAGTGAGGGAAGGCCGTTTAGTCATCTTTACAAGGTGTCAGTTTATATAAAGGTTGCACATCCCTCAAGGTTAGCGGCCTTCGGCTGGTGAAGTTTGTTTTGCGACCTCCTAAATATTGGGGGCACGAGCATGTGTTGACCATTTGCATTCAACAGATGTCTCTTGGGTCGTTTGGTGTGCTGTCGCTTGTTTTCTGTTGGTCGCTGGGAGCTTGGAGCTGACTGGCAAAGGAGGTAGAGGTCAGGTTTTCGGCATTTATCATCGGATGACTGAATTTAAAACCGCTTTGGTGAGGTCCCCATGTGCTTTTTTTGAAAACACTATTCCATGGACTGAGCCATGTGAGTCAGGAGATCATCCGTCAATAGCGATTTACTTGGCCCCAGATGGGATGACATGGGGAAACTAATTCACCACCGCATTGGGCTAATAAAGGGAAAATTATGAACTGCACCTACATCAGAACATGTGAATTAGGGGCAGGGTAGGCCATTCAGCCCCTCAAGCCTGCTCTGCCATTTGATAAGATCATGGCTGATCCCATTGTGGTCTCAACTCTACTTTCCTGTCTACCCCCGATACTCTTTGAACTCCTTGTCAACCAAGAATCTATCTTTAACTCCGCTTTCAAATTATTCAATGATCCGGCCTCCATCTCTCTGGGGAAGAGAGACTTCCAAAGAGACACGGCCCTCTGAGAGAAAACGTTTCTCATCACCTCCGTCTTAAATGGGAGACCACTTATTTTTAAACGGTGCCCCCTTAGTTTTAGTCTGTCCCCCAAGGGAAGGCATCCTTTCAGCATCCACCCTGACGAGTCCCCTCAATATCTTGTAGGTTTCAATAAGATCATCTCTCATTCTTCTAAATTCCCAATGGGTACAGGCTCTGCCTTTTCCTCATAAGGTGACAGGGAGAGGGCGGGGGAGTGCGCCTAGGCAGGGTAATCTTTCTGGAGGTCAGTGCAGACTCGATCGGCCGAATGACCCTCCTCCTGCACTGGTAGGGATTCGACGGATAACCATCCAACCCAGCTATCAGTCAAATGAACCTTCTAGGTGGTAACTTAAAATTAAGGTTTTACTTCCCATCCTAATGGCTGGCCAGTGGGCCTTGCATTTTATAAAAGCAAATTATTGCGGATGCTGGAATCTGAAACCAAAAAGAAAATGCTGGAAAATCTCAGCTGGTCTGGCAGCATCTGTAGGGAGAGAAAAGAGCGAACGTTTCGAGTCCAGGTGACCCTTTGTCAAAGCCTTGCATTTTGCTGGGTGTCTGATGGTGACACCGCACCTTCCAATCCAGGACCAATTTCTATCCAAGTTCACAGGAAACCGTGGTAACAGGAACAACGTTCTGGGAGGATATCAATATCTTTTCCTCAAGGTGGTGTAGTGGCATTGTCACTAGATAAGTAATCCAGAAGACCAGGCTGATGCTCTGGGGACATGGGTTCAAAACCTCGGCGGAATTTAAATTCTTTTCGTAAAATCTGGAATTGGTGTGATAGTCATAAAGAAACCATCTGATTTACCATGTCCTTTAGGGTAGGAAATCTGCTATCCTTAACTGGACTGGCCTACATACGACTATGGGCTCTTAACTCCCCTCTGAGATGGCCAGCAAGTTACTCAGCAATTAGACATGGGAAAGAAATACTGGCTATTGCCAGTAATGCCCCAGCCCATGGAAGAATGAAAGAAAACAAAAAGGGATGAGTTCAAATCTTAAGGAGGTTAGTTAAATAAATCTGGAAATAGAAGGCTAGTGTCAGCCAGTAATGGTGACAAACTACTAAATTGCTATAAAAATTAATGATGTTCTTCAGGGAAGGAGGTTTGCCATCCTGGCCTGGCCTACACGCGAGTCCAGATCCACAGCAATGTGGTCAATCTTTGAGTTACAATTTTACAGCATGGAAAGAGGCCCTTCAGCCCATCATGTATGTGCCAGCCATCCAACACCAATCTATTCTAATCGCATTTTCCAGCACTTGGCCCGTAGCCTTGTATGCTCAAGTGCTCATCGAAATGCTTCTTAAATGCCCTTTGAAATGGCCTAGTCAGTCACTAGGTTATATTCAAGAATGCGGCTCACCAGCGCCATCTTGAGGTCAATTAGAGATCCCAACTTTTACGGCGCTGAGGTCTAGGTTTCGAATCCTGGCCCCGACTGTCTGTGTGGAGTTTGCACATTCTCCCTGTGACTGCCTGGGTACTCTAAATTTATTTTTTAAAAGGGATGCCAACAAATACTGACTTACCAGTGATGCCAACACCCCATGCAGCAGTACCAAAAAGCACAAAACAACTATTGCATTTTTCAACCAAAAAATAACTCTTGGGGCACAGCCGTTCCCTAGTTCATTCCCCATGGCAATGCCTTCAGCAGAGTCAACCTGCCTGGTTTGAAATTGAACAAAAGTTCGGCAGTTAACTGTTGCCTGCTGCATTCTCCATGGCAATGCCTCTCCCAATCGGAATCCAGTCGGCAAACAATCGGTACACTCCTCTCTGCGGTATAACTTGTTCCCTTTACCATTTGCATTCTTGTAAATCTGCCTTGATGAGTGTGGTAGTCTGTGTAGAGGTATTACGGTACCTGGTAATGCTGGAACACCATTGGTAGATATTGTATTTTTCCTATTGGTCAAGCTGTATGGTAGCTCCGCCCTGCAAGGCGGGGTATAAGAGCCCCATTCTGTACCTGAGCTGCTGGGGGAAACATCTAGCTTATTAAAGCCTTCAGTTGGACTACAACCTCGCTTTAGTGGTCATTGATCGTGCATTAATTTAATAAGCTTGATTTAAAAGGATGGAGCTCTGAATCAAGCCGGAGTGTCTGCAACTCAGTCCCCACGCGGCAAACTCAACGGCAATCTTCAAGCACTGGCTGGCGTGTTTTAAAGGATATCTCGGAACAGCCGAAAACACACCCATGGGAGAACAGAAAATGCAAACCCTGCACTCGAGGGTGAGCCCGGAAATTTACACCCTCATCGAGGATGTGGAAGACTTCGATGCAGCAATAGAGCTGCTAAAAGGACATTATATTCGCTCGGTAAACCAGGTCTACGCCCGACATCTGCTAGCAACGAGGCGATAAATCCCTGGGGAATCGCTGGAAGAATTCTACCGTGCACTCCTGGTGTTGGGGAGAAACTGCAGCTGCCCGCACGTTTCGGCGAGCGACCACACTGATCTCTTGATCCGGGCAAATCCGCCAGCGATTGCTGGAAAAAGACACCTTAGGCCTCAAAGAGGCACGGGCCCTTGCAGGCTCCCTGGATGTGGCCTCCAGAAACGCCCACGCTTATGTTCCCGACCGCGCGGCAGCCCCCTGGGCAGCGTGGAACCCCTCTGCAGCCGACCCCGAGACATCCCCCATCCCCCCACAAGCTTGTGCTGCAAGGCGGCCTGGCAACCCCGGGGGGCCCCGCTGCTATTTTTGCGGGCAGGCTAAGCACCCCCGGCAGCGCTGCCCGGCCCGCGCATCCACCTGCAAGGGATGCGGTTAAAAGGGCCACTTCGTGGTGGCATGCCAGGCCGCGCATCCGGCAGCGAATGCGGACCGCCACCACAAACTGCTCCACGGTCCCCGTGCGGCCAGCGGGCGCTGCGATCTTCCTACTCCAGGGCCACGTGCGGCCCCTGGGCGCTGCCATCTTGTCCCGCGGACGCCACGATCGATGGATTGGCGGCGCCATTGTGTGCACCCCCAGCCATGTGCGACCAATGGGACCCGCCATCTTGGATGGAGTCCCAGGACCCCAGCTCGGCTGACTGCACACCGCCCGAAGAGAACACTCAACTGCTGAGATTAGCCTCGGTGACTCTGGATCAGTCCCAGCCTCGAACACTCAACTGCTACGACAACAGTACTAATCAACGGGCACGAGACGTCCTGCTTAATGGACTCTGGGAGCACGGAGAGCTTCATACACCCCAACACGGTAAGGCGCTGTTCTCTCCTCGTCCACCCTGTTAATCAAAAAATCTCCCTGGCCTCCGGTTCCCACTCAGTAGAGATAAAGGGGTTTTGTGTAGCAAACCTCACAGTCCAGGGAAGGGAGTTTAAAAATTACCGACTCTACGTCCTTCCCCACCTCTGCGCGGCCACACTCCTAGGTTTAGACTTCCAGTGTAATCTCCAAAGTCTAACTTTCAAATTCAGCGGCCCTATACCCTCCTCACTGCCTGCGGCCTCGCAGGTTGATCCGCCTTCCCTGTTTGCAAACCTCACCCCGGATTGCAAACCCATCGCCACCAGGAGCAGACGGTACAGTGCCCAGGATCGGATCTTTATTAGGTCAGAGGTCCAAAGGCTACTGAGGGAAGGAGTCATTGAAGCTAGCAACAGTCCCTGGAGAGCTCAAGTAGTGGTGGTAAAGACAGGGGAGAAGCATAGGGTGGTCATCCATCAACAGGTTTACGCAGCTGGACGCGTACCCTCTCCCCCGCATATCCGACCTGGTAAACAGGATCGCGCATTACAACGTCTTCTTCACGGTGGATCATAAGTCTGCCTACCACCAGCTCCCCATCCGCACTAGTGACCACAAATACACTGCCTTTGAGGCAGATGGGCGGCTCTATCACATCTTAAGGGTTCCCTTCGGTGTCACCAACGGGGTCTCGGTCTTCCAGCGCAAGATGGACCGAATGGTCGACCGGTACGGTTTACGGGCAACATTCCCGGATCTCGATCATGTCACCACCTGCGGCCACGACCAGCAGGACCACGATACCAACCTCCGAAAATTCCACCAGACCGCAAAGATCCTTAACCTTACATATAACAAGGATAAATGCGTGTTTAGCACCGACCGCCTAGCCATCCTCGGCTACGTAGTGCGAAATGGAGTTATAGGCCCCGACCCTGAACGCATGCTCCCCCTTATGGAGTTCTCCCTCCCTCACTGCTCCAAGGCCCTGAAGCGCTGCCTAGGGTTTTTCAGTTACTACGCCCAGTAGGTCCCCAACTATGCGGACAAGGCCCGTCCCCTGATCCAATCCACAGCTTCTCCCCTGTCGATAGAGGCCACCCAGGCCTTCAGCCGCATCAAAGCAGACATTGCAAAGCCACGATGCACGCCATCGACGAGTCCCTCCCCTTCCAGGTCGAGAGCGACGTGTCTGACGTAGCTCTGGCGGCCACCCTCAACCAAGCGGGCAGACCCCTGGCCGCCTTCTCACGTGCCCTTCATGCTTCCGAAATCCGCCACTCCTCAGTCGAAAAGGAGGCCCAGGCCATAGTAGAAACTGTGCGACATTGAGGCATTACCTGGCCGGCAGGAGAGTCACTCTCCTCGCTGACCAACGGTCGGTTGCTTTCATGTTCGATAATGCACAGTGGGGCAAGATTTAAAAAAACGATGAGATCTTGCGGTGGAGCATCGAACTCTCCACCTACAACTACGAGATCTTGTATCGTCCCGGGAAGCTAAATTCGCCTCCTGATGCCCTGTCCCGCGGCACATGTGCCAACGCACAAGTGGACCATCTCCGAGCCCTCCACGGGGGTATCTCACATTTTCCACTTTATCAAGACCCGCAACCTGCCCTACTCCATCGAGGAGGTCAGGACAGCCACCAGGGACTGCCAAATCTGCGCGGAGTGCAAACTGCACTTCTACCGGCCAGAGAAAGCACATCTGATAAAGGCTTCCCGTCCCTTTAAACGCTTCAGCATAGACTTCAAAGGCCCCCTCCCCTCCACCGACCGCAACACGCACTTCCTGAACGTGATTGACGAATACTCCCGGTTCCCATTCGCCAAATCCTGCCCCGACATGACCGCAACCACCGTCATCAAGGCCCTCCATAGCGAACTATACATAGAGATAGGGGGTCCTCCTTTATGAGCGACGAACTGCGTCAATTCCTGCTCAGCAAGGGCATCGCCTCGAGCAGGTCGACCAGTTACAACCCCCGGTGTAACGGACAGGTAGAGAGGGAGAACGGAACGGTCTGGAAGACCGTCCTACTGGCCCTACGGTCCAGGAATCTCCCAGTCTCCCGCTGGCAGGAAGTCCTCCCGGATGCCTTCCATTCCATCCGGTCACTGCTTTGTACCACAACCAACCAAACACCTCACGAACGTCTCCTGGTCTTCCCCAGGAAGTCCTCCTCTGGGACCTCGCTCCTGACCTGGCTGGCAGCTCCCGGACCCATCCTGCTCTGAAAACGCGTGCGGGCGCACAAGTCGGACCCGTTGGTCAAGAGGGTCCATCTTCTCCATGCTAACCCCCAATACGCCTACGTGGTGTACCCCGACAGCCGACAAGATATGGTCTCCCTACGAGACCTGGCGGCCGCCGGAGCCCCACGTACACCCCAGCCACCAGTCCCACCCTCCCTCCCACCAGTGCACCTTACAGGAGGAACAGTCCTTCCGCCGGCCCTGTCTAGGCCCCCCCACCCACCGACGCACCCCACAGATGCTCCCTTCCCAGGTCAGCCGTTTTCCCCACCAGCGCCGTCTAGGGGTGAAGAAGCTGCCACAGAGATTGAGGCCACGCTCCCGCACTCACAGACGCCCGAGCCTCCGCCGGAGTCACCACCGAAGCTTTGGCGATCACAGAGGACGACTAGGGCCCCCGATCGACTGATTGCTTCATTTTAAAGTGTATAGTTAATTATGAATCATAAATTGTAAATAGTTAATAGAATTGTAAATAGTTACAAAACGCCATACGGAGGTATTACGGTACCTCCATAACTATAATTTCTACCACGTTACCATGTTGTAATATCAGGCCACCACCCCCGCCGGACTCTTTTTTAACAGGGGGTGAATGTGGTAGTCTGTGTATAAGTATTACGGTACCTGGTAATGCTGGAACACCATTGGTAGATATTGTACGTTTCCTTTGGTCAACCTGTATGGTAGCTCCGCCCTGCAAGGCGGGGTATAAGAGCCCGTGCCGCCCCAGCAGCCTTCATTCTGTACCTGAGCTGCTGGTGGAAACATCTAGCTTATTAAAGCCTTCAGTTGGACTACAACCTTGCTTTAGTGGTCATTGATCATGCATCAATGAGTGCAAGAGGAAAAGCTTTGACAGCATGTCTCTTGTTTTCAGCAATATTTGCATTTACGTAAATGATTTAAGGGAGAAAAACATCCTAAAAATTGATTCCCGAGCTAAAGGAGGAGACCTCCTAGGAGGCCAATCAAACGCTTCACACGTCCTCAAGGCGCGAGAGAGAGTGGAAAAGTGTGGAGATTTTAATGACACTACGGTAATCCAGTCAGAGTTCAGAGAAGGTCAGAAAAATCACTCAACCGAGGGGGCGTGGATGGCAGATGTAAGGAGTTTACTGTCACAGAAAAATTGTATTTATGTCCTCTGTTCTTTTTTTTTACAATTTAGAGTACCCAATTCATTTTTTCCAATTTAGGGGCAATTTAGCGTGGCCAATCCGCCTACTCTGCACATCTTTGGGTTGTGGGGGCGAAACCCACGCAAACACGGGGAGAATATGGAAATTCCACACGGACAGTAACCCAGAGCCAGGATCAAACCTGGGACCTCGGCGCCGTGAGGCAGCAGTGCTAACCACTGTGCCACCGTGCCGCCTGTATTTACATCCTCCAGCTCCTCTTGGTACATGCACTGAATTTGTATCTGATCCTGTCCGTATTCTGCTCCTTACTAACTGGAATCTTCCATTTCTGTACATTATTTCCTAACTGCGTTCAGTGTAACTCTGGGTGTCATCCTGCTTTTGTGCCAGTCACACTGTGACTGAAACCCAGTCCATCCACTGATTCGAATGACCTTGGTTTGATGGCCTTTTTTCAGCTAGCCCAGCTCAATTCATATCTCGCTGGTTAGACAGATCAAATGCAGTGATTAAGTTAGGGTAAGATCCATAAATCATATGTAAGAAGCCAGGCCGGAGCTCCTGAATCATCAGGAGATTACAGGATGTCACAATGTTCCCCTACAGCTGTGTATGAAAAATAGAATTAGGCTTGGAAACAATATGGGGGGGGGGGGTGCTAATTTTAATGAGGAGCTCTACAATAAAATGTAAGGTGCTGATTATTAGGTTTTACCCTTGTTGAGGGTTGCAATTGAGATCAAATGTATTCCTGGAGGCTTCGTCACAGGACTGTCCCCATGATCCAGCCGTTAGTCAGCCAGTATTTCCATCCGTGTGACTCAGTGCCTCCCTGCACCTATTGGAAAGCAGAAAGACTCATTACCCAGTTGGATGATGCTTGACTGTTCAGTCAAACAGCCTCTCCGCGACTGTGTCCCGGTGGCCCATTTCTCTCCTGTCCTGAATGACCCCCGTTCTCCTTCTCTCTCTCTCTCTCCCTCTCTCCTTCCCCCGCCCCCCAATCCCCCGCTGACCTGTCTCCAGGGTTGCGCAGAGCTGCGGCTTAGCGGTTGCTCTTCTGAAAACCTCAATATCTTTGCATAATCGCCCACAACAGCCTGGAGTTATGTAGGATCTTTCCTGTAGTGAAATGTCCCAACGTGCTTCTCAAACACACTGAGCCACGTGATGAGATATTTGCACCGATGGTCAAAGAGGTTGGTTTTTGGATAAAACTGCAGCCTCACAGCGCCGAGGTCCCAGGTTCGATCCCGGCTCTCGGTCACTGTCCGCGTGGAGTTCCGTGTGGAGTTTGCACATTCTCCCCCATGTTTGCGTGGGTTTCACCCCACAACCCAGAGATGCTTGGTTTCATTGGTCAGAACATTGAATACAGGAGTTGGGACGTCTTGTTGAAGTTGTACAAGGCATTGATACGGCCACACTTGGAATACTGTGTGCAGTTCTGGTCACCCTATTATAGAAAGGATATTATTAAACTAGAAAGAGTGCAGAAAAGATTTACTAGGATGTCGCCGGGACTTGATGGTTTGAGTTACAAGGAGAGGCTGGATAGACTGGGACTTTTTTCCCTGGAGCGTAGGAGGCTTAGGGGTGATCTTATAGAGGTCTATAAAATAATGAGGGGCATAGATAAGGTAGATAGTCAACATCTTTTCCCAAAGGTAGGGGAGTCTAAAACTAGAGGGCATAGGTTTAAGGTGAGAGGGGAGAGTTTCAGAAGGGCCCAGAGGGGCAATTTCTTCACTCAGAGGGTAGTGAGTGTCTGGAATGGGCTGCCAGAGGTAGTAGTAGAGGCGGGTACAATTGTGTCTTTTAAAAAGCATTTAGATAGTTACATGGGTAAGATGGATATAGGGGGTTATGGGCCAAGTGCGGGCAACTGGGACTAGCTTAATGGTAAAAACTGGGCGGCATGGACTGGTTGGGCCGAAGGGCCTGTTTCCATGCTGTAAATTTCTATGATTCTATGTGCAGGGTAGGTGGATTGGCCAAGCTAAAATTGCCCCTTAGTTGGAAAAATGAATTGGGCACTCTAAATTTATTTTTAAAAAGAGGCTGGTTTTAAGGAGTGTCTTAAAGGAGAGGCAGACAGGATATTCCAGAGCTTGGGCCCAAAGTCATGGACACCAATGTTGAGCCATTAAAATCTCAAGCGACCAGAATTGGGAGAATGCAAGGTCCTCAGAGGGCAGTGGGGTTGGAGGAGATTACAGAGGGGCTGAGGCTAGGGTGAGATTTGAGAAGGAGGATGAGATGTTGCAGCAAGTGGAGAAGGAGAACTGCATTCTGCTTGAACAGAAGACAGGTGTCTGGCCTTTTGTTTGGGTGCACAGCGCCCACTAGTCTGATTTAAAACTTAGCTGGTTGGAGCCATTGATGGAACCGTTGTTGCTAGAGCTGTGTGAGAAAACCTGTTGCCTCTCACCGTGACCTATAAGGAGTCGAGGACCTGCTAACCTAATTTGTCCTTTAAAATTGCACATTAAAATAAATATTTTAGCTGGACATGATATTTCCCAGCGGGCAAATAAACCAATAAACAATGCCGGTGAGTGCACAGCCAGGGTGAATGGATTTGGTGTCCTTGCCTCGGGAAGGATTTAGATGCCTTGTGTTGAAAGCTTGATCCGTGGGACGAGTGCATTGGTTGCCCTGTGAAGAAAGAAAGAGTAGAATCGGCCTTTTGGAGTTGAAAAAAATTGAGAGGTGGTCTCAGCAAATGGTATAGAATTCCGAGGGAGGGCTTGAAGGCAAAGACACTGAGGTGGCAACCCCAGAGCTGCAGAATGATCAATCTGGCCAATTCCTTGCTCGAGGGGGTCCCTCTCCTGTGGAAATAGGGCAATTTGGAAAGTTCATATTCCTTTGAAAGATTAACCGTCGTGTTTTCTGTTTTGCAACAGCTAGAACATAGAGCAAAAAGCATTGAGGGCATTGCGGAGGGGAAGGGCTAGTCTGCTTCAAGGTGCATGGACCTGATGGGCTGAAAGGCCCCTTTTTACTTTATTCCTTCATGAGATGTGGGCATTGCTGACGAGGTCAGCATTTGTTGACCATCCCAAATTGTCCTTAAATAGCTAGGCCGTATCAGAGGGTGGTTAAGGGTCAGCCACATATTTTTTTAAAAATATATTTTATTCAAGATTTTTGGCCAAACATAACAGTACGTAGTGTTTCTTTTACACAACAATAAAGCAAATAAATAACAGTGGCCAGTTTTAAACAAATAAATAATATATAAACAAAAACAAAACTGAATGGCAACTGCCTTGTCCAAAATAAATACTCTCCAAAAATACAATCCAACAATCCAATATACAATTACCTATAACAAATACCTATACATATTATACATATACAATAACATCTCTGAGAGTCCGTCCGATTCCTCTCCCCCCCCCCCCCCCCCCCTCCCCCCTGGGTTGCTGCTGTTGTCTACTTCTTTTCCATTCCCTCTATCTTTCTGTGAGGTAATCGACGAACGGTTGCCACCGCCTGGTGAACCCCTGAGCCGAACCCCTTAACACGAACTTAATCCGTTCTAACTTTATAAACCCTGCCATGTCGTTTATCCAGGTCTCCACACCCGGGGGTTTGGCTTCCTTCCACATCAACAATATCCTGCGCCGGGCTACTAGGGACGCAAAGGCCAACACGTCAGCCTCTCTTGCCTCCTGCACTCCCGGCTCTTCTGCAACCCCAAATATAGCCAACCCCCAGCCTGGTTCGACCTGGACCCCCACCACCTTCGAAAGCACCTTTGCCACCCCCACCCAGAACCCCTGTAGTGCCGGGCATGACCAGAACATGTGGGTGTGATTCGCTGGGCCTCTCGAGCATCTCTCACACCTATCCTCTACCCCAAAAAATTTACTAAGCCGTGCTCCAGTCATATGCGCCCTGTGTAACACCTTAAATTGTATCAGGCTTAGCCTGGCACACGAGGACGATGAGTTTACCCTACGTAGGGCATCAGCCCACAGCCCCTCCTCAATCTCCTCCCCCAGTTCTTCTTCCCATTTCCCTTTCAGCTCATCTACCATGATCTCCCCTTCATCCCTCATTTCCCTGTATATGTCCGACACCTTACCATCCCCCACTCATGTCTCTGAGATCACTCTATCCTGCACCTCCTGCGTCGGAAGCTGTGGGAATTCCCTCACCTGTTGCCTCGCAAAAGCCCTCAATTGCATGTACCGAAATGCATTCCCTTGGGGCAACCCATATTTTTCCGTCAGCGCTCCGAGACTCGCAAACGTCCCATCTACAAACAGATCTCTCAGTTGTACTACCCCAGCTCTTTGCCATGCTCCAAATCCCCCATCCATTCGCCCCGGAACGAACCTATGATTGTTTCTTATCGGGGACCGCACCGAAGCTCCCGTCCTTCCCCCATGCTGTCTCCACTGCCCCCAAATTTTCAATGTAGCCACCACCACCGGGCTTGTGGTGTATTTCTTTGATGAGAACGGCAACAGTGCCGTCACCATTGCTTGTAGGCTAGTCCCCCTGCAGGACGCCCTCTCCAATCTCTTCCACGCCGCTCCCTCCCCTTCTCCCATCCACTTACACACCATTGAAACATTGGCGGCCCAGTAGTACTCACTTAGGCTCGGTAGTGCCAGCCCCCCCCTGTCCCTACTACACTGCAAGAATCCCCTCCTCACTCTCGGGGTCTTCCCAGCCCACACAAAACTCATAATACTTTTCTCGATTCTTTTGAAAAAAGCCTTCGTGACCACCACCGGGAGGCACTGAAACACAAAAAGGAATCTCGGGAGGACCACCATTTTAACCGCCTGCACCCTACCTGCCAGTGACAGGGACACCATGTCCCATCTCCTAAAGTCCTCCTCCATCTGTTCCACCAACCGCGTTAAATTAAGCCTGTGTAATGTACCCCAATTCTTGGCTATCTGGATCCCCAAGTACCGGAAGTCCCTTGTTACCTTCCTCAACGGTAAATCCTCTATCTCTCTGCTCTGCTCCCCTGGATGCACCACAAACAACTCACTTTTCCCCATGTTCAGGTTATACCCTGAAAAATCCCCAAACTCCCCAAGTATCCGCATTATCTCTGGCATCCCCTCCGCCGGGTCCGCCACATATAGCAACAAATCATCCGCATACAGAGATACCCGGTGTTCTTCTCCCCCCCCCTGAGTACTCCCCTCCACTTCCTGGAACCCCTCAATGCTATGGCCAGGGGTTCAATCGCCAGTGCAAACAATAACGGGGACAGAGGACATCCCTGCCTCGTTCCTCTATGGAGCCGAAAATAGTCAGACCCCCGTCCATTCGTGACCACGCTCGCCATCGGGGCCCTATACAGCAACTGTACCCACCTGATATACCCATCCCCAAAAGCAAATCTCCTCAGCACCTCCCACAAATAATCCCACTCCACTCTATCGAATGCTTTCTCGGCATCCATCGCCACCACTATCTCCGCTTCCCCCTCTGGTGGGAGCATCATCATTACCCCTAGCAGCCTCCGTATATTTGTATTCAGCTGTCTCCCCTTCACAAACCCAGTTTGGTCCTCGTGAACCACCCCCGGGACACAATCCTCTATCCTCATTGCCATTACCTTGGCCAGAATCTTAGTGTCCACATTCAGGAGGGAAATGGGCCTGTAGGACCCGCATTGTAGCGGGTCTTTTTCCTTCTTTAGGAGGAGCGATATCGTTGCCTCTGACATAGTCGGGGGCAGCTGCCCCCTTTCCCTCGCCTCATTAAAGGTTCTCATCAGTAGCGGGGCCAGCAAGTCCATATATTTCCTATAGAATTCAACTGGGAATCCGTCTGGTCCCGGGGCCTTCCCCGCCTGCATGCTCCCAATCCCTTTCACTACTTCCTCCATCTCAATCTGTGCTCCCAGTCCCACCCTCTCCTGCTCCTCCATCTTAGGAAATTCCAGCTGATCCAGAAAGCACATCATTCCTTCCCATCCGGGGGCTGAGCTTCATATAACCTTTCGTAAAATGCCTTGAACACTCCATTCACTCTCTCCTCTCCCCGCTCCATCTCTCCCTCCTCATCTCTCACCCCCCCCCTATCTCCCTCGCTGCTCCCCTTTTCCTCAGTTGGTGGGCCAGCAACCTGCTCGCCTTCTCCCCGTATTCGTACTGTACACCCTGTGCCTTCCTCCATTGTGCCTCTGCATTACCCGTAGTCAACAAGTCAAATTCTACATGTAGCCTTTGCCTTTCCCTGTACAGTCCTTCCTCCGGTGCCTCCGCATATTGTCTGTCCACCCTCAGAAGTTCTTTCAACAACCGCTCCCTTTCCCTACCCTCCTGCTTTCCTTTATGTGCCCTAATAGATGTCAGCTCCCCTCTAACCACTGCCTTCAGCGCCTCCCAGACCACTCCCACCTGTACCTCCCCATTATCATTGAGCTCCAAGTACCTTTCAATACACCCCCTCACCCTTAAACACACCCCCTCATCTGCCAATAATCCCATGTCCATTCTCCAGGGTGGACGCTGTTGTTTTTCTTCCCCTATCTCCAGGTCCAGCCAATGTGGAGCATGATCCGAAATGGCTATAGCCGTGTACTCTGTCCCCGTCACCTTTGGGATCAGTGCCCTTCCCAAAACAAAAAAATCTATTCGTGAATAAACTTTGTGGACATAGGAGAAAAACGAAAACTCCTTACTCCTAGATCTACTAAATCTCCAGGGGTCTACTCCTCCCATCTGCTCCATAAAGTCCTTAAGCACCCTAGCTGCAGCCGGCCTCCTTCCGGTCCTGGACCTCGATCTGTCCAGCCCTGGGTCCAGCACCGTATTAAAATCTCCACCCATTACCAACTTCCCCACTTCTAGGTCCGGGATTCATCCTAACATACGCCTCATAAAGTTAGCATCATCCCAGTTCGGGGCATAGACGTTCACTAATACCACCACCTCCCCTTGCAATTTGCCACTCACCATCACGTATCTGCCCCCACTCTCCGCCACTATAGTCTTTGCCTCAAACATTACCCGCTTCCCCACTAGTATGGCCACCCCCCTGTTTTTTGCGTCTAGCCCCGAATGAAACACCTGCCCACCCATCCTTTACGTAGTCTGACCTGGTCTATCAGCTTCAGATGCGTCTCCTGAAGCATAACCACATCTGCCTTAAGTTTCTTTAGGTGTGCGAGTACCTGTGCCCTCTTAATCGGCCCGTTCAGCCCTCTCACATTCCACGTGATCAACCAGGTTGGGGGGCTCTTTACCCCCCCCCCCCCCCCCCTTGACGACTAGCCATCTCCTTTTTCAATCCAGCTCCTCACCCGGTTCCCACGTAGCCATATCTCCCCCAAGCGGCGCCCCCCGCCCTGACCACCACCACCCCCAATACCAGCTCCCCCTTCTCCCAGCAGCAGCAACCCAGTCCCCCCCCCCCCGCTAGATCCCAAACTAGCGTAATTGCACCCCCCATGTTGCTCCCAGAAGTCAGCAAACTCTGGCCGACCTCGGCTTCCCCCCGTGACCTTGGCTCACACTGTGCGAGGCCCCCTCCTTCCTGCTTCCCTGTTCCCGCCGTGATTACCATAGCGCGGGAACAAAGCCCGCGCTTCCCTTTTGGCCCCGCCCCCAATGGCCGGCGCCCTCAGCTCCTCATCCTCCCCCACGACATGGGGAAGAGAGAAAAATTACAGGGTCGCAGGATTAACAACTTGGGAAGTCATCCCTTCCCTCTTTTCCCCCCCCTTCATCCCACATATTCACCCCCCCACTTTGTCCCAAACGTTCTTTTTCTGGCCCCTCACTCCAGTTTCTCCTCGACAATAAATGTCCATGCCTCGTCTGCCGTTTCGAAGTAGTGGTGTTTCCCTTGATGTGTGACCCACAGTCTTGCCGGTTGCAGCATTCCAAATTTAATCTTCCGTTTGTGCAGCACCGCCTTGGCCCGATTAAAGCTTGCCCTCCTTCTCGCCACCTCCGCACTCCAATCTTGATATACGCGGATCACCGCGTTCTCCCACCTACTGCTCCGAGTTTTCTTTGCCCATCTGAGGACCATCTCTCTGTCCTTATATCGGAGAAATCTCACCACTATGGCTCGAGGAATTTCTCCAGCCCTCGGTCTTCGCGCCATAACTCGATAGGCTCCCTCCACCTCCAGCGGACCCGTCGGGGCCTCCGATCCCATTAACGAGTGCAGCATCATGCTCACATATGCCCCGACGTCCGCCCCTTCTACACCTTCGGGAAGACCAAGAATCCTTAAATTCTTCCTCCTCGCATTATTCTCCAGCACCTCCAGCCTTTCCACACACCTTTTGTGTTGTGCCTCGTGCACCTCTGTTTTCACCACCAGGCCCTGTATGTCGTCCTCATTCTCAGCAGCCTTTGCCTTCACGACCCGAAGCTCCTGTTCCTGGGTCTTTTGCTCCTCCTTTAGCCCCTCAATCACCTGTAATATCGGGGCCAACAGCTCCTTCTTCATCTCCTTTTTGAGTTCTTCCACGCAACGCCGCAGGAACTCTTGTTGGTCAGGGCCCCATATTAAACTGCCTCCTTCCGACGCCATCTTGCTTTGTGCCTGCCTTCCTGACCGCTGCTCTAGAGGATCCACCGCAATCCGGCCACTTTCCCCTCTTTTTTCCATCCGTGTCCAGGGGGGATTCCCTTCTGGATTACTGCACAGTGTTTTTTGCCGTTAAAATTGCCGTTGGGGCTCCTATCAAGAGCGCAAAAGTCCGTTCCACCGGGAGCTGCCGAAACGTGCGACCTAGCTGGTCATCACCGCACCCGGAAGTCAGGGTCAGCCACATTGTCGGTCTGAGTCACATGTAGGCCAGACCGGTAAGATCATAGAACATACAACATACAGTGCAGAGGGAGGCCATTCGGCCCATTGAGTCTGCACAACACACTTAAGCCCTCACTTCCACCCTATCCCCGTAACCCAACAACCCCTCCTAACCTTTTGGACACTAAGGGCAATTTATCATGGCCAATCCACCTAACCTGCACGTCTTTTGGGAGAAAACCAGAGCACCCGGAGGAAACCCACGCGGACAAAGAACAAACAGGACACGGGGAGAATGTGCAGACTCCGCACAGACCGTGACCCAGCGGGGAATCGAACCTGGGACCCTGGTGCTGTGAAGCCACAGTGCTAGCCACTTGTCCTACCGTGCTGCCCAATCAGTAAGGACAGCAGATTTCCTTCCTTAAAGGAAGGACATGAGTGAACCAGATGGGTTTTGTGACAAATCAATGATGGTGTCATGGTCACCATTACTGAGACTAGCTCTATATTCCCAGATTTAATTAATGGAATTTAAATTTCAGCAACTACGTTGGTGGGAGAACCCAAGACCCCAGAACACTAGCCTGGGTGTCTGGATTACTAATCCATTGATGATGCCACTACGCCAGCATCTTCCCCGCGTTCCTGTGCTGTAGTGACTTTCTACGTAAATATGGAGTGAGGGAGTGAACACAATCAACAACTGTAATCTCTCCTGTCTTATTTCCTCGTTGGAGTTCTTACCCGTACAAGTTTCTCACACCAAAGTGGTAAATAAGCGTGGAAACTGTAGCAAGATCCCCAGAGTTAGGGAAAAGCAGGTTTAAAAGCTGGAGTAAGACTCGAGGCGAAACACAAGTGGCTTATGATGACCGTTTAATATTTCCATCGACATTCCATTTCACAGCTTCCCCCAGATCAAAAGGTTTGCAACCACTTATCCAGCTTCTTGGCCGGGAGATGCTGAGGTGCACGGCCAATATGCTGTCTGCCCACTGGTATGATGGTAGGCTTCTTGTTTTTGACTCTGCCCGAGCTGTAAGTGACTTAATTGTGCTCTGGAAGACCTCTCACGAGTCTGATGTGAGATCGGCATGGGTGTCCCCAGAACTGGCAGGTCATCTTGTGATGGTTGGAGCTTGGGGAAACTCCTGCAGTGGCATCACTCTGGGAACGTTGGACGTTACGGGTGTGTCGTAGGTGGTCTATGAACCAAATTTCAGTGCTGGTCTCTCTGTGGGCCGGTCGGCCAAAGGGTTTTCCCAGTAGGGGTGGTCTGCCGTGCAGAGGTTTGTGAAGCTGGTCTTTGTTTCTCGGGTGTGTTGACTACCTTGGTGGTGTTCGCCCTGACACTCCCGCATACGGCTTTGGGATTCTGTAGTCATCCATGTGAGAGATATGGCCTGTCCATCTCAGTTGAGTATTCTGGATGCCCCATGCTGTTGCGCCCAGTGTGATGGAGAAGCTCGTCGTTATGATTTAGTCCTTCTCATCATGGACCTTGGGTGTCTTTAGTTGAAACATTCCAGAGCTTAGATGTGGTACCTGTAGCAAACCCAGGATTCTGTGCTGTGCAACAGGGTGGTAAGGACAGTGGCCTGGGTAGGGTCACATTCAAAGGGCAGCCACCCTGGCTGAACTATCCTTGATTCTCTCCCCATCCCCAGGTCAAAGTTTAGGGACCTTGAGGCAGATTGTGGTGTGGAAGAAAGAAAGTTTTGCATTTATGTAACACATTACACAACCCCCAGATGTCTCAAAGTACTTTAGCCATTGTCGAAATGCAGCAGCCAATTTGTGCACAGCAAGCTCCCACAAACATCGATGTGATTAATTCCTGATAATCGGATTTGGTGATGTTGATTGATGGATAAATATGGGCCAGGACACTGGGGATAGCCCACTTTCTCCTCTTTACAATCGGGATTTTTAAAATCCAACTGAGCACGTGGACGAGTCTTAATGGTTAGCGTGACATCCGAAAGAGAGCACCTCTAACAGGGCAGCCCTCCCTCAGTGCTGCACTGCAGTGTCTGTCGTGAATTTTGTGCTCAAGCCCTGAAGTAAGGCGTGAACCTGGAACCTTGTGATTGAGGCCAGAGGGTGACTGCATAATTGCTCAGGCTGGCATCAGTGATGGCCCGCTCAAATCTGGCACTGCCCTGTGTCCCACCCTCAACTGCTTATTGAAGGGGAACTTGCATTTATTTTGAAGGTGCTATACAGTTTTATGACCACTTCCAACATAATGGCCAACTGACTGACTCCTCGCGCCACCTTGCTGATTGGCAACGGTGGGACAGTGGGGGAATGGGAAATCGGAGAACCATGGCTCTGCCCAGAGAGCTGCTACTTCATTGGAGTTTAGAAGAGTGAGGGGAACCTCCTAGAAACATGTAAAACTCTAACAGGATTAGATAGGGTAGATTCAGAAAGAATGTTCCCGTTGGCGGGGAAGTCCAGAACTAGGGACCATAGTTTGAGCGTGGGGCGTAACCCTTTTTAGGACTGAGGTGAGGAGAAATTTCTTCACCCAGAAAGTGGTAAACTTGTGGAGTTCGCTACCGCAGAAAGTAGTTGAGGCCAAACGATTGTGTAATTTCAAGAAGGAATTAGTTATAGCCCTTGGGGCTAAAGAGATCAGGGTACCGAACCTGATCAGCCATTATCAATGAATGGCGGAGCAGGCTCGAAGGGCCGAATGGCCTCCTCCTGCTTCTATCTATGTTTCACTCCTTTTGAGGAAGGTCAGTGTGCTTAGGGCAGCAAGATTAAAATTAGTGTGTTTGTTGGGAGCCTTGTTTATTATAGTAACAAGTCACTAATAGATCAAGACTGGGGTTTGAAGCATAATCCCTTTGAGGTTTGGCCAATGATGTTTTACCAGTTGCTATTAATAAACTACTAGCATTTGATGCTTTTCTTCGCCGCCGCACTGCCATTGGACTGAATTGAAAAAGCTGCTGCTGTGAGAAATTTGGGTCATGAATGGAATCAGAGACTGGTTACAGCGCAAAAGGAGCCCATTCGGCCCACTGAGTCCTTGCCAGCCTCTCCTGTGCGCACACCCCTCCCCCACCATTTCCCTGTCGTGCCTGCAACATTTCTCTCTTTGAATAAATACCCAATTCCTGTTTGAAGTCTATGACTGACCCGGTCTCCACCACACTCTCAGACAGTGAATTCTAAGCCCTTGCCAGTCGCTGAATAACGTCATGCGTTGCCTTTGGTTCTCCTACCTGCTGCCTTCAATCTCTGCCCGCTGGGTCTCCCCGCCTGCTAATGAGCGCATATTCTCCCGATCTACTCGGTCAAGATCCCTTGTGTCAAACCCCCACAACCTTCTCTAAAGAGGGCATCCCCAATTTCGCCAATCTATCCCTGAAACTGAAGTCCCTCGTCCCCGGAACCATCTCTTCAATCTTTTCTGAACTCTCTAATGCCGCCTTAGCCTTCAGATGGGATGTCCAGCGTTCATTTTTAATCTTTATAAAATTATTTAGAAACATAGAAAATAGGAGCAGGAGGCCATTCAGCCCTTCGAGCCTGCTCTGCCATTCATTATGATCATGGCTGATCATCCAACTCAATAGCCTAATCCAGGTTTCCCCTTTGCTTCTCTTCGCCTTAAGTGCTATATTTAACTGCTTCTTGAAAATGTTGCAAAGTTTTGGCCTCAACTACTTCCTGTGGTAATGAATTCCACAGACTCATCACTCCTCACCTCTGTCCTAAATGGTCTACCCCGTATCCTCAGACTGTGATCCCTGGTTCTGGACACACCCACCTTCAGGAACATCCTTCCTGCATCTTCTACCCTGTCAAATCCTGTTAGAATTTTATAGGTTTCGATGAAATTTCCCCCCCCCCCCCCCCCCCCCATATTCTTAACCCCAGTGAATACAATCTTAAATGATTCAATCTCTTCTCGTACATCAATCCTGACATCCCAGGTATCAGTCTGGTAAACCTTCACTGAACTCCCTCTAGAGCAAGAACATCCTTCCTCCGATAAGGAGGCCAAAATATTCCAGGTGTGGCCTCACCAAGGCCCTGTATAATTGCAGCGAGACATCCCTGCTCCTATACTCGAATCTTCTGGCTATGAAGGCCAACATACCATTTGCCTTCTTTATCGCCTGCTGTACCTGCATGCTTACCTTCAGTGCCTGGTGCACGAGGACACCCAGGTCTCTCTGCACAGTCCCCTCTCCTAATTTATGGCCATTTTGATAATAGTCTGCCTTCTCGTTTTTGCTACCAAATTTATCCAAATTATACTACATCTGCCATGCATTTGCCCACTCGCTCAAATTGTCCAAATCACACAGAAGGATCTCTGCATCCTCCTCACAGCTCACCCTCCCACCCAACTTGATGTCATCTGCAAATTTGGAGATATTACATTTTGTTCCCTCATCTAAATTATTAATATATATTGTGAATAGCTGGGGTCCAAGCACTGATCCTTGCTGTACCCCACTAGTTACTGCCTGCCAATTTGAAAATGACCTGTTAATTCCTACTCTGTTTCCTGTCGGTCAACCAGTTTTCTATCCACCTCAATCCACTACCCCTAATCCCATGTGCTATAATTTTATAAACTAATCTCTTATGCGGGACTTTGTCAAAAGTCTTCTGAAAGTCCAAATATACCACATCCACTGGCTCCCCCTTGTCAACTCTACTAGTAACGTCCATGGTCGTACGATCATTTGTTCTCAGTTTCACAGAACGCTGCTGCCTCACAGCGCCAGAGGCTCGGGTTCAATTCCAGCCTTGGGTGACATCCTGTGTGGAGTTTACACATTCTCCCCATGTCTGCGTGGGATTCCACTCGGTGCTCTGGTTTCCTTCCACTGTCCAAAGATGTGCAGGTTAGGTGGATTGGCCATGTTCAATTGTCCCTTAGTGTCCAGGGATGTGCAGGTTAGGTGGGGTTATGGGGTTACATGGATTGGATGGGGCAATAGACCTGGGTAGTTTTTGTGAGGGCCACGAAGAATCCAGCACGAGTTTTAAGGATACAAAGTAATAACATTTATTTACAATAACATATATATATATAACAGCAGAAGCAACGCCCCTTGCTGCACACTCCTTCCTGCTGTTTCCAAACTGGCCAGCTTTATTTATACTTGGAGTTTACTAATGGTTTCTCCGCCCCCCCCTCATTGGGGAAGCTCATACTCCCACAGGATTGTGGGATTGTCATTAGTCCCCAGCCAATGGTAAGTAGGCAGGTTATAACAGTAGTGTACTCTTTCAGGGGGTTGGTGCAGATTCGATGGGCCGAATGGCCTCCTTTTGCACTGTTGGTGATCCTATGTGAATTTGAGATCCTTCTTATCCCACATTGATGTTTCTTTTGGTTCTCCCGTGCTACAAATTTAATCTCCAGTCCATCCCAAAGCTGCTGCAAGTCCTCTCCAAGTGTCTCCACAGACACTGCTACAGGTGATTCTCTTTGTTTCTCTCTTGATTCCACCCTACTTGTGCACCTCCTGGCCTCGGACTCCCACTCAGAACCTCCTCCGATAGCTGGTTGAGATTTGGTAATCCTGGGGCCAGTAATCCACACCCTGCCTATAAGACCAGACTATGCAAATAGGCAATTCCCCCTCCTCCCTTTTCAGCCCTTATTCTCCCCCACTAAACTTCTTTCTGGTTCTTTCATTGGATGTGAGCATTGTTGGTGAGTCCAGCATTTGTGGATCATCCCCAATGTCCCTTGAATGGAGTGGTTGGTGCAGCCATTTCACAGGGCAGTTAAGAATCAACCACATTGCTGCAGGACTGGAGTCACATGTAGGCCAGACTGGGTAAGGGTGGCAGATTTCCTTCCCTAAAGGACATTAATGAACCAGATTGTTTTTTTTTTACAACAATCAGCAATGGTTTCCTGGTCAACATTACTGAGACTAGCTTTTTAATTCCAGTTATAAACTAAATTTATGGACTAAATTGAAATTTGTGGATTTCTTAAATGCTGGAACATTCGCGTCCCCAGGGGAGTAACCTGGGCCTCTGGATTGCTCGTCTAGTCGTATTACCACTACACCACTGCCTCCTCTTCACTGAGCTTTTAGTGTTATAAACGGCTTTTCACACTATGTTGACTCAGATTGTGGAGAATCACTTAATTACAAGCCGCAGGGAACGTTTGGGGAAGTGTGTACAACAAATGTAAGTAAGTCATCAATAAAGCGAATAAGGGATTCAGGAGAGGTTTCTCATCCGGAGAATGGTTAGAATGTGGAACCCGCTGCCACAAGGAGGGCAAATAATAGAGACCCATTTACAGAGAAGTTAGATAAACCTGTGAGGGGAGGGGAACAGGATAGTCCGAGGAAGGGAGGAGCTTTGTGGGAACCTCGATGGACCAAATGGTCTATTTCTGAGCTGTGAATACTTAGTAATTCTCCGCACTAGAGATGAGGAAGTGGGAGCTGCTTTGAGTTACTAATTACTGACGTCACCGGGGAAACATATTAAGGTGCATTGTTTTAAAGTGGGCCAAGTAGCTGTTCCCCCTGAATTTTAATATTAAAAAAGCATGAACGTTAGTGACACAATGAAGAATTAGAACTAGATTAGATATCTATAGAACATGGGGGCCCAGTTTAAAAATAAGGGTGGGAGGGCTGATCAGGAGTCTTGGGAATTCTCTTTCGCAGTTTAGCGGTGGAGGCTGGGCCAATGAGTATATTAAAGGCTGAGATAGGTAGATTCTTGACTCACGAGGGAGTCAAAGGTTATCGAGGGTAGGTGGAAAGTGGAGTCGAGGCCGCAGTCAGATCAGTCATTTTAATTGAATGGTGGAACAGGCTCGGGGCTGAATGGCTTACGCTTGCTCCTCATTCGTATGTTCTGTATGTAAATCTGCCAGAGCTTTCGCTGAAATGAAGGAGGGCGGAGCTTCGTGAGGAGCGGGGAGTTTTGTAACAGATGTTTCCGATTATGGTTGGCCCCTGTCTCGTCTTTCCTCCACACCCCCCCCCCCCCCTCCACCCGCAACTCATAAGCTTACGTTGATACATAGAAGCTAGGAGCAGGAGGAGGTCTTTTGGCCCTGCGAGCCTGCTCCGCCATTCATCATGATTCTGGCTGAAAGCTTTTTGGAGGGTGGGGTTTTTGTGGGGGGGGGGGGGGGGGGGGGGGGTGGCGGCTGGCTGGGGAACATACAAAAGCCCAAACGATGTTCGCTTTTACAGCAATAAACACTGCAGGTGCTGAAAATCTGAAATAAAACCCACGGTGCTGAAAGCACTCGGCAGGTCAGAGAGCGAAATGAGAGTTGGAGCTTCAGGTGAAAGGTTACCGAGCTGAAACATTAACACTGCGCACACACACACACACACACACACACACACACACTTCTGCCTGACCACATGTCTGTATGCACGCACTTGGGGGTGAGCATTCCTTTGTCATTATTAACGTTCCTCTTGCGTGACCTCCCACAGGTCCCGGCCATGGAGAAGCAGAGACCAGAGAGTGCGCTTACTACAATGCAAACTGGGAGCTTGAGAAGACCAACAAGAGTGGTGTGGAACAGTGTGAGGGCGAGAAGGACAAACGCCTTCACTGCTACGCCTCCTGGCGGAACAATTCCGGCTCCATTGAACTGGTCAAGAAAGGATGCTGGTTGGACGATTTTAACTGTTACGACAGGTACGGCCTGAAAACACGGGGGTCAGTTACGGGCACCCATATAACTTGGGAAATAAACAACAACTTAAATTCCTACATAAAGCCTCCAATGCACTGCTTCCCAAACTTATTCTCGGTGTGACCCCATTTTAATGCCCCACACATTGAGTGACCGCAGAGAGAAAATGTGGGGAGTGCGATGGGTGGGGGCGCATGCGCGCGGAGGGAATTGCCTTCAGCCCCTGAGCCGGGGTGAGTGAGTTTGATTGTGGTGGGAATTATTTAAACTACAGGGGCTTTTTTTTTTCACCTGCCTTTTTGTTTTGTTTAATCAGGTCTCTCGTCTCTCTGCTAGGCCGACACCCTAGCAGAAGAAAGTGTGAGGCCACCAGAAAGAGGGGCGTAGATAAGCTCATAGTATTGTGGGCCTGGAGGGGGTTAGCGATGGGGAGGGATTTGAAAACCCAGGTGGGAATTTTAAAATCAAGGTGTTGCTTGGTGGCTGCCCATTTATTTAAGCCTGTCCTGTTCTTAGTGAATACATTGGACAGCTTGACCCCAGAGGCTGTTCACTGTGGATTGTCAAGTTGATCTGAGTTGAGTACTGTGCCCTAGTGTTGATATATAATCTCGTAGCCAGATCATGTGACAGCTTCCTCATCGCAAAACATGCGATGTATAGTTTTGCATTCCAGCCTGCTCGAGGAGGGGTGTTCAGGTTTCCATGGATATGGGAACAGTTTTTAATTCTTGGATTTATCAAGAGTTGTTGAAGTTAACCATACGATTTAGGAGCAGGAGTAGGCCATTCGGCCCCTCGAGCCTGCTACACCATTCAATAAAATCATGGCTGATCTGCTTGAGTTTCGAGTTCCACACAATGTCAAATCCTCCTTGGATCGAATACTGTCCCTAATTTCCCTTGTA
Source organism: Scyliorhinus torazame (assembly GCF_047496885.1). Taxonomy (NCBI): domain Eukaryota; kingdom Metazoa; phylum Chordata; class Chondrichthyes; order Carcharhiniformes; family Scyliorhinidae; genus Scyliorhinus; species Scyliorhinus torazame. Next base: position 37,285,661 of record NC_092712.1, on the reverse strand, counting down.
AGCCATGGATTGACCACGTTTCCCGTTTTATTTGTGACAGGAATGAACAATTGTTGCAGTTCCCCCAAGCGCTCCTTGAACGTTTGCCATTGCCTGTCCACCGTCATCCCTTTAAATAACGTTCCTGAATCCATCATAGCCAACTCACGCCTCATACCATCATAGTTTCCTTTATTTAGATACATGGGCCTACTCCCAGAATCAACTACTACTCTCTCCGGCTTGATGAAAAGTTCTGACCTATTACAGTCGCTCATCCCCAAGGGGTCTCCTACAACTAAAATCCCAATGATTCCATTCTCATTACACAATATCAAATGTAGGATGGACTGTTCCCCAGTTGGTTCCTCATGTATTGATCCAGAAACCAACCCGCATACACTCCAGGAATTCCTCCTCCACCGCATTGTGACTAATTAGATTTTCCCAATCTATATGGAGATTAAAGTCACCCACAATTGCAGATGCTCCTTTATTGCATGTGTCTCTAATTTCCTGTTTAATGCCATTCTCAACATCATCACTACAGTTTGGGGACTTTGGAGTCTGGGAGATGGAATACAATGTTGACAAATGTGAGGTTATTCATTTTGTTCGGTATAACAGCAAAAGGGATTATTATTTAAATGATAAAATATTAAAACATGCTGCTGTGCAGAGGGACCTGGGTGTCGTAGTGTATGAGCCGCAAAAAGTTGGTTTACAGGTGCAACAGGTGATTATGAAGGCGAATGGAGTTTTGTCCTTCATTGCTAGAGGGATGGAGTTTACGACTTAGGGAGGTTATGCTGCAACTGTATACGGTGTTAGTGAGGCCACACGGAGTATTGTGTTCAGTTTTGGTCTCCTTATCTGAGAAAGGACGTACTGCCACTGGAGGGTATGCAGAAGCGATTCACTAAATTAATCCCAGAGTTGTGGGGGTTGGATTGTGAGGAGAGGTTGAGTAGACTGGGATTGTACTCGTTGGAATTTAGAAGGTTGAGGAGGGATCTTATAGAAACATATAAAATTATGAAGGGAATAGATAGGGTAGATACGGGCAGGTTGTTTCCACTGGCGGGTGAAAGCAGAACTAGGGGGCATAGCCTCAAAATAAGAGGGAAGTAGATTTTTAAGACTGAGCTTAGGAGGAACTTCTTCACCCAAAGGGTTGTGAATCTATTGAATTCCCTGCGCAGTGAAGCAGTTGAGGCTCCTTCATAGAAATGATTTCAAGACAAAGATATATAGTTTTTTTGAAGAATAAAGGGTTATGGTGTTTAGGCGGGAAAGTGGAGCTGAGTCCACAAAAGATCAGCCATGATCTTATTGAATGGCTGAGCAGGATCGAAGGGCCAGATGGCCTAGTCCTGCTCCTTGTTCTTATGTTTTTATATGCAACCCCCACTAATGTTTTTTGCCCCTTGGTGTTTCTCAGCTCGACCCATAGGTCCTACATTGTCGGAGCTAATATCCTTCCTCACTGTTACATTAATTTCCTCAGTACCCAGTAAAGCAACCCCACTGCCTTTTCCTTCTTGTCTGTCCTCCCTAAATACAGAAAACTCCTGGATGTTCAGTTACCATCCTTGGTCAGCTTGCAGCCATATCTCTGTAATCCCGACTATACCATACCTGTTTGCGTGATTAATTCATCCACTTTTTGCAGAGACTCTGTGCGTTAAGGCACAAAGCCTTGAGGCTTAACATTTTAACATTCCTTGTCCAGTTCCCATTATTTTCCACTGAGGCCCTGTTTGATTCCGGCCCTTTATGTTTCTGCCTATCACTTTTCTCATTCCCCTTTCTGTCTTTTGTTCTTGTCCTTGATTCTCTTCCCCCTCCCCCACCCCCGATTCCTTGCACTGCATTCCATCCTCCTGTCATTTTATTTTAAACCCTTCGCAAACACTAGCAAATACTCACCCAAGGACATCATTCCCGATCTCAATGTCCCAGGAATTTGAAACCTTCATACCATCTGATATTTCCTTCTATTTCTGTTCTGATTAGCGCGTGGGACTGGTAGGCCCTACCTTTCAACTTGCTTCCTACCTCCCTACATTCTGCTTTTAGGACCTTATCTCTTTTTTTACTTATGCAATGTTGGCTGCAGGGCACTATTCCCAGACTGCTTCACTGCGGTGCTGACTGCAGGACACTGTTCCCAGACCAGTTCAACCTTTTTCTTTTGACCCCTGAGGCAACATGATCAACGGTCCTGAGGGGGCTTGACAGGCTGAAGGCTGAGAGGATGTTTCCCTTCTGAGAGGGATGTAGAACCAGGGGGCACAGCTCCAGAAGAAGGAGTCTCCCATTTAAGGTGGAGATGAGGAGCAATTTATTCTCTGAGATGATTGTTAATCTTTGGAATTCACATCCCACTCGAGGCTGAGTTCGACAGGTGTTTGATCGGCAAGGGAGTCGAGGGTTAACTGCCAGTGGGGGAGACAGAAGGGGAATGAATTTGTGGGGATAAAAGTCAAGTTACAAGGAGCCACAGGAACTGGGCTCCCAAGGATTAATGTCGATTGAATACAGGTTCACTTCCGCGTGTGTACTCATTGTGCAAAGTAATTAAATCGTTCATCAGAATTCTAGGTTCAGTGTGCTACAACGTCTAATGAACCTTGAAGTCATCGGTGGTCTTTTGTTTGACATACTACTCACCGTGGTGTACTGGGCTTTACGCCTGCACCGTCAGAGGGCGATGGGATCAGCTCAGCCTGTGATTGATGTGCTATTTACTTCTGTTTGCTCTCCCCTGACAGAGTGGAGTGTGTAGCCACGGAGGAGAACCCTCAGGTATTTTTCTGCTGCTGCGAGGGGAACTACTGTAATGACAGATTTTTCCACTTCCCAGAGTCTGTGCCAGAAGGTGAGTCTGTACGTGCATGTGTGTCCATGACCGTGTGTGTGTGCGTGCGTCCATGACCAGGCGTGCATGTGTGTGTGACACGAGTGAACAAAGCCTGTGGCCCACTTAAAAAAAGAAACAAATAAATCATTTGCAGCTGATTCTCAGTCGAAATCCAAATGTCGGCATCAGCTATCGCTATCTACATTTAACTGGGTCTCCCCCGGCTTTGAGAAGGAGTCTTTAATCTGCGTTGCTGCTATTTCCTTTCACAGTGAAGTTTTGGATCTTCAAGCTGGAAGATGGACATCAGATGTTACACAAAGGACTCTTCATTTTGTTTACCTCCACCCGCTACCTCCACCCACTCCACCACCCTATCTCCAAGTCCCAAATGAGAACAGAAAATGCCGGTAGCATCCGTGGAGGAAGAAGCGAGATACCGCTTTCGGAACCCTGACCTTTAATCACAACTCCCACTGTCGGTGAGGCCAGAATCAAAGCTGGGAAAGAGGAAAAGGAAACTTGT